>NC_056733.1:1632250148-1632370586 GCF_019279795.1 Protopterus annectens
GGTATGTGATAATGCAGGTTTAGATAGACCTAAAATTATACTTTATGAAGGTTTTAAGGTATTTAACTATACAGAAATTGAGATTGATACCTCTTGTGCCAAACTTTTAAGTAAAGGTATGAAGTTTATACCTATGATCGGATGGAATTTGGTAGATAACATCAAGGAGATCAAAATTTACTGCAGAAAGCTTAATTTAGCTCTACAATTTGATAAAAACAAGGACAATAATATAGAGAGTAAGGGGATAGCTGGCACGGATCTCATTAAAAAAAGTACTTATATACCTAATTCGAATCCACATGTACATAATTTTGAACAACTAGTTTGTAATGATATTTATTGGACACATAATAAGATGAAAACCCCTGAGAATAATATACCAGACAACCTAACTTTGATGGAAAGAAAAAGTTTATCTGACATCTTAAGTAATAGAGAAATTAGGGTAATGAAACCCAATAAAGGAGGTGGAGCTGTGATTTTTTACACTGACGAATATTATCAAGATATACACAACATTTTATACAATTCAGGGAATTATGAAAATATTTCACTGAATCAAATCAATATAGGACACAAGCGTATTGATTTAATAATTGAAGAATACCTCATTGATAATAGAATATCCAATGACACATATTCTTTTTTGAAAATAGATTTCCCGGTGTTGGCAAAGATGGTTGGTATACCTAAAGTACATAAATCTATTGAGCATCCACCTTTTCGACCTATTGTATCAGGATCTAGGTCTAAAACTTTTAATATTGGGAAATTGATTGATAGATGGCTCAAGAAAGTTTATGATAACATTCCACATATAATGAAGGACTCTTGGAGGTTTTTGGGTGAAATCACTGATGATAAATGGAGTCCAAATTTGATATATCTCACTGTTGATGTCATTGATCTATTTTCCAGCATTCCGAAGGAGGCAGGCTTAGAATGTTTTGAGAGGAGCCTGAAAAAGTATACTGATTTTTCATGGGACAAAGTGTGTTTAATTTGTGATATGATGTCACTTGTTCTTGACTATAATTACATTTCATTTCAAGGGGAGTTTTTCAGACTGACCAAGGGAGTGGCCATGGGAGCAGCTTGCGCCCCCATTTTTGCAAATTTGGTGATGGTGGATTGGGAATCCGAACATGTGTTTAAGAGTGAATTTTTTCAAGATATTGCATTATATGTCAGATATTTGGATGATATTTTTATTTTGTGGAATACATCGGTGGAAAGATTACATAAATTCATGGTGTTCCGAAATAATACTGTAGATTTTTTAAAATTTACTTATGATTACAGCTTTAAGGAAATTTCATACTTGGATGTATTACTGAGCCATGATGGACAAGGTTTTACATCAAGAATTTATAGGAAACCTACATTTTCGAATGATTATGTTCATTATAGTAGTAATCACCCCCCATACATATTCAAAAATGTGATCAAAGGACAATGCATACGTGCAGCGAGAATGTCATCTAATAAACACATTTTGGAGAATGAACTTAATGTCATCAAGGATTTGTTTATTTGTAGAGCCTATCCCGAAAGGATGATTGTGGATGTCATTAGCTATGTACAAAAGGAATGGGGAACCAAATATAAACCTTTATTGGGATGTTATAAAATGGATAAACAGATATGCTTGGATAAAGATATAAATGGAAGGGCATGTATACTCACATATACTCCCAACACATATATTATAAAGGAAATTTTAGAAAGATATTGGAAGACATTAACTATAATGGATGTAGAACAAATATTAGGAACAAAACCAAAATGTGTATACAAGACAGCCCCCAACATGAAAAATCTATTGGAAAGAGCTAGTTACAACAAACAAGTAAGTGACATATTTAAAGGCACATCTAAATGTGGAAAATGCCAACAATGTAAGCATATAAACTCGGCGAAGGTTATAAAGTTGGATGATATTTGTCACACTGTCATTAAATGTAGGACAGGAAATTGCAACACTAAGCAGGTGGTCTACATTGCTATATGCATAAAATGTAATTCACATTATATAGGTAAGACAGAAAGACAGCTGAAAAAGCGTATTTACGAACACCTATACAAAATAGGTAAATGTGATACAAAAAATGCGTTATATAGACATATTCTAGAGAAGGGTGAAGACCACAGATTCGTATTCTCAATTATTGACCAAGTGACCTATGTACCTTTTGGAGGAAACTGGAAAATGAGATTGGCACAATATGAGAGCAAATGGCAAATTTTAACTGATTCTACAAGACCACCGGGTTTAAATGACTTTATTAGTATCAAACCTTTTCTTGCTTTAGCATAAGTAGATTATAGACAATATTGCCATAAGTACAATTAGGGAAAACAGCACCCATAGAGGCAGTACTGTAGTAGTTAGCATCTATTATGAGTCCTTATATCTATTTATATAGATACTATTGCACATATACATTTTTGTGATGTTAGTCTTGTATTTGGAACAATATTTATTGTCTATTGTTGTTAGTATTTTACATATACATATATATTTATATAATTATATTTATGATGGTATTTATGTTAATATGTATAAATTTTAGAATGGTTTTATAGGTTATTTTTAGTGTAGAATATTTATTTAGTAGTACATATTTTTGAATTATTTATTAAATACATAGGAAAAGTGTATATCATATGTGGAAATAATGAAATGTTTCTTTAATTTTTTTGGCGGATTTTTTAAATCAATTAGATCATTATGCAATTAGGAGAAGTGTATATAAATGAAATGGCTACTATTTTTTATTGTTCTGATGAAGACTGTTGCACAGTCGAAAGTGCTTAACCAGGAGTTGTTGCTGTGTTTGTTATGGAATAAATCGTGTCTACATCCTTGTCGTACGAGCAGTTATTCACGTTCAGTCCATCGTCTTGTTCCTGATTTGCTCATAGTAGTATTTTGGTGCTTTTTGCATTTGCTCTTTTTTCCATATCATTTTAGTTTCATTCTTGTATTTTAAAACTTTTATGATATTGTATACCTACGTGTATGTATATATATATATATATATATATATATATATATATATATATATATATATATATATATATACACACACACACACACACACACACACACACACACACACACACACACACACACAAAGCACGCATATATAGATGCATAAACAGTTTAAGGTACCACGTATATAATACAGAAAATTTCCATTTTTGTTGCACTATAGTAAAACTATTCTGGAAGTATATTACCATTCTATGAAAATTCTGAATCACTGAAGCTCTACTGCTAAGGAATGCGAAGTGAATATTATATTGGCACTGAGACTCCGCTGCAACTGTAGAGCTCTTTGATAATGCCATTATCACTATGGCTACTGAGCTTGGATGGCGACAGACAGGAAGTTAAGGAAATGGTCAACAATAGATACAGAGGTTTAACTGCTAGGACTACATAATAAACAATGGTGACTTTAGGTATGTTTCACATTTAGTACAATGTTATCATTAATTGTCTCTAGAATAACCCACAGCTTAGTGCAATAACAACTTATTCTTTTTGTGCTAATAGCTTACTGCCTGGAGCAACTGCAAAATACCTCTCGGACAGACTAATGACAAATAAACAAATAAGCAAACAGTCACATAAATAAAATAGATTCTATAGATACAGGAGAGCTATGCCCCCTGCACATCCTATGTAAGGACTATGGCCCCTCACTTCAAGTTTTAAAAAATATTAACTCTATGGTTTTACCTCAAAATAGTGACAGAATTAAGGAGCAATATTAACATAGTTATGGAAATCTAGAATTATATTCATTACATAAGATTGAGGCATTGAATTGAAAGGTAGAAAACACATTTTCTTGCTGTTTTTTTAAAGCAGCTTCAGTGGTTGGAAGACATTAATATTGGTTTAGGGACTAGCTAGTCTTTTCTATGAATGTGTGAACACATGGGTTGATGATAGGTAATGACCAATTAAATATCTAAATTATTTTTTACACTATGAACTACAAACTAGAACACATCTTTGTAGTGAGATGGCAATGTTGTGACGATATTGGTTGTTAAGATGAGAATAGTAGTGTAGGTGATTATATTCTCTGCAATGGGCATGGCTTGATGGAGGGTCAATTACTTATGGCCATGTTATTGAGTATAAGAAGCGTAAGTCACTAACAGGTAAATGGTGATGTACATTGTATGGAACCAATGTCTTCCAATGGTAAAAGAAGATGGGCTAATTCAAGTTGTCTCAAATTATGCTGTTATTAGAAACCTGTTATTGTAGACCCTGGCCTATTCTGAAAATTAGGTAAGTTTTAATAACGGCAGTCTGTGGGAATGCAATTGCTCAGTGCATTACAGATTATATCTCCCCTAACTGTGTTTTATATAATATTTTGGCAAAACGTATTGACAAAAGTTGTTTATTGAGTGCTACTGTTGTGTGAAGGCATCATATGCATGGTGATGACAAATGAAAAGAGACTGTTTTGGGTGAAGAAATGGAAAGTTATGTTGACCATAAAGCAGGGTTTATCCTTGGTATTGCTGATGAAAATCAAAAATTAGTAAACGGACTTTGTGACTTTTCCCTAGGAATGTTATTGAATGCATGACTTACAACTATTAACAGACCAACTAAATAGTTATATTTGATAGCTGTAAACGTTTGAGATGGATGACAGCACTGATGTTAAACATCAGCATGAAGATCTGATATCACTGAAAGAGTCGACTAATGAGAGCTGGGATAAAGCCTGAGGGATGTGTGGTGATATGGCTTTCACTGAGGAACAATTAAAGACAAAGTGAAAAGAAATTTGTGATTGAGTGGTGTCTTAGAAAAAGAATAGGGTTCCAATTACTTAAGTTTGTTAAAATAAAAATGGTGCTGTGTGGACTCTAAAATGGATTTTTGGGAACTGAGAAGATGTACAGATTGTTTCTGTCTTTATTTGAGAGAAAATATGGTAAGCTTGGGATCATTTTGGTATAGTTTATATCTTTGTTATTAGAAGAAGGCACTGTGACAGCTGTTAAACCTGTGTAAGAAGTCCGTATTAGAGCATCAAACTGTATTTACTGATCATGATTCTTCAGCAGCCACTCTGCAGTAGAGACAGACATTTTTAGATGTAAGGAAGAAAAACATTTTATATATATATATATATATATATATATATATATATATATATATATATATACATACCTCTCAACTGTACAGATTTTCACGGTATGTCTAAATTTTTGCCTCATATTTTTGGTCCAGTTTTCATAAAATTGTGATTTTTCTGACAAACTAGTGGCAAATCATTTAAGACTGAAGTTAGAAATTAATGACAGACATTTGAGTTTCCAACTTCATACCATTTAAAATTAATGCTAATGCAAAACCTATTATTAACTTTCTAAGTTTGTAAGAGCAATATTTAAAAATTGTCCCTATTTTTGGGCCTTTGTCCCACTTTTATTTATGGCTTTCTCCAGATTTCTAGATCTAAGAGGTTCAGAGGTATAATATATATATTTAAAAGACTGATAAAATGGAACTTATACTATGGAGGAGTTTGACCTTTCCCCACAGCTGTGTGATCTCAAAGTTGGCATACATAATTAGCAGAGGGTGGGGGGTTTGCAACTCCCCCACCATCCCCTGGCGTGCAAGGAGGCTTGCCTTGCTGAAAAATATTGAAATATATGACAAATTCTAAGCATTTATAAAACCAATGAAAAGTCTGACAATATAGAAACTTATTTTCAATGTTTTTACAGGGTAGCAATCCCCTCTGCATCCCCCCACCCCTGCTAATTATATATACCAACTCTGAGGTCACACAGCAGAGGAGAAAAGACATAAACCCCTCCCTGGTATTTTGTCAGTCTTTTTTCAGTGTCAGTGTTGCTTTTATGTTGTTTCAGTCATTTTAGGTATACACACACACACACACACACACACATGCACAGTATATATATATATATATATATATATATATATATATATATATATATATATATACACATATATATATATATATATAAATATATATATAGATATAAGTTTACTTTGCTATACAAAGGCTGTTTTTTTCTGATGGTTCACAAGTTTCCATGAATGCCATCTCAGCACTGGCAAGGTTGTAAGAGGTGCTTCAGTTACCTGACACAGATGCTGCAGAGACGAGCAGGTTAGTCATATAAATGTAGTGGTACCTTTGTTTAAAGTTAGTAGGAAGACCAGGAGAGGGCTGATAAAAAACATAACTGATACCTTCCCAGTAACTAGCTTCCACTGCTCAGAGAGAATTTATATGCTCCTATGATTCTTTAAGTAAATTAGGTTGTTCAGACAAAACAAGTCCTTTGGGTGGCAATTTCCATTGTATATAATGACACATTTCTAAATTCTGCAAGTCAACAGACTGGCTTACAGGCCCAGGGATATTCTCAGGCAGCCACTGAGATCTGGAATGGGGAATGGTATCCACTTCTGAAAAAATGGAGTGCTGCTTGTACCCAAAAGTTATGAGTCTTGAAGACACATGGCTAACATCTACCCTTATGGCTCAATCAACATGTAAGTATACTTGTTTTTTATGCCCTTTATTGATCTAGGTCATCTGTGTAACTTCTTGGTAATCTTTTTGTCTTGTTGTCAAAGAAAGGAGTCTGTCTACTGCTGTTTTTGTTAGTCCTGACTGCCACTGTTTTATCTTAATATTCATTTTCATTTCTGCATAACATCATTACTGGCTGACCTCTGCTTCATTAATTGATACTAAAGCTAGTGGAAGTTCCAGTCCAACTTTGCCAAAAGCTGGCATAAAATATCCTTTTCAGCATTCCACTAGATACATGATTATGTAGTTGAGAAGGTACTTACTTTGTTTCTGTGGCACACAACCCTTCAAAACTCACTATTTTCTCTAAAAACCCAGAGAAAACATTAATTTTCCTTTTCACAAGTCATCTATTAATCTCATTTCAGAACTCTTGATTTGTAAATGAGTTGCTTCCAGCACTTACATCATAACTCCTTTCTTCATGACTAGTTACACCTCCACATTGCTCTTTAGCAATAATTCAGGGCCGGGTACGGGATATGCTGATGCACCTCTTCCTGATGGGCATGAGTTGCTCACAAGGTCAAATGATCAAATGCTATATGTAAACCAGCATTACTCATATCTAGCAGGGTGTTATTGTTTTTATACAATGCTGTCTTGAGGTGTTTGGTTTTGCAGGCTTGTAATCCAAAAAATTGCATGCAAGTCCACCAGCGTGTAACCAAAACCAAACAGTAAAAACGCATGTTTAACTATGTGCTCCCAACTAGATACATTTATCTTAAATAAATAAACATAAAATAAATAAACATATCTAGTTGGGTGCACATAGTTCAGCTTATGTGTTTACTGTTTGGTAATATGCAGGGCATGTATGTAAGATATGTGCCAATGCTAGCATAGAAATGCAGTTTATATCACTATTCATTTTGTTTTAGAGCCTTGTGAATGTGCATGTATTCTATTCATTACATAAAAATGCTTAGGAACTTCTTCAATGTTTGGGACAAGTTCAAAGTTTCTTATTTTTTTTAATGACTGAGAGTGATTGTATGTGTGTGTGTGTGTGTGTGTGTGTGTGTGTGTGTGTGTGTGTGTGTGTGTGTGTGTGTGTGTGTATATACAAGTGCATATATTCTATGAGGGTGTAAGTTTTCTCTGAAGTACAGGCTAACACAGAAGGCCTCTGGCTAACGAAGTTTGCAGATGACTGCAAACTAGGAGCCATAGTCAAGTCCCCAAATGATGTGGACATCCTACAGAAGGGTCTCACTGTGACAGCTGCCTGGTGTCAGAGCCATGGCCTCAAGCTCAATGCCAAAAAGTGCAGTGTCATCCCCTTTGGTAAAAACTCTGTACCCATGAACTACCACACAGGCAGCAATCTACTTAACACCGAATGTGTGGTAAGAGACCTTGGGGCCTAGGTGGACAGTAGTCTCTCCTTTGATAGTCACATCGCCACAGTAGTCAGGAAGTCCTTCTACGTGGCACACCTCATCATAAAAGAGTTCGCATCCAGGAAAAAAGAGGTCATTGTTCCCCTCTACACGTCACTCATTAGACCCATTATAGAATACAAAGCCCCTTTTGGAATGTACCTCACAAGGCATCTGAAGCAGCTGGAAAGGCCACAGAAGTACCTTACAAAGAGGATTACTAGCCTCAAACAAATGCCCTACACTGACCGCCTCAAAAAACTCCAGCTTTACTCCATAGCATATCCCCTACTCTGAGGTGATCTCTGCCTAACATATAAAGCTATGTCAAACCCAGAGCTGTTGGACATGCTACACCTAAAGAAATCCCAGTCCCTCCGAGCTACACACTCTAGGGACCTAAACCTTGTCACCACAATAAACAGGACATGCTGGAGGGATAGATTCCTGTCCTGGAGACTTCCTATACTCTGGAACAAGCTACCCATCTATGTCAAGCAAAGTTCTTCATTAGCACTCTTCAAGAAAAAATCTTGATGAGTGGATGGGAAATAAGAAATGCACCCTGGGGTCACTTCTGTGTCTCTGCTGGACAGTGGCACAGGAAAGTAACTTTCTTGGGTGGCGTAAGATATGGAACCTTGCTGGCTAGGGTTATGTAGGCCCTTGGGCCGATAGCCTAGTACCTACCTATGAACCCATGAACCTATGCTGTTCCTAGATGTCCAGCTAGTGGCAGTGAGAATATGGTAACTGCAGTTTTTGTTTTTAGTAGCTATAGTTGGCTGGATTATGATTGTGGGTAATACTGGACTTACTACAGGCATACTGACAGTTTTCTCCAGTCATTGTGCATGCTTTTAAATGCATATAGTTAGTGTTAACACCCAATCATGCAGGAAGTGAACAACGGGGTATGCATGTGTCCAATTCATATATGGTGCTGCATTGTATGTTTCATACTGTGTAATGTAATAAAGAACCTTGCACAACAAGTCATGCGCTAACAGCACCTTTTTTCTCTCTTGCCCTGGCTAATAGACATTTAATGTCACTGGAATGTATGTGCTTCAGTCTGTTTCCTAAGACGAATGCTAACACTCCAGTGCATGCCTTTACTGTACATCAGAGAACTAACCTTTAACCAATGTGCCTTAACCCTCATTCCCTAAGTATAAGAATTTCTATGGGTGCTAAACGAGTTCCTATTACATTATTGAAAGATAACGTAATCGAATGATGAAAACTTCGAAATGGCAGCATTTTCAAGATCGCACTGAGGGATCGCAGTACAGCGAGGATTGGAATATTTTCTCTTTCCTCACTGTAGTGCGATCTCAGAGTTGAAAAATATATGTATATATATATATATATATATATATATATATATATATATATAGTGGGCTAACACAGAAGGCCTCTGGCTAATGAAGTTTGACTGCAAACTAGGAGCCATAGTCAAGTCCCCAAATGATGTAGGCATCCTACAGAAGGGCCTCACTGAAACAGATGCCTGGTGTCAGAGCCATGGCCTCAAGCTCAATGCCAAAAAGTGCAGTGTCATCCTCTTTGGTAAAACCTCTGTACCCATGAACTACCACTTCGAAGTTTTGATCGTTCGGTTACGTTATCTTTCGATAACGTAATATACACCCGTGCTAAACTCCTACCCACTTAGCCAACTCATTAGGAATCCCAGTTTGCTGCCCTGTATACAGTTCCTCCTTACAATCATCTGACACTAACTACTTTTCTGTGCTCTCCTACTTAATGTGCTTAACATTCTGTTTCCCTAAGTCTGTCTGTTATGCTTTTCCTAAATGTACATCATGAATGTCTCTGATAAAAGCTTCAAAGAAAAATGGTTTAAATGCAAGCCACCATGTCTGCCTTCTGTTAGTAAGGTAACGACCACATAAAGAAAACACATTCTTCACCAAAATATATAGTACTTACATATTGTCGCAACCACCAGGTTGTAAATGACTCATTCTGCAATTGTGCATGGTCAGGATGTTTGGTGATTGCCCCCTAATATTAGAGAAAGACTTTGTTTATTTGCAATAACAGAGACAGACTTTGTAATATATGACATGAAACAGAAGCATTGTTACTGGATCTATTTGTTAAATAACTCTGGCAGCACATTTGACGAAAACAGATCGCCTCCTGTTAATGAGGGCAACTTCAAGAGGAGAGGCAATTCTTTTCTAAATAATGCGTTGAAATCATCCGACATGGTAGTAAAGACAGGCATACAAAGTAAAGTATTTTCAAGAGCATAAATCTCCTTTTTAAGATCTTCCTCGATGTTGACAAAGAAGTCATTCATAAGGCACATATAATCAATGCTAAGTCTAATATTCAACTGCTGCCACTCCTTTAGCAGATCAGGGTAAGCGTTCCCATACGAATTAGGCAGTTATTTAAGACACCTATTAGAAAGAAATGTTTTAATTTAACTTATGATGAGTTCAAAGCCTTTAAAAATCTGCAGCTGTGCAAGGATATAATTATAAAACAAGCGGATAAAGGGGGTGCTGTGGTTCTTATGAACCGTGATGATTATATGTCTTCCATGTCTTTGTTGCTTCAAGACACTAACGCTTTTAAATGTATCACCAACTTAGATGTGAAGAAATGTATTGCATACGTTAACATGGTTGTTTATGATTTACAGCTAAATGGTGACATAGACCTAGATCTATTTAATTACCTCACCGTCCCATGTCCAATTACACCACATCTCTATGGTATCACCAAGATCCATAAATCCAAGTTAGATCCGCCCATGAGACCTATTGTTTCAGGGGCAGGGTGGGTGACAGAGCCTATTTCTGTTTATTTACATGGGCAACTGTTCCCTTACCTTAGTAAATGTGAGTCTATTGTAAAAGATAGTTTTGATCTATTGCAGAAGTTAAGGGTGTGGCTTGACATGGAGAAGGCTTCTTTAGCTACTAATAAGTATTTTTTAGTCACCTTGGACATCGTGTTGCTATTTACTGTGATCCCTAATGACATTGGTATAGAGCTGTTGAGAGAATTTTTGTTGTCACATACCTGAGATAACTTTAATAAGGTTGAGATTATTTGTAGTCTTATGGATGTTATATTGAAAAATAATGTCTTTCTATTTAATGAATCCACCTACTTACAACTCACGGGTGTGGCTATGGGTACGTCCGTACACAACACCTATGCTAATTTGATACTTTATCAATGGGAAAGGACACATTTGTTTGGTATTGGGAATCCATTTAGAAATAATATTAGATTTTTCCAACGTTTTGTAGATGACTGCCTTTTATTATGGAAAGGCAGTCTTGAGAATCTTGAAAATTTTCTGGATTATTTAAACTCTGCGTCTCCTTTCCTAAAGTTTAAGATGGTGGCGTCTGAAACTGCTATTACATTTTTGGACCTTAATTTGAAGTTGGTTGGGGACTTACTGCATACTAGCATATACAGAAAGGAAGTCTGTTCAGGTAGGTGTACATATGCTACTAGTATGCACGCACCGCATATTTTTAGAAGCACGGTTAGATCTCAGTTCTGTAGATTAAGCAGACTTAACACTGATGATTCTTCCTTTGAAAGACAACTGAATGAGATGATAGAGGATTTTACTTTCAGCGGGTATGATAGTTCTTTGCTTTCTGAACATGTTAGCAGGATTAAGGAAGATAGAAAAACTATGTTAGAGCCAGCATTATATGAAGATGTCATAAGTATAATTAATGTTGACTCTAAGTGTAAACAAGCGATTGCAACACCCATTAGGTATGTGACTGCATATAACCTAAGGACACCTGCTATCAGACAAATTATATTTGATAACTGTGTTGTCCTGATGGCATCGGATGAGCTAAAAAGCTTGCTAGGACCTAGACCCAATTTTACTTATAAGAATATGAGAACTCTCAAGAGTTCATTATGTTATAAAGATTTTGAGAGGATTACGTCTGCATCCACAATTGAGAAATATGGCACCTACAAATGCTATAATTGTTCTTGTTGTGATGATATTCACAGCTTGGGAAGTGAAATATTTGTACATCCTATTAATGGGAGGACATTTAGGTTCAGAGTGTCAGGGACCTGTACTACAACTCACGTGGTCTATTTGGCCATGTGCGTGGCATGTACTGCGTTTTATGTAGGTAAAACTACCCGCAGGCTTAGGGATAGGATCACGGAACATAAATCAGAAATTATGAGATGCTGTGAAAGGAATGCACTATATAAACACATAGATGAGCATGGCCGGCAGCATTCTTTCAAATTTAGGATTATTGATTCAGTTTCACCTACACCTAGGGGAGGAGACCTAAATAATCACTTAGAAATCAAAGAGTATGAGTGGATTTTGAGGCTTATTAGTGATTTAAAACCAGGTTTAAATAGTATGGTTAGTCTTAAACCAATTTTAGTTAAGCTGAGTAGATCTAAACTATGTTAGTTGAGTGAATTTTTATGTTAATTTTTTATGTTAATTTTTATTTTTGTCAAGTGAAATTTTTATGTCAAGTGAATTTTTATGTCACGTGATCCTTTGGCTGCAGGTCATGCGACGTATTTGGACCTGTATATAAGGAACTGGTGTTTTATGTAATGTTTAGTATTGACAAAGGATTGTATCCGAAAGCTTTGCTCATTGTATAAAGTGTTTAATCCAGTGGTTTCCTGCCTAGTTTTTTGGATTTGTGCACTTTGGCATTTACTTTGTTAAAATAAAAGACCACCCATCTCACCGCTGTTCTGTTTTCAATTATTTCTCATCTGTCATTTGCTATGCACTTTTCCAATAGCAAACATAATGATGGAAAATATGATGTCAAATTTGTAACAACGATATCTACAGCAAGCTTATTTAAAAACCATACATCCCCACTACATTACTGAGCTCTCCTGTCCACTAGATGACTAACGGTCTCATTAGAATTAAGACTGCCTGGAATGTAATCTCTTATCCTATAATTAACTCCCATTTCCTCCTTATAACTTTGTTGCTTACTTAATGAACCATATGTTACAGAACATATACCATAAACAATTATATTTTGTGCTATCCATTCCTTCAGTGTCTGCCATATATTCACTATATTACATAGTATGTGCTTTTTCTTAGTGTCATGATGCTACATTGTGCTGTATGGTGTGGGTATGCAATAGTACTGTACACCTGAGTGATGCAGTCCTACAAAGTGTAAAATTGTATACTGTATGTTTGTTTTAATGTGAGAGTTTTTTTCTTCCTGAGGCCCTCTGAAAATGTTTGCGATAAGAGGCCTAATCTAGTCTCCATATATATCTATCCACACACACACACACACACACACACACACACACACACACACATATATATATATATATATATATATATATATATATATATATATATATATATTATAATTAAACTTCTATATATACGGAAATAAAAATCGACTGAAATAAAAAAATGACTTCAGACTAAATTGATGATTAAGCTTTCGTTCTTTAATGTTAACAGAACTTCGTCAGAATACAATATAATTAATAATACAGTGGTATAGATATGAAGAATCAGAACATGTGAGCTAACCATAACCAATAGAATTCAATAAACAACTTTCATAGTTGAAGTACAGTAAGCAGTAATATGCCAGTTTTGATTTGAATTGTCCCTGTGGAATTAGAATAGTTAGAGTAATTAGAATACATGAATAAACATGAAGTGATGTAAGAGAATCTGTAACCATGACATTCTAAGATTTAGTTATGCCATTTAAGTGCACATTTTATATTAATATGTTCATTTAAACCAGGTGCAGTTTCAGCATTAAGTAAAAGTTGCCACTTAAGTTCTGTTAACTCAAGGAATAAATCTGCGTTACCAAAAAATGGGACAACTTTTTCTAGTATTAAAAACTTGAATTTGGTGAAACCATTACAGTAAATGCTATGTTTTGCCAAAGCATTATTGGTGCTGAGACTTCTGATTGCACCCAAGTGTTTTTTTACTCGATCAGAAAGTCTCCTGGATGCTTTACCTATGTAGAAACTTTTACAAGTGTCACATATAGCAGCATATATTACAGATGCAGTTTGACAATGAAAATGATACTTGAAAAAATTAGTGTAATTACAATGTTCAAATGTAAAGTGTGAACCTTTGTATATATTTATAATTTGCTTGTGCATACATGATATGAAAATATTAAATGTACACAAACGACGGTTAATACAGTATAATAAGTACTTTTCTTCCAAGCCACGGTTTTATTATATATATATATATATATATATATATATATATATATATATATATATGTATATACATATATAGATAGATATAAATATTGTGAGCGCGAGCGCATACACGCATGTGTGTGTGTGTGTGTGTGTGTGTGTGTGTGTGTGTGTGTGTGTGTGTGTGTATAGCTTCCTACTCACCTCTATATCATATATATATATATATATATATATATATATATATATATATATATTGGTCCCCTATACATGGTCGACATTTCATAATGTCGAAGACCATATGGCCCAGGTCATATGATCGAAATTTGAAATGCCAACCATGCAGAACTGGCAACTCCATACAGTGTGGAGTGGAAAGATTTCCATTTCTGCACTGTAGTACGATCTTGGAGTTGGTATATTTAAGTTACGGGGGGGGGCGGTGTAGCCCCCCCCCCCTACTAGCAGTTAGAAAATAAGTTAATGTTGTATGTTTTATTTTTTTTAACATGTTTGAAATTTCAGGAGTCGAACATTTGGTCTCGGCCATATGGGTTTCAGCTTTCTGAAATTTCGATCATGTATAGTAGACCCATATATATATATATATATATATATATATATATATATATATATATATATATATATATGTGTGTGTGTGTGTGTGTGTGTTTCCTGTTGCAAGTCACTTAAATTGACAACAGTCCCTTGTTGCCCCTGAAAAGGATTACTTTGTCCAGTACTCTTATCCAGTTAAATAAATAAAAATAAAACAAAATTAAATAGTAAGGTTGCCATTTTCTTTCTTTTTGAGCAACATTATAGTGGTACAAAGGCAAAAATACATCCATCAGTTGTTCCATGCTCTTAGAATCTGCAAATGTTTAGGTTCAGTCCTTGCTGCTACAGTTCTGATGGTTTGTAGATGTTGAAATCAGCTTCATCGGCATATATTTCAGAAAAGAGCTTAGTCAGAGAAGAGATTGTAAGACAACAAATTGCCAATGCCATATATTTTGTTTTACTGCCAAGTGATGTGACCATCAACATTAACTACTACTAAACATACATCAGTCTACCCTCACATGAAATTTTCACCCCATAATGCTTCACATCAGACTCCTGGCAATAGGGTTCTGCAGAGCAAGCTACACAGGTCTTCCTTTATATCTGTAGTTTTAATAGCTAATCAATCAGCACTGTAAAAAATAATTCCCTTTCTTTCCATTTATATAAAACATGCTATATTATATGTCATTATTGGTTAACTGTACTGGATACTCAGTGAAATTTCCTGATTGGTCTGATTTATAAATTTCCCTTCCACTCCATGTGTTGGATCCCATTTGATGTTGATGACTGTTCAGATGACAGATTAGCTGTGGCTCTTGAGACATTTGTCAAGTTGTAAAATTTGTGTGAAATGGCATGCATCACCTACTCAATCAGCTGCTATGCTGAGTCCAAAATAATGTGCTACATTAAGGTGCACCTCTCAAGGACAGCACCATGTTTCTGGGCCCTAGACTTCTTCTTAGATACCAAGTAAATAGGTGTAAAAGAAAAGAAAAACAAACAAAAAATAACAGCATTAGCAGATGCAGTTTCTTGCCTGCCACAGTCATCCATGTAGATGTCTTGTCTTACTTCCCTTTCTTTCTTCCATGGTACAAACACCACTCTACAATTTTTTTTATTTTTATTTTATTTTACATTTGTTGACCGGGCTAGTCTAGCTGGATATATTTCCATTTTCAGTAGAGGCCCGGGGAGAAAAGCTCCACAGTATATATAAAAAACATACAACATTTGAAGTGTAATACAACAAAAACACCAGGATAATTGTAAAGACAAAAAAGAAAAATTTGCATGCAAAAACAATTTACTAATAGGAACTAATATCATTACCTATAAACAAACTAAACTACAGAGAAGCAAAAATCAGGGAAAGGTGAGTAGGGAGGAGAGGTGTGAGGAAAGTAAGAGTAAAGTAAAAAAGAAGGGATAAGAAAGGATTAAACAAATTTTCAGTGAAGAGGAAAAGAGGTAAGTAAAAAAGATAAATTGTTCAGGGAAGGGGGAGAGAGATGCAGGGGAAGAAATGAGATAGAGAGGGGTAGATATTTAGTCAGGTTTAGTGCAGGAACAGAGCCAGTGACTTTTCAGATGTTCTTTTATTCTTTGTTTGAAGAGGGGCAGTGATGAGATTAGTGTTATGTCACTGGGTAGTAGATTGGGCACTCCATACAGACTTGCTCCATTCTACACTGATGTATCCCATTGTAAATTGATAAACTGTATGAAAAATAGTCCAGTAGCACAAACACAAGGGCGGACAACTGACCGTATTTATTTATTTATTTAAACGTTTATTTAAACGAGAAAATGGTAAGCGCTTTCGGCTGTGTTACTCCAGCCTTCATCACACAAATTTAAAATGCTGCTTATACCAATTTTATAATGCTAGCAATACAACAATTATCCAATAAACCAATTCATTGTTCAAATACTAATTAAATCAAGTACTGAAATGATATATATGAACACATAAATACTTCCTTTTTACATAAAAAATATATATAATATAACTATAATATCAATATACACCATGAACTAATATAATGATTTTATTTGGTATTCTTACCCTTACGTGATGTAAATATAAATATGGTAATATCCAAAATAAATAAATAAAATATATGCATTTAAAAACATGTTATAAGTATTTATTTTGAAAAATACATATATGTGCATACATTTTAAAACCCATATTGAATAAAAATAAAAATACCTTCATGAATGTGTAATGAATGATATATAATTTTACTATAAAAACATGTTAAAAATGTGTATTAAAAATGTTGTTTAACAACATATGGGAAATGTACCTGTATTTACATATTAAGAGCTCTTAGTTTTAAAATGCTAGTGATAGAAATAGAATCATTTAATCCTGGGAATACTGTGGCATTTAAAAATAGTTACCACCAGTATTCCTTTGACTCTAATATGATCTTCCAAGGACCTAATCTGGGTGAAAAGATAACTTGTTCCAATACTAGAAACTTAAATGTATGTGTTGAATATTGCACTATGTGCCTGTATAATGCATTATTTTCTGAATGCCTGCTGATGTCATAAAGATGCTCATAAATACGCTGCTTTAATTTTCGTTCAGTCTTACCTATATAATAGGCTGAACATTGTGTACATAAAGCTGCGTACACTACCCCAGAGGTATTACAGTTGTATCTTCCTTTTACTTGTATACTGACACTATTTATGCATACCTGCTCGGTTTCCATAATGTATGAGCAATACCTACACATATTACATTTCCTCATAGAGCCTATGTGATTTCTCTGTGAGTTTGAAACAGTGTTACACCAATCCTTTAAATTACTGTCTCTTTTATATATAATAGAAGGGTGTGCCCCTAATAGATTTACCAACGGTACATCCCCTTTTATAAAAAACAGTTTTTTATAATTAGCTCCTTTATAAGCTCCGAATCCTGCGTGTAAGTGGTAATGAAAGATGTATTAGCCTTGTTGAAATTTACCTTATTGAAATTACCCATATTACAATGTGGGTCACCACCACAACTATTGTTATTCTCCATTGTTTCTGATAACTGTTCAATAGTGTGCTGCTCTATAGAGTGTGAAATAATAAATTCAGTTCCTTCCAATAATGGTCTATAAAAAACACTTTCCCTCTTAATAGCCACTTCATGCAATATAGTTTGAACAAATTGCTCTGGATATTCCCTATTTTTAAACATACTGACTATATACTGACATTCATTGATGAACTCATCATAATCAGAGACCATGCGTGCTGCTCGCACTAACTGTCCCTTCAATGCAGCCTTTTTTACATGCTGAGGGTGATGGCTTTGAAAATGCAAGAATTTGTTAGAATATGTTTTTCTACGATGTATATTAGCTTTTAATTTATTTTTCACCCAATCTTTTTGCAAGAGTACATCCAGATATGCTATACTATTACTATCCAACTCATGTGTAAAAACCAAAAAATCAGTAGTAGAATTTATATATTTTATGAATTGTTCCACTAACTCTATGGGTCCTTTCCAGAGGAGAAATAAATCATCCAGAAACCGACTGTATAATCGTATATATTGCATGAACTCAGATGGGAACAAAAATCTATGCTCCCACACCGCCATGATGACATTTGCATATAAGGTACCTACGGGAGAGCCCATCGCCACCCCCTTAATTTGCTTGAAATAGTGTCCATCATGGTAAATATAATTATTAGATAAAACAAGTTCCAAAAGATCAACAAGTGCATTGAGTTCATCCTGAGGTGTATGTAAAATTTCAAAAAAAAAGTCAGTGAACCAAACAATACCCAATTGTTGCGGTATACAAGTGAATAGATCCTTAACATCCACTGTAATGAATACCACTTCATCTATTTTATCAATAGGTAAACTGTTAACCTTAGTAAGAAAATCCCATGAATCACGACAAATATATTGTAAGCTTTTTATCTTTTCTTTTAACTTCATATCAATATATTTTGCTATATAATAAGTTTGGAGCCAGTACCATCCACTATAGGACGCATAGGTGGATGCTGCACATTCTTATGTAGCTTGGGTACTCCAAACATTACAGGAATCTTGGGATTTTTTACTTGCATATAATAATATGCTTCATTTGTAATCTGCCCCTGCCATAACAGTTCTAGAATATGCTTCATCGTACAAAATATTCAATAATTATTGATTATAATCATGTACATTCATAATCACAAGTCCACCCCCTTTATCAGGTTGCATGATACGCACATCACTAGTGGCTTTGAGTTCACTTAAAATGTCTTGTTGTACCCCTGAAAAGTTATTGAAATTATTACATCGTCGATTCTTTTGCTGCAACAAATGCCTGAAGTCAAGCTCACATATTTCTTCGAACAGTTTTATTCTGGGATGTAATGGTGGATTTGTAATGGTGGATTTTTTACACTAGGAATATACATAGAACTAGTTTCCATCCCAGGCGCTTCTTGATGCAAAACTGCTAAATTCAATTTTCTCGTAAACAACTTAAGTTCAGTTAATAAGTCAGTAATTTTAGCCCTTTTTGCTGGTACATAAGTTAGGCCTTTGCTGAAAATATCAGCGTGTTCAATAGTTAAAGTGACTTGACTATAATTGTGAATATGATAATCACCAGTAGTACTCGTAATAAGCTGATAAGCGTTGTCATCATACAAAAAATTATTGTTGAAACTTACAACATTTAACTGTAATTGTTCCGAGAGTCCATCCTCTGCCTCCTCCATACTTTCCCATTGTTGTTTCTCGAATTGTACCCCTCCTTGTTTCGGAGCCGCTCCGAACGACGGAGATCGTTGTTTTCTAAAGGGAATTGCTGCACATTGTTTTCCTGTTGGTTTTGCACTTGCACGCCATTGCTGTTTACAGGCGGAAAAAACGCCTCTGCTTTGTCATCACGTTCCTGTCCTCGCGATGGTTTTGGGTAAGCTCGACCTTTGGAATAGTCCATCTTGTCTCTTTCCAGTTTTCGGGTCTTCCTTTCCACCACCACTGTACTGTATTTATCAATTTGCGTGAAAATCTCATAATTTTGATTTTCACATGCAGTGAATGCTGTTTGCTGTTTAATTTTGCCATCCATTTCTTCTATTTTAATGTTCAACTCATCCATCATGATTGAATTATGCTTGATAAGTACCTGGAGAAACTCACAACCCTGTCGATCGAATAATTGCACTAAATCCTTGTGCAAGGCACTGTTCTCCTTCAGGCCTGTGGGATATTTCCAATATCTGAGCCCTTTAGGCACCTGCTGCCTTTTTATACATTCATTGAAATAAACATTTTCATGAACCAGTTTCCGATACCTCCATACCAGATCATGAAATTCATCCAGCATGGTAGAAAAACTTTGAGCGTTAGTATTCCTAACCGTGTTGTTTTGCTGCACCTGATTTAACCATTGGTGCAGCTGAAAAGGGTCATTATTAGAACCATCTCTTACAGTGCTGCCGGATTCATGATGGTGTATCTGACCCGGCGGTATGCTGTCCATACTTCCAATGCTGTCTAACCTGTTATTGCCATAGTCCGCCAATCTTGCGGTACCATTATTGCCAGAAAGTTGCTGTATTAGTTGGGTTAAACTTGTAACCGACTGTTGCAAGTTTTCAAATTCTGCCCTGGTGACCACAGTTGCCACATCTTGCGTGCTGCCAGAAGACATACTTAATCATGAACAAAAACACAAACTGTATGAAAAATAGTCCAGGAAGTATTTATGTGTTCATATATATCATTTCAGTACTTGATTTAATTAGTATTTGAACAATGAATTGGTTTATTGGATAATTGTTGTATTGCTAGCATTATAAAATTGGTATAAGCAGCATTTTAAATTTGTCTGATGAAGGCTGGAGTAACACAGCCGAAAGCGCTTACCATTTTCTCGTTTAAATAAACAGTGGAATTTACGGTCAGTTGTCCGCTCTTGTGTTTGTGCTACTGGACTATTTTTCATACAGTTTGTGTTTTTGTTCATGATTAAGTAAATTGATAAGCAACTATTCCTCACCAGACGTACCTTTTTTCTCTTCTTCAGTCACTGATACACTGCTCCTCATATAACCAGTCCTTCTAAAATGACCTTGTATTTCCTGTCTACCCTGTTCTTTCCTTTGCAGGAGGGATGGTTCATATAAGTGCCTATCTGTGTATGTACAGTGTCATAAAATCTGTAATATTTACTCTGTTCTTGCTTTGATACTAATGCAGGTGGCAATAGCCTCATTCAAACATTGATTACCTCTAGATTTTATTTATTTGGAAGTCTCACAAACTATCTGCTTTTTATTAAAATTTAAGAAATATAAACAAACTGTATGTCAATATCATTAAAACAAATTAAGCCATACAAGTAGCTCATTCTGCCAGTTGCCAAGTTTCTCAGACTCCCACCTTCTAGGTTTCTGCATGTAACAATAAATATAACATTCCTTCTTGACAACTGCTGCTGATTTTTTTCAGATTTAAAGAAGCTGAACTACTACACCTAAGCCTTTACGTTATTAAGGTGTCAAGACAGACTGTTGTTTTTAAATTGTTTTGTTCTTCCATATGTATATTCTTTCTTCAATTAAATATCACATAATAAATCATTCGCAATGGAATATAGGTCAACTAGCCACATTTGATCTGTTTCTCCTCCTTATAGTCATCCTCTGGGATTTCATGTGCAATTATTTCCAAAAATGCATTTCTTTAAACTTTCACAGATTAAGAGTACTTCCTAATTACATCCACTTCTTTTCCTTAAAGTACAGTTTCTCCAGTCATCTGAAATCCATGGCATTGTTACCGCAGATCAGATACTAAAGCAATGCATCTTCTTTAACTTTATACTAAACTACAATGCCTGACCAGCTACTCCTCAGTGTTTATGTCAAAATCAAAATCCATTGCCCAACCAACAGTCCAATACATTCTTAATAACTGACATGCTGATAGATTTTCTTATTTTAAATGGAAGAGCATTCCACAAAAGGCCAGTTTAAAATGAATAGACCCTATGAATTATTTCCAGCCTTTGCAACTGATCCCTGTTATATGAGCAAACAGCTAAACAATACCCAATATAAGGTCTTAGAACTGTTTAATAAAGTGGTAAAAAATATTTGCTTATCCCTATTAGTGATAGTACACAGGACATACTTAATAGCTAACATTTCCTAACAACAACCCCTTTATTTGTCTTAAATGTAAGTAAACCATTAGCCTTCCCAGTCATCTTACTACAACCACATTATGCTATTCAGAGCACAAGGATAAGGGGAATTGTTAGCACCAAAATGGGTAACCTTATTGTTATCTAATTTATTTATTTTTGCATTAAAGTCTATGGATTTAGTGCTAGACCACAATTCTAACTTATCCATAAGTTCCTGCTACCTAAACTGATTTTCAATTTAGTAACAGTAGTCCCTACTTTAGTATCATCAGCAAATTTGCTGATCCCGATCTTAATAGGAATTGGAAATTAAACATAAAAATGGTAAATAGAAATGGCCCTAACACTAACCTGTGTGGGACTCCCACTTCCATATTTTTAATAAATGAGAACAGATTTCTAATTTTAACCCTTCAAATTCTTCCTTATAACCAGTTTCTTACCCACCTTATGTTATAACTGTTGAGTTTGGCTTTTTGTGTGATACTCAAAATATCAGCATGTAATAAGGAATCAAAAGCCTTGGCTAAATCCAAGTAAACAATATCAACTATTAATTCCTGGTCGAAAGTTTCCCAGACCATTTGGTAAAAGCTTATAAAATTTGTTAAGCAGGATCTATCCTCAATGAAACCATGCTGATAGATGTCTAAGCCTGAGTATGTGGTCTCATTAATATTTGGTTAAGATTCATTCGAAACATCTGCCTAATATACAAGTTAAACTTACTGGGCAATGTTACCAATGGAAGTAGGAATACCCTTCTTTTAAAATAGACTCTACATTTGATTCCTTCCACCAAAGTGGTGGAACAAAATGAACAAGGAAAGATCTTTGAAAAAAAACTGCAGAAGTAAGACTATAAACTCTGTGACGTTTGATAGAAAATACTCACTAAGGCCATCAAGTCCAGCTACAGTAGTGGGATTAATGCTGTTAAGACATTTTGCAAGATTTTATTTGATATATTTGGACAAGGTTCTAAATCATGGAGTAAATCTACAGAACAAACTCCCAAAAGACACAAATCAAAGTTAAAACCACGAGTAATCCAAAAAAGTGGAAGCGGACAAGTACAGCAAAAGCACGGACTGTTTATTTATAGTAAGCGCTTTCGGCTAAGGATATTCCTCAGCCTTCTTCAGACTAAAGACAATAAAGTACACACAGCAACACTTTATATATAAAATGCATATACGAATAAAAACAATTAGAATAAATTAATTGTCTAAATTAATTAACTACCTAGCTAACCTCAAGCCCAGATTTTAAAGGGCTAGTACCTGGTAGTACTAAAATTCACATATCTGTTAACAATTTTGCATTTTAAAAATAAATAATGTGTTTTTTACAAACATCTTATAAAAACATTTTGTAAATTAAAAATTAAGAAAGGAACCTAAATATACTATGGAACTCCTAGGAATATATAGTTATGCCCTGTATAAATCTACAGAACAGTCAGAACTTTGTTTGTTTATTAATCTCATAAATATGCCTACAAAAATATTAACCAAAAGGTTAGGATTAGTGACTGTAATACCATTATGCTCCACTATGATGGCAAATTGATTGTCTGTCCTGAACATTTTCTCAATGTTCTATGGCATGATGAGGTTCTTGATAGGGGCGATAGTCTTATGAAGACATTGTGATGTGTTGGCAACAAGTGACAGATGGCTCTTCTTTATAAATCTATCATCAAAAAGCATACCCAAATCACTGACTTGAGCTTTAAAGCTCCTGTCTGTTCCATACATAAAAAAGAGAGCAAGATGCAATGAACAAGCAGTGGTATGTATCAGCATGAGCTCCATCTTGGCCAAAATGAGCTTCAGCCAACTGTCTGTCAACTTGGTTAAGAATGGGCACCAAGCAAGCTTCCAGACTGGTATAATCCAATAGCCTTGTGTGATGAGGAGAGGCAGAGCTAAATATCAGCAGCATATGATTGAGAAGAAATAGCAACATTGTCAAGATTGAGCTTTGTGATACCGCACACTCCAGAGGGTGACTTCCTAAGGAACCTTCACACTGTCAGCAGCCCAAGAAAATTAAATTAAATTAATCACGTGTAGTACCAGCAAAATTAGAATACGATTTCAAGAGCTCCAGAAGAATGCTGGTGTTTGTTTTGTCAAACACAGCTGAAGAATCAGAGTGTAACAGCACAAAATCTAGGGCAATAAGGAAGTCACTACCAACCTAAAGAGGAGTTGCCTCACTGGTGTGCTTGGATTTAAAACCAGATTGACATGGATCACAGTGGTCTTGAGATGTTAAATAGGAATGCTAGTACATATATACCCCCTTCTTTATAACTTACATATAGCATCATAGGTTGTTACTAGGCAATTAGTTGAGTAGATTATTTGTAGCCTAGTCAGCGAAATTCCCACTAGTTTTTTTATTCCCTTCTAGGATGGTTTGTCGTACATGGTAAGGCAAATGATATAAAAGGAAGTAACCGGTTACATCAGGGTGGGAAATCACTAAAAACTTTGATTCCAAAGAAGCCTTTTTGAAAATGGGAGTAACTGGTACCACTTTTAACACAGTTAAAAAAGAACAACTTCAATGAGGAGAAAATAATTATAAGAATAACTTTTACAAGTCTTTAGAAAAGAATTTACAAGCCTAGTTAGACTGGGATCCATCCCACAATAGGTAAAGTACAATGATAAAACCATAGTCATTACTTCATCATACCTGACATAATCCAGTAAAAGTCAAAAACATCTGCACTAAATACATTGCAGTGATGTTTCTGACTTTTACTGGATTATGTCAGGTATGATCCAGTAAAAGACAGAAACATCTGCACTAAATACACTGCAGTGCATTCGGCTTCAGTGAGAGGATGAAAAGTCTAAGACAGGTAAAGCAGGCCAGGCTGGACACCTTTTCAATATGTGAAAGAGAAAAGCTAGTCAAATAGAATAATTCAGCAGAAATTTCACTGAACAAATAGTATGACTTCTTGCATGAAATTTCTGTTTGACATCCTAAATAATAAGTATCTAAACCGGGTTCATCCTCAAGTCAGAGTGTCCTTCACTTCTGAAATTTCACCTGTTACCCTGCCATTGTCCAGAGCTCATGGTCAAATAATGGTACACAGGACATGGTAGACCTGGAACATACAATGGTGAAATAGCTTCCAGGGAGCCTGTTCAAAAGACTTTATAGTATGTTCTGTGTTTCTGATGACTCAGGACTTCAGCACTGCTCCCACTCATGAACTGATCCCGAATCCTGATCTTCAGTACTGCTTCTACTCAGGACCTGGTCCTGAATATGGATCTTACCACTGCTTCTACTCAGGACCTGGTCCTGAATCTGGATCTTACCACTGCTTCTACTCAGGACCTGGTCCTGAATCTGGATCTTCACCACTGCTTCTACTCAGGACCTGGTCCTGAATCTGGATCTTACCACTGCTTCTACTCAGGACCTGGTACTGAATCTGGATCTTACCACTGCTTCTACTCAGGACCTGGTCCTGAATCTGGATCTTACCACTGCTTCTACTCAGGACCTGGTCCTGAATCTGGATCTTCACCACTGCTCCATCTCAGGATCTGGTGCAGAATAGGTATCAATACACTAGCATCAAAACTCCATAGATCAGTCCAATTTACCATCCTCTTATAAGGTAACAACCAATGGAAGTCATAGCTTTAAATAAACCAGGTAATGGCTGACCAGATGCACCACAAAGTATCTGGTTTATAGACAAACCTGGATTACTAAATCTAAAGAATGTACAAATTTATGTACAGTAGTTGTAACTACCTGGCTAAAGCTGCAACTTGAAACTTTCAAAAGGATTAAGGAGTTCCACAAGCAGTTCACAGGTCTTGTCACTGGCTCAGGAATTAATATAAGCCATTGAGGGGATTTAAGCCCTAACCTAATAAATGGGTGTATGAACTCCTGCACACATGCTCCTGTGTAAATGAATGTATTGTACACTAGGAGAAAGTCACTGTTCTGCCCTGCTCCAGTAACATAGTCTAAAGCAATGCTATTACCGATGTGTATCTGCCTACAATAAAGCAGTGCAGATAGATACATCACCACTGATATTACATTGCCTATTACTTTAAGTAGCCCAAAGGCCTAGAAAAATGGATGTTTCATTGCTGCTAATTATAGTCTAGTATTTGCACCTAACAATGTACTCATAATAAAAAATATATTGATTGTATGGAGTAAATCTGTGATAATGCTTAGCTTATTCCCAACTGCTCTAATATTAAACACTCTTAGAAAGGGATGAAGAAGAGAAGATCTTATGACTAAGGGTAGAGATGGTAACCTGACACCTGACATTTCATGGGCTGAATGGTATTAACAGCACCAGAGGCTTTTGAACAGGATTACCCAGTTAGGTTTAACAGTACCATTTGAGCTTGTGTAGCTGTGGGGATGAGGAAGCTTCCCTTTCCATTGCATATTGTGTGACTTTGAAGTTCTTAAATTTAGAGATGCAGGGATGCAAGGGTGTGTGCATGTGTGTGGATGTATGGGGTTATCCCCCTACAAAAATGTTTTTGCACTGTTTTTATGTGATGGTTAACACTGTGCATTGATAGCATTATTGTTTCTTTATTTTGCCATTTGTTTACTCTAATCCACTTGCAGGACTGCTATAGACTGTATCATTATCATTGCAATATACTCCTTGAAACTTTACTTCCAACATACTCAATGAAGTCAGGGTGCACAGTATCAAAATGTCGGTCCCCTGTCTGATGACTCTTTGTAACCCTGAAACAGAGCCAGATATACAGGAATTCTCTAGGATAAGAGAGACCCACTCTAAAATTTATCATTCGAGGTACACTTATTTATTTCATTCCCTCCAATGGAGCTTTATTTAGTTTGTAATTAAACTAAATTGTCATTTAACTTCCAATGGGTTGCCTGAGGCTTTCAAAATCGATTGCCTCACAGTGCAAACAAATGTTCATATCTTTAGAAGTGTTATTAAGAAACTGTAAATAAAAAAATATTCACCATAAAGTCATCTTTACTATGGATTCATTCATTTAGTTCTAGGTTCTAAAGTGGATGTTATAATCCACAATAAAGACAGTAAAGCAACACCGATACTGCTGGCAGCATTTTCTTCATAAAGCCATAAGGTTTCATATGAGACTAAGCAACTCTCTGTTTCTGATTGTTGAAATATTTAGAAAAATATGAAAATTATTACAAAATAAATATGTAGTGTACAAATAAAATTCAGTATTTCTTTAAATGCACTAGTCAAATGTCCATTATCAATACAGTTGTGTTTGCCAACATGTAAGCATTAAGAAGAAATCGTCTTCCACCTTGTATGCAGCATGGTTTTTGGAATTATTAATGCAAATATTAACAAGTGCAAATATGAACAAGCAATATTTGATATCTAGAGGTGTAAGTAGAATGTAACTGCAGAAATACCTAAATATTCCTAAGTATACCAGTGATGTGTAACTATTGATTAAAATTATAACACTTTAATGTAGATAACATAATATGGTTAAGCCAGTAGGGAGGTATCCTAAAAACATCAAGTAGATTCACTGCTTTCTTCAAGATTATAAAACTACATTAGTGCTGAATAAGCACAACAGTTTAAACTAATAGCATTATTTAATGTTTGCCCAAATCCACAAATATGTTTTGGGAATCTTTGAAATGGCATTTGCGAGCTTGACTGTATCATCTGCCTGTCTGATATATATATTTTTTTGATGATATTATGATTGAGCAGAGTTTTGACGCAGTTCAAATGAAGCTGATTTATCAAAGAGACATGGTACTTTGCCTTTCTTCTCCATACACAGAGTACATAAGATGAGTGAATCTCGTAATTTCAAGAGTATGAGGGGATAAATAATTTTAAACTGTAAGATTCTATTTGTTCGTGTTCTCATTCAGTATATTATCACAGTCCTCTTAGACTAGCTGGGTCATGTTTCTCACTGCCAATTGCATAATCTGCAATATTTAATGTGTGAACACATTATGCATGCATATGTGTATGTATGTATGTACTGTATGCATGTCCACCTTTTCTAGTTTAAAATGTACAAGATTATCACATCTGCTACTATTAAGATTTGTTTCCTAGGAAGTGTATGTATTTCAATAAATGTGTTTTACATTAATACAAAAAAGTTTTTATTGAAATAAACTATTCAGGGGATTAAACATTCAGCACAACTAAAAATCAAACAGTTTTGATTTTTATTTACAAAAATAATAATTTATTGACAAATTAATTGCAGTTTGCTCAAAACACCCGTGAAACAATTGTGTGGTTGTAGGTTCTCTCTCCCTCACTGTTATTATCCACAGTACTTAATCTGCAGCTTTTTTTAAGTTTCACTGTTCCGTGCCCAGAGGTCCAGAATTTCAAAGTTAATGTATGTGGTTAGCTACCCAGTAGATACAAATTTCCCTTTGAGCATCTAAGTATGGGTTGGGGCTGCCTTTTATAAATCCCTAACATGACAGACTCAATAGAAACTGTCCTATCAGTCCCCTTACCCTTGGTCTAGGGGGTTCAGTGTGCGATTTCACCTCATATGGTAATTTTGCAGTTTCACCATATTATTTTAATGATTTTGTTAACATTTAGGATGGAAATATGCAAGTCCATGCAGCTGTTATGAGTTGAGGTTACAAAGATAATATTTTGAAAGTTTGATGTGAAAGTTTTGAAACATAGTAAACTTATGGGGAAATGCTGACAAACTGAATACAGGCCTAATTTTGATGCTTGGTAATATTATAAGACACTACTCTCACAATTCTTATCATTTATGTCTGTAACATAAAGTATTACTGAGTAATTCAAATTTAAAAGGACATTTTTCTTTTACTGTGTAAAATAGTTTCTACCCAAAATGAGTACTATATAATATGCAAGGCAGTACAGTGGTTCATGAGGTGGCAGTGTTCAGTTATGTTAAATGCTCTTTCTTGTTTTATTTTTTTAATATCTTATTAGCTATAGCAAAAATATACTTAAGCAGCATTCAAATGATGCCATACATTCTGTCAATCTGTAGGAAAAGAGTACGTTTATCGTCATGTATGTAAGTGTGTTTTGACTGCACACATTAGTAGATTCTGAAAAAAAACACAAAATCTACTTGAATGCAGGGGGGCAAGCCCCCCTGCACACCCCCTACTTTAATATTCTCATTCCAAGGTCACAGTACTGTGGGGAAAAGGGAATTTTCCCTTACTGCACCGTAGTATGACCGGAACAATAAGCATACTTACACGAAAGTGCTGCTTCGGTGAACAGCACTTTTGGACAAGTATGCTCGCCAAAATGGGATTCGGTGAAAGATGCAGTCGAGCATCTGTACGGATCCTAAATATATATATATATATATATATATATATATATATATATATATATCTACGTATATATCCTGGTGGTGTGAATATTGGCTCTAAATTGTCAGTGTTGAAGTAACACTAACCCTAAAAATGGGGAAAAGGTGACTGTGGATAGATGTCTGTTTCTCTCTCTCTCTCCCTATCACACTTGGCTTGGTTGTACATGAATTGTTGAATTGAGCTCTGAATTCAGAATAAAGGAAAGATCTTTTAGAAGTATTAGAAGAGACTTCCATAGTTTTTGTCCAAGAGAGGAGACTCAGCATTCCGAGTCCTGACAAGCTGAAAAAATAAGATCAAAAATGCAAGAAAAGAGTGACTATCAAACATTACTCTTCTCCTTTAAACTTCTCTGCAGGGGGCGATGATCCCCACAACCCCCATACCTGCACATGCCAACTCTGAGATCACCATACCTTAAGGAAAAGGGAGTATTCTGAAAAATGATAATCTCAGACTTAGTATATGTAAGTTTCTTTTTTTGGTCATTCAATCACTACATTATGGGACTTGGCGTTATGAGTCCTAACTATTCGAATGGTTACTAAATTCAAAGTCTTATGTGATACCATTGACATTTACAGTCAAATTTATCTGACATGTACCACTCACAGCTCTATAACCAAACTCACTGAAATTACATACATAAGGATGTCAGATAAAGCATCAAAACAAAATTAGTACTATTTGACCATGTCACACCTTGCATAGCATGCAATACAATTTGTAATTTATTAGATAAGTTTGTATTCAACACCAGGATCAGAAAAAAAAACAGATGGCACTTAGCTGATACATAGTAAACATAAATAGAATATGTTTGGGGATAAGTATGTATCTCAGATAATTCCCACCCTCTGGAATAGACTTCACATCCATGCAGAACCCTTCCTTAACCATATTCAAGCATAACCTGGAACAGTGGATTGAAAATCACAAATTCACCCATGTCTGGCACCTATGTCTCTGATGGGCTGATGCAGCTATTAAGTCATATTCTACCTAACATACACCTTTTAGAATAACCACTAGGGCTCAAACACTCATGGGATAAATTTGGGTTTCATGGCTAGGCTTGTAGAGGTCATAGTGAACATTAGCCTAGTACATACTTATGAACCTATGAACATGTGAAAGAAAACAATGTACCATCTTTCATGGTAACAACTAAAATGGCAAGGTAATGAAATGATACTGTTAGTCAAAGTAAATTACAGTACATGTTTTTGCAATGGAGGTAACTACCCAGTCCTTCCAATGTTTGTTTTCACCCTACCCCAAATATCCACTCATATAAAGTATTAACTCCAATGTTATTATGTTAGAATAAAGGCGAATCCTTGTTTTCCTGGAAAACCCCAAATTAATTTCTAATTGACTAATTAACTATGATCTCATAGTTAGTATGTTGACTTGACCGAGGTGGACTACTGCCTACATAGGGTGTACATGCTTCATTGCTGTTTATCTTAATTTTTCAGACCTGCTCATATTTTATAATGATATACGTCATTAATACATGGTATATGGTTTATACATAAGCAGTCAGGTCTTTAACTTTCCAACTACATCCATTTCAGATCACAAAAACATTTATATGAGTCCCACTAGCCCGAAATTTTGATTTTCATAAGCTGTCAATGGCCACTAGGAGGAGACCAGCTGATTAAAAGAAGCTTCCAAGCCCTGGATGCTTTGGCATTTGGTATACAAACTTCAAAAGTACAATTATAAAACAAAATGTATTATATATTAGCATTAATGTGCTTTGCCAGGGAGCAGTAAATTTATATAAGTTATAAAACAGGCACAGCAGTATGTCAGCAGTTACTTTAAAACCATGCTTAAAGTTTTTTGTCCCCCGTCTGTTCCATAATTTTCCAGTCATTTACCCCAGTGCCCCATCCATCACAAGGTCTTCCAGTTCTTCCTTTCATCTCCCTGAATAAAATTGATTTTCTTTTTGTCTGAAGCCAGCATGGAATTTAAGAGCATTCAGATGGGTTATACTGGCGACTGCTTTCAAGAGGGTTAGGGAATTTTTATTTTATGACCTCCCTCTTGCCCCTCCCCCTTCTCTCCCCTACACCCATCATGGAATCATCTAAGGGCTACTTCCCCCATTATTTATAACTCTTTCTCTTAGGGAACGCAAACATGAACATCCCTTCCCTGTGGAATAGTCAGGAACATCCCTCACTGTCACAACATCAGACACCCAAGCCATTAATTGAAGCCATCTCATCTGGGTTGTAGTTAAGACTTCATCCCTCTACACAATGGCATTGGCTCAAACTGATTAATGTTTTGGTATAGGCAATATGCTGTTGGCTGGGAGATCAGTGCAACATGTAGGAATGGGCATGTAACATAGTCATTCTTTTAAGGTATATACATGTTTTCATGTTTTTATTTAAATTTTGAGTTTTGTTGTATTCTTGTTCTTAATGACAGTGTATATTCTTAACTGTAAAACTTAAATGTGCTGGCCAAGAGAACAGCTAATGGATTTACTCTCTTGGCTTTCCAGTGTTTTCATAATGTTTTCATTAACCTCTGTGAGAAAGGTTAAGCCATAAAGGTATACACCTCATCTGCACTATAATGAATAAAATAAAGCAGTCAGTGTGGTGTTATAAATATGCATTTGTTCAACTATTGGGTATTTTATAACTGGACAATGGAGAGCAAAAGGCTACTGTATTATGTTCAGTAAAAGGAAAATGCTTATCTAATTAGCAGATGTTATGCTTAACAGAATTACTTGAGGCCACCCAAAAGCTTCCTAGCAGTTGAGAATTTGCATGTTTATAAATCATACTTAAATATTTCAAAATGTTCAGTGAATCTAAGTCAACATTTTTTTTCTGTCCTAAGTTGTTAGTGATGGAGAGGGTATAGAATGCATAATGTACTCCACAAAGTTTGTATGTAATATAGTGTGCAATTGTTCAGTAATAAAACAATGACTGTATTTCATTGTTGTACAGTTTTGTTGCATATTCCTACACAGATATAAAGCAGTTTAATGCCTTACTTATCAGAGACTAAAAAAATTAAACAAAATATACTAGTTTCAGTAGAAAAGAAAAAAGAAAAGTAATAGTCTCTGAATACTGAAAGAGCCATCTTGCCAATATTTATGACATTTTAAACTCTGTGTATCAGGCTGCATTAATGAATAATCCAGCTAAATGCAAGTTTAAGATGGTAATCGCCTACTGTTTGAGTGATGAGCTTATGAAACCTCAAGCTGAAAAAGTAGAAGTAGTGGAAAATTTCTCCATACTAACCAGTAAAGAGCAAATGAAAGTCATTTTGGCTTGGTTATGTACTAGTAGAAGTGTTGTCCTTATTTTGCCAGTATAGCTTGTACCTGACTGGCCTGACAAAATGTAAGGCTCCACTAAAGGTAAAGTGGACAAATAGAATGGAGCAAGCCTTTGGGCACCTAAATAATATGATATACACAGACCACATACACAAAGCTCCTAACTTTTCAAAACAATTCCTAGTACATACAGATGCCTCAGAGCTAGGCATAGATGCATTCTTTTCTCAGGTTTAGTTGGAGAGGAACATCTTATATGCTATAAGGTGGATGCTTAGTAGTATACACTACCTGACATTAGAAAGAAAGTGTTTAGCCATCAAGTGGGCCTTCACCACCCTGAAATACTATGTCTTTGGGAAATAGTTTAGCCTGATCTTGGATTATGTTTCCCTTCAATGGTTATTCCAACACAAGGACACCAACCTAAAGCAAAATCACTGAGAACTGACCTCCAGCCTTTCAACTTTGACATTATGTATTGGCCAGGCTGTAGACACCTGAATGTAAATGGGGGGTTCTATGTATGCAGAACATCTGCTGAGGGCCAACCCAATGATTCTATACTGGTGGGGCGAGGGGCATGCAGCATAGTGGTGACTGGTCTCTTTAAATATGCTAGCTCGAAAGGGTCATGTAACATTTATTTATTTATTTATTTGACATTTATTGACTAGGATAGTTCAACTGGGCAAGTGCCCTTTTTCAGAGGATGCCTAGGGAGAAAATCTCCACCGCAAAACATGTAGGATACTCACAGTACAAAATATGCAAGAAAATGTACATATTAGAGGAGGAAATAGAAAATAACATACACGTATTATATTCAGATTTAGCTAGAAATATATAAAATCACAGAAGAGGTATTATAAGAATAAGGAAAAGCAGGAAGATATTAAAACATAACAGTACAAGAAAGGGAAAAGAAAATTTAGGAAAGGAAACATACTGGTAGATGGCCCATTTAAAGATATTAAATCAGAAACAAGTAAAGTGATTTGAATTAATGAAGAGCAGCACGCAGGGACATTTAAAGACTACTACCCTGATATAAAGCAGACTTCTGATCTTTGGTTCTAAAGGGAATCCTGGGTCGATACAATTTCCAAAGCAAATGTGGAAGGCAGTCTCCCTGTGAGTTAAGGGAGCTGAGCCATTTAGAGGAGATTTATCCCTGGCCTATATAGAAGGAGAAGATATTATCCCTGCCTATGAAACTGCAAAGAGAACTCTCCACTGCTTTGAGGTCATTGTGAGTACTGTTTATTTTACCAGCTACTTTGCCAGAAACCTGTCTGTAAGGGAACACTGCTTTGAATGTAAAGAAATATTGCTTTTAACTTGAACCATGAAAAGGCTACAGAGCAGTAATTTGAAAAGGTAATTTAAATGCAGACTTGAACTGTTTGTTATGACCTGCATTTCACTTTTTACTGATCTTTATTTATTGGAAATAAAATTAATTTCAGACTGGAAATAATGTAGAATGTGACAAAGCCTGGGGACAGAATTCCAAATACCTACAAAGAAGGTGACAGCTTTTGAATACTTCATTAAAAAATACTAAATAACTTCAGGTTATGTCTTTCCTAACAGAGTGAAAAACTCTGCAAAAGAGTACATCCTCTCAAGATCTCCTCACTATAACCACGGGGTATTCTGTAATATGTTACATAGGTTAGAGCGTAATAGTGTAAGACATGCTGTAGGTGGATTGGACATTCCAAATTGGCCCTAGGTGTGAGTGTGTGCATGCTTGTGCCTTCTGTGGAAGGTTGGGCGTCAGGCTGGCACCTCGGCACTGTAAAACAGGTGATCCGCTGTGGCGACCCCTAACCAGGAAAAAGCCGAAAGAAGAAGAAGAGTGTATGTAACATTTGCTGCTTTTTAAGGGCTTTTTGACATTAGAGTAGTGCTGGGAAACAATGTATTCATATGGGAATCCTTAGTCATACTTTGTACATTTGCATTGATTGAAAATTGTTAATATCTCTGAGATACATTTCTCTACATAGTGTTTTTTTTTACCACTGTTACTTATCTCCTTACTATAATTTCCATCTTTCTAAGTGTCAGTTTACAAGCTATCAACTTTTGACATCCTCCTTCCTAGCCTTACACAAAATGCCTCAACAACTTAATAGCCAGGACAACCTTTTTTGTAAAAAAAAAACATGAATAATTGGCCTTATCAGTTTCAGAGTCCTTGTGACAATGTTTTAGTAATATGTTTGAAAATAGTTGATCTGTTAAATCAGATCAAGATCCTACAGGTTTAGATGTCTCCTGTTTTCTTCATACACCCATGTGTGGTAGTAGTTTATTTAAAATGCTACATTACATTTGCTTAACGGCAGATGAAGACAATAAGCTGTCATGCCTACATTTTCTAAATGGATTTAATATTCTACCTCCCTTCCAGCTTTACCTTCCTTCTTATGATTTTTCTTTGCAATCTTATAGATTCTCACTCTACCACCCATTTGTGTGGCTTGCATGTCCACAACCCTTTGTTTGTAAAAAAAAAAAAATCTTTCAGAGATCCATAGTGTAGTTAGTGCCTACAAGCGGCTGTCTGAGCCTCTCCTTCCCCCTCTGTCACTCATGTTCAGAATGACCCCTTCATAGCTCCCTCTTCTGGTCTCAAGTGAAAGGAGCTTTATTAGCCTCTTCATATTACTTCCTTCCATGCCACAAATCTTGTCGTTTTCCACGGGATTCTCTTCAGCAGCCTGATGTTTTCCTTAGATGGCTGCAGCCAGTATTCTAGATGTGGTCTAACAAAGGCCCGATAGTGGCACCATTACCTTTTGCTTCTGTAATCTACCCCTGTAGATGCACTTCAGCATTCTCTTTGCTGCTGTTACTGCCCCTGCTCTCTTTCTCTGCTCCAGATAATGCAATGCAGGTGTGATCAATACTACCAGATCCTTTTCCTTCTTTGAGCCATTAGTTATACCGCCCCCAGTTGATGCCTCATAATGGGGCCGTTGAGGCTTAAGTCCAGTACTTTGCATTTCTCTTTATTGGCCCTCAGTTACTAGCATCTGCCCAGTTGTTTAGCCTTTTCAAATTGTCCTAGCTTCAACTGCTCCACCCATTTTTGTGGCATCTGTAAAATTGTTTAATCTTCTTCTCTGTTCCCTCAAATAAGTCTAAGACAAACACGCTGAAGAGTGCAGGATCCAGGACAAATCCCTAATGTACTTTTCCAGTTATTAGCATTGTCCTTCTCAGCACAACACTCTGCATCCCACCAATCAGCCATGCAGTTACCCACTTTTTAAGTATTGTTTCTACCACTGACCCCCCCAATTTTCCTGTAACTCTCCTATGTGGGACCAAGTCAGAGATGTCGATGAAGTCCAAGTAGATTCCATCTGCTGGTACTCCTATTTCATGTTCACCAGTAACTCAGTCATAAAACTAGATTATATTTCACTTAGAGTTCGTTCTGGCCATGAAACCATACTGGTTGCTTTCCAGGAGATTACCCTTTCCCAGACGTGATACCAGTTTTCTCCTCAGGATTCTCACCATGATTTTCCTTACCACTGCTATTCACCTAACAGGCCTGTAGTTCCCTCAGGTTTTTCAGTACTCCTCACGTTTTATACAAATGTTCTACACTTGGCTGTCTTCCAAAAAAATTGGCACTTCTGCAATGTGTTGAAGATCTCCAGTCCAACAATAAACTGCACAGATTTCTGAAGACTCTGAGAGGTATCCTGACTAAGGGTATCCAGTTTCCTCTGAATGCCTGCATCTCTATGCTAGTGTCTATCCACCATTCGTCCTAAGCTGCCCTGCTTCACTCTCAGCATTGCATCCTCTCAATGATTTTTTTTGAAGAGACTGAAACAAAGTATTCATTCAGTACTTCCGCTTTTGTCCAGTCCTCTGTGATGTCCATTCCATGATTGTTCAGCCTGGTAAGTTCTGTTCCTCCCTTCCTTATTTCTGCAATGTATAGAAAACCCCTTGCTTCAGTTCTTTATCACCTCTGTTAACTCCCTTTCAACCTTAGCATTTGCTTCCTCTTTATACTGTGCCTCCTCACGTCCCACCTTCCTTTCAACTAGGCTGTGTCTTTGATCTAATTGCTAGTCTAACATTCCAGTAAAGACATACTGGCTTTCTTCTCATTTTGTCTCATCCTTACTAGCTTCTCCATAGCTCTGAGTACTCCACACTAACTCATTTCCATTGCTTTTGTATTGTCTTGATTTTCTTAAAGTCTTTTAACTCATGCTTTCATACTTCTGCAGTGAGTATAATTTAATCTTCTAAAGTCCTACACCATCATAATAATAATAATATGCATTTGTTAACCAAGAAGGCCCACTGGGCACACATTCTCTTTTCAAAAGTGACTCTGGAGCAATGTCTGGTTAATTGACTTACTCAAGAGAACAAAGAAGGCAAATGATGACTGCGGGAATCCTACCTTTTACCACAGTAACTACAACTGGCAGTACAAACTCTCTTTGCCAATTGCCATTTCTCCTTCTGTTTCATTCCTGAACAACTTATACCAAGACACGTCCATGACTCCCCCCTCAGGTACCCACGTGTCACTATTCTTGTCATTGATGTGTGTTTTTGTTATACCAATGCTGTTTGAAATCCCCCTCCTGCATTTTTGCTTACATTTCCTCAGCTTCCTACCCAGACACTTTGCACTGCAGGGTAAGCCTAAAGAGCCACAATCTGAGTTGACCATGTTCATTCATTACCTATGTTCCGCATCTCTTTGTTAGCTCCTGTTTACTGCCTAATTATCTAATTCCCTCTTCTGGTTCTGCTGCACTCTTAACCCACACTTCTGTCTTAGTTTAAATGTACAATTACTGAGATGCACCAGCATAACCCAGAGCCATATTGGTGATCGACCTTTATTAAGTTCAGACTTCTCAAATGCCCATAATTTGGAGGAACATTCCTATTTTTAGGTCTGAATTACCCCCTTCACATGATGTTCCCATTTTTGGAGGTATGTCCTTAGTTTCTGGCTTGATTTACCCTTTCACACAATTTTCTAACCCCCCCCCCTCCAATCTCACATGATTTTTAAAGCTGTCTAGCACATAGAAAACCACACTAAGTGACCAACATTCTAGTGGCACTAATAAAACAGGCCACACATCTTACATCTCCCTTTTTCAAAATTAAAAATAACTTTGGGAAGTCATCTACTTGCTGTCTGTTGTTGTAAGAAAGTTCTTATATATTGCACAGCTTATAAACAAATGATTGTGGCTAGATCTAGGGATGTCATTGTGCCCCTTTATTCAGCCCTTATTAGGCCAATCACTGAATATAATGCCTCTTTTGGCATGTATCTGTCCAGACACAAGCAACAACTGGAACACCCAAAGATACCTTACTAAATAGATAGAAGGCCCAAACAACATGTCCTACAAGGGGCGGCTCAAAGTCCTTTCAGTATACTCAGTATCTTACAGACTGTTAAGAGATGACCTGTGTTAGCATGCAAGCCATCCTCTCACCTAATAGTGATGATTTACTGCACATCAGGAAGTCAAATGGCACCATAAATACCCAGTCTAGGAATGTAAACCACTTCTGCAACACCAATAGAATGGTTTGGAAGGACATGTATTTTTTGCTGAGGATATAGCTGCTCTAAAACAGACTCCAAAACTACAAAAAACAAAGTTTATCCCAGTCCATTTTCAAGCACAACTTAGATCCATGGAAGGAAAATAGAAAATTTACCCCAGAACTGCCCCATGTACTACTAATCCACAGAGGCAGCTCCTACATATTTTTTTGCATGCATGGGTCCCCTCATATTATCTATGGAATGATCCCAGTTATTCTCATTAGGGGTATAATTATTGACCATGTCCCAGAAGTGCAGTTAGCCTAGTACTTACCTATGAACCTAAGAACCTATAAATGAATGTTTATGGCAGAATTTTGCAATACAGTTCATTAAAGTCTATTGATTTTACGCTGTCTCTGATAACGTGCTTATATTTTTCCATTATTTTTGTTGCTCTGTTTTTTAAACAAGTCCTCTAAGTAATATCCCACATTCCTACAGGTAGTGGGAAGACTTTTATGCTATTTGATATTCAAATGTTATACTAATTAGATGTGCAGATTTTTGGTTAGATGTCGTACTTTTCAAGGACCTTTGTTCCTATTTTCAATGTCAGCAGATTGATAGGTATGATTGAGACTGTGTAAGCATTTTTTATGTATGAATTCATATGCGTGATATTGTATAGGTCTTTTAGTAAAGAGTGGTCCACCTTCCATGCATCTTAATTAGAACTAGCCCACAATGACGGTATTAAGGATACTTTCACAGTGTATTGATCAGATATAGGTGACATAGTCAGCTACAAATTCTCTGCCATGCTAAGCATCAGTCACATACCTCTCAACTGTATAGATTATCACAAAAGGTCCAGGTTTTTTCCCTATATTTTTGGTCTGTTCCTCATGAAATTTGTGGTTTCTGGAAAATCACTGAGGCCTTAACTCACTAAATAATGGCAAACATTTGCATTTCAGACTTCATAACCTTCAGAAAATGCATACTGATATAAATAATGTTATTCTAGCAACTTTCTATGTCTATAAGTGCAATATTTAAAATCTGTCCCTGTTATATTATTATGTTATGTTTTGTTCCCCCCACTAATTTAGGCTTTCTCCAGCTTTCTTGCACTAAGAGGTTGAGAGGTATAATCAGAAATGAGAACTTACACCCACTGCTTCCCATTTTCTAAGATGGGATCATAAAAGTAAATTCAGTTTGTTTGCTTTTCTTTTGGCTTACATCATTTCAAATACAGTATCTCTTTGTAGAACTGACTCCCCTGGGTTTCAAAACACTTCATGGTTCACAGCCTTGGCTGTTTCTGTTGGGTTTCTTACTCACTCACTCACTCATAGTGCAAAAGCAGTGTTTGCAGGGTATGTCAGGCACTAGTTAATATACAATTAAAAATGGGACACCAAAGTAAAACCCACTAATTATGCACTGCAATGCAGTTTGTTACATTCCTAGAAAGAATGAATAAATTCATTTGACTTTCAGTTTCATTAACCCGTCTGGAATGTCAAGTTGTCTAATGTATTTGGCAGACCCCATCATGTATCTTAGTACCACATCATCCATTACAAGGTGGCCATGAGTGATTTCACTTCCATACAAATACGCTTAGTATCCCAGAGTCTCTTTTTTCTGGATTTGTAGTGTAGAATATGACAAAGCATACAGACAGAATATGGAATAATGCTGAAACACAAAAATAAAAATCCTGACCTTTAAAATCTCAGCTTTGTAATGTCATTTAGCACTGTACTTCAAGTTAAAACAGTAATGCACAATAACAATAGAGAAAAACAGCAAAGGCATATCATTTTGCCTTCACTGCATCGTAATAATGAGTATAACTATTTCTATAATATTAATTTCTTGTAACTGCAGGTGGCATATATTACAGCAGCCATGTCATCTTATTTAATTTATTGTAGCTGCAGGTGGCATATGTTAGAGCAGCCATGTGTTCTTAGTTACACACAACCTTACCTATGGTTCCAGGATCATATACCAAGCATTCGTATTGCTTCATATTCCACCTGACTAGTACAGGCTGAGACCAAAGTCAGCATCTCTGTACAATTATAAAACTGTAGGAAAGTGAGTTTTTCAGTTAGAAAGATGGTGAGAGAAACTTTTGCATACCTAATGCAGGAAGCAATTTTATGAACCTTAATATGCTTTCATAATGCTGTCCTTTTCAGGTTTGAATACGTGTGCTACTTTCAGTCATTTATATTTTTGTGAATATCTGTCAGCTTTAGAAGGAATTATTTCTGGGATCTAGACACTAGAGTGGAGAATTCATTAAAAAACTTTTGAAAAACTCTAGATAAAACAGGATGCTTTCATACCATTCTACAAGATATGGCAGGATATAAATTTTCAGACTGTTTTTTTTCCACTTGCCAGTTCCCAAATTGCCTACTTATAGAGCAAGAATATTGTCTTAATATTCCATCTCTTTAACTCATCTGATGTTATAGCTGCTTAGGGAAGCATTATTGTTTGAGGTGCATTAGTTAATTGATACATTTTGCTAACTGACTGATTCTGCTGAGCTAGTGGACCTCTTATAGGCTGGGCCCATGGTACAGTACCTCAGAATGTAATAAAAATAAGAATTAGAAATTCACATGCAAGCAATAAGTAGAAATGAATAGAAAGCAGCTATACGTTTTACAGTCCATTGGTGAAATAAGTACAGATAGCCAATAAAGGCAAATTTAGTATAAAAACAGGGTAATATACAGTAATCACAGGATAATGTATAATATTAAAAGAAGAAGAAACATAAGTTAGAAGTACAGAGAGTTTTCTATAATGCAGTTCAAGTTAGCCTTAACACTTAACAGGGTAACAAGTAGCAGTACAACACTGGTGTAAGCTGTGAATGATAAGGTATACTGTGCAACAATCATATGTACAGGGCCAGTCTCTGTTAAAACTGTGCCCTAGATTAAGGGCTTCATGACAGTTCCCTCCACCTACTGCACCCATACATCCTCAAATATGTCTCCTCTGTTTTACCCATTCCAGCTTCCCCATAATAAATAGATTGCATTTTTCTTCTGTTTCTCACACTTTTCCTTACTCCAACTTTTTTTAATTGTCACATTTTTCTCAATGCTCTCAGGCTCATTTAAGAAGTTTTTTTTAAGTAACCTTTTATTCAGTGATAGCTTGAGCAATAACTAAGGAAAGAAATTCACTGCTAATGCTTGACTTTACTTTTTCTTGCATCCTTTCAACACAGTTTAACAAGCCTAGGCTCTGCAGTAATAACTGTATAGAAAACAGTAAGCATTTGATCCAATCCCAAATATGGAGACTGAATGGCCAGAAGATCAGAGGACATATACTAAGACCAAGATGTCATTCCTCAGAATATTCACTTTTCTCTAAAGTGTGGTGATTTTGGAGTTGGCATGGGTAAGTTAGAGGGGTGCACCCCTACAAAAAGAAGTTTAAACGAGAAGAGCAATTTTCAAAATTTGCTCTTCTGTGTTTTCGGACTTTTCTTTTTCGGCTTATCGGCATTTCAAGTGTCAATGTTTCAGTAGGGAGCCATGCAAAACAATTAAATTAAGCTGGGATAGAAGCCATGGCGTTACAGATTATCTGATGTGCATTTTAGAGCATTTTTCCAACCTTTTGATCCAGTGATGGCCTGAACAAAATTAATAAGTAAAGAAAAAAATGCAGTCTTATTTTTTTTCTTCTATGGAAGAAGTTATGTTTACATGAGGCTTAATGTTCAAAGCTAGCAAAGCTTGTAGCTCAAAATAAACTGAAAAGATAAATGTCTGAGAGAATACATAACTCCTTTCTGGGAATATTGCCTGCCTCCCATTGTTTGGGTGTCATCTGCTTCCACCATCTCCAACTAATTAACCTGTTAAAAATGTTCTGCTTTACATACTGGCGTTACTTTGTTATATGTCTATGTACATGGATATATGTATACATAGACTTGTGTCTATGTATACATATGTGTATATTTACAAATTAGTACTACTTTATTAAATATTTACTAAAGATAAAACCAAACTGGAACATGTAGAAGACTTTTCACATGAATGGAAGCTGATGTACGGAAGACCTTGTCTTCAAAGGCCATACATATACAAGTTACAACTATTGGCAGGGATTATGTTATTTAACACAATCCAGATGAACATGCTTGGATAATATATGATACTTTCTATAATGGAGAGAAGAAAGCTATCAATTGTAATAAAAGTGTACTGCCTTGTTTGACTGTTGTCTACTGCATGTCGATGTTCCAGTGCCTTGATCAGCTACAGATCTGGCTGTTCTGTTATTTGGTGTTGTCAAACATATCAAACTTATTTGAGTTTATAAATAGTAAGATAACAGGCAGAAGATGACAAGCATGTACAGAGAAACCAAAAGAGAAATAAATTACTACTTTTCCCTTTTGTGGCTAATCAGACTAAATCCCTTAAAAAATAAAATCATAGTGTTTAGCTTTTCAAAAGATCTGCATAGACAAAGTATGCTTCATATACAGACACACACTGCCTGCAGGGGTGGGACATCACAAATCTAGAAAGCCAAAACTAGAATCCAAATTCCAACAGTGTAGAAAACTAATACAAGGAACTGCTACTGCAGGACAGATACTGTAGTGCACTGCACATGCTCCACGCCTATCAGTTATAAGCCTTCTATTCCGACGGAGCCAGCAGATTGGCCAGAAGACATCCCCAATACATTACTTGCAGTATCTTCCATCTCCTGCTGAGGATGTCCTGCATGACCCGGAGGGTATCTGCTCCCCTTGCTGTTTTGTGTAGCACATAAAATGCAGCTCAGCTGCATTGATGATTACTGCAGTATCCTGGAAGTACAGAAATGTTAGTCAAAGAGCACATGAACATTACAAAGAAAACAAATATACGATACTGCAGTTATTTGTTTCATGCAAATTCAAAAGACGCAAGTACATGAGATGCTAAGCAAGCCATCAGTTTTGGAGCAGATATAAGGTTAGAGATGGATTCTGCCATTCCCCTGATAGGATGTACTGCAGATTATTGGGTATAAGGTTATAAAGTAAAGCCGTCTAATTTTCTGCAGTTCTGGCAAACATTTTACCCAAAGGGAACTTATCCACTTCAAAGGTTAAGCTAACATCACTGTTTCAAGAAATGCTTTTCATGGTTTTTGATGTTGAGTAAATATTTTTTTCTTCTACAGTACAATTAGTATGACAGTAGTACTTATTTTTGTCACTCTGTTATGAGAGACTGTAGTTATTATTTGAAGTACAGCCACTGGTTCCTACTGAATGATCTACATGCATTGCTAAACTCAGACTGTTCTGTGGATGTCACTAAGGCTTGGCTATAGCAGCAGTTTCTTCCTCTTTCTAAATAATCTTTACAGTGATTCTTAATTCCCTTATCCAGGTGTTTCACTTTGCCTTGAAGATTCTAATGACATAACTGTACTTTGTATTCTGTCATCAATAACATTGTCATAGTACAGTGAAATGCAGCCTTAAAGAGAAATATTTCTATCAAAGTGCACAGTCCTTTTACTGCTGGGCAATGGATAAAAGTGGTCAACCCATAATACAGCAAAATAATCGTTGCATTTGCATTTATTTACTTACTTAATACGTCTAGGAAGAGGAAAATTTAAAAACGCAATTAGCAATATGAATGGGTGGATATAGTGCTAAACCAGGTTTAAAGCATTTCTCTGTAGCAAGCATAAAATATTTTGAATAATTTAAAAATGTAACTTATATGTATAATCTTGGAATATCTATAAATGCTACTTTTAATAAGCTTATACAGTGATGTGTAGTATTATTTTCCGTTTATCCATTTCTGAAAAGCTTAATGCATTTCCCTTATAAGCCTTCTAAAAAGGACTAGATTAAAAAAAGTCCAGCAATTATCTTTAATTCAGCAGACAGAATGCAGTAAGGGATATTTTGTAGTTCTGTAAAAACTCAAAAGCTAACCTTTCTCTAGATGTTTCAAAGTATGAAACTGCACCCCATTTTTTAGAACAATGTTTAGGCTAGTTGTGTATTTCAGATAAAGTAGACATTCTTTTCTAAGTGCAGAACCCAGTTTATTTGCAATAAACCTGTCAAATTGCAAAACTGAATGTTGCTTCTCTGCATGAAATAACAGATAGATAAACTTTCTAAATATTGACATTAAACGAGCCTCATCATGTACATAGGTTCTGCATCATAATTCTGTACTTGTGTTACATACCTTTAGATTTAATTAGAAAAAATACAGGAAAGTCTGTAATCACATAGAGGGATTGCTATAATAAGTGCATTGAATTTATTATTTTATGTTTTTGTAAAATTACACAAGGTAAAGCAAAAAATATTTGCTTATTACAACAGAACATAATTAATTAAAAGTCAATCTTAGTAAAGACATCTGGAAAAGCTTAATGGGAATATTATGCCTTCAGGCGACTTCTAAACTACTCAAGGATTGTAATTAGTGGAGCACATCTGCTACACTCCGGATTAAGTAGGAGGGACTTTGGATTTTAATTATAGTTTCATTCAAAACTGGCGTACCACCATCTAATATACTACAAACCACTACAAGAATGGCAAATTTTCATTATATCATCAGGGACTGGGTACTGGCACATGGATTCTGTCTGTGCTGATTTCTATGACAACACTGATAATGTAGCTAGTTATGCCATTTTAGATTTCATGCACAGTACCAAACTGTTTGACTACATATATATTACACATCATGAAGCATTGTTTTAATATGTACAAAAAGCTATTATTTGGGAACTGGAGCAACTGAACTCACCCATAGTTTTACAGTGAACAATTTTAACTAAAATTCTGACAATGATTGTAACCACAAATAATAATTATAACTTAAATCACTCTGTTCCCCTTTACTTGTACTTGGGCCTTTCTAAAATTCTATTAATGTTAATGAATTTAGCAAAGCGGAAATACCACCTAAAATAAAACTGTTCATTTGTATTTATTTATCCTTTATTGACTAGTTTAGTCCTATTGACTAGCGGCCTTTTTTCAGGGAAGACTTGAGGTGGTATTTTTACTACTAGGGGAAATTTGGCCAGGGCATCAAGGAATGTCACCTATACTTTTCGTAGAAGGAAGTGTTGCAACATGCAGGAGGGTGGCTGCACAATGCAGCATGAGGAGGATGAAGTGGTTGCTGTTCCTGTCACTGACACTGAAAATGTTGTAGAAATTATTACAGCGGGTGGCCTCTAGTGATTTAATAGATGAATTGCTTCTAAATATGATCAGTGTTGTAGAATCAGAGATCAAAAATGTGCTTCATGGAGTCCAATTTTTGTTGTTTGTCTTTCGGCTTTTCCCGGTAAGGGGTCGCTACAGCGGAACTCTAGTCCACTAATGATTGGCAAGGTGCCAGCTCGATGCCCAACCTTCAATGAAGGCATGCCCATTTATGCACACATGTCTTTCGAACGCTACCCAACCGCAGGGAGGACATGCAGACTCCACACAGAAGGCACTCCCAAGCCCAGCCGAGAATTGAACGGGAGAACCTCTTGCTGTGAGGTAACAATGCTACCACCATACCACTGCGGCATTGCTTCATGGAGTCCAATAATGGACAAAATTAATCCTGCAAAAAAAAAAAAGGTGTTCCTAAAGTAAAGGAAGTGATGTCAGTAGATAAAAGGAAGGAAATGACTCTTGTTCCTGTTTGACAGTCAGTCCAAGGATCAGATAGTGTACTGCAATCACCAACAGCAGATGTTCCTAGTATTACCTATGCTGCTGTTATGCAGAGGTTGCAGACTGAACTTGTTAGAAGCAATGCAAAAACAAATCCACTACTTGTGGTATGTATTTCATCCACTAAAGACATTATTATTGATTGATATGCTGTTTGGGACTTTATTGTTGCTCCTTTGGGATTTACAGTTAAAGACATTCATGCATTTATACATCTGAGGAAGGACACCTTTTGTGATATCAGCTCTGAGACTGTTAAAATTGCAGATCAATTTTTACAGCAGGCTGATTTGAAATGCTTGCAGCAGCCATGGGTACAGTATACTTTTTTCAGCTATGAATATGACTTTTAAAAGAAAATTGATTCTGCAATTTACAGTAATTATACTTTTATTAGGCAGTATTTCTCACTTCACTGTGAATATGTTTTTGCTATTAAGAAAATGTAGGATAATAGGAGTTTGTGAAATAGGTTGTGGGAAGTGTAGGTTTTGCTGTCTAAGCAGAATGGCAAAGTGAAGCATATTCCCAGTGTTATTTCTATTAATGATCATACAGAGTATGTGTGCTACAAATGACAGCCCAAAACTTTTTTTAATGGTTCCTTATCACAACTGATTCAAAACTGTGATAAGCAGCACTGTCAGTGTTATGCTGTATGCCGTTCTGCTTCTGTGTTCCTTCTTGTAGAGAATGTCAAACTGTTAGACATTTTTTCGTTTGACTGTCCCAAGTTACTTACAAAAGATGTGGAAGATGCTAGGCCAGTTATACAGGAAGATAAACATGAAATCAATTTATCAGAGGCTGAAGAATCTCTAGAGGAAAAGATTAGAGCACCGCATAAAAAGGCTGTGTGAGAAAATGTTCCTCTTATTACTTCTAATACTTTTCAAGTATTACATATAGAAGAGGTGTCTGATAACGATTCTGGGTCTATATTAGAACATACACACAACACAAACACACCAAACAAACACCAATCCACACACATACACCTAAAATCTTACAGCTAACCCTACACTAAACTGTACAAACACCACTAACTATCCACTTACCTTAGCCCAAACCCTAACCCTAAGGTCCATCACTATAACACACTCACCTCACCCGTGCCCTAACCCTAACTCACCTACCCCGCCCTAACCCTCATGTCCACACAGTCGCACACATACGTAACCCATGCCCTAACCCTAACTCACCTAACCTGCCCTAACCCTCACGTCCACACAATCGCACACTTACCTGACCCACGCCCTAAACATCCTAACCCGCCCTAACCATCATGTCCACACAATCGCACACATACCTAATCCACGTCCTAACCCTAACTCACCTAACCCGTGCCCAATCACAAACTTACCTGAACCCGACCCGTAACTTTCCACCACAGCACTGAAAATAGTGAAAAGACAGAAACAGACAACCAAATTCTTTCCCTAGGAAAAACTTCGGTTTTCTGTCGTTTCGCTGTTTTTCAGGGTCGATGTTAGAACATTCGAAGTTGTGAAACTTCAATGTTCTAATACAGACCCAGCAATTCTGATCATACTTTACAAGCAAAAATAGAGTGCGTATTAGAAGGGTGGGGGCAAATAGGGTGATGGTAGTGATGATATATAAAGTTCTAGAAATGAGGAAATGGGTGAAAACAGTACCACTATTGGAAAAAGGGTACATAAAAAGAACCTGAGACAAAGGGCTAAAAACATTCTGTTAAGAAAGGGAAAGGATTGTTTCCTTGTTTCAACAGTAGCTTGAATCTGAACGGCTTGATTAACAAACATCGCCGATTACAGATTTTATATTTTTGTGTATGGGTTAGGATTGACATTTACTTGATATGAGATCACTTACCAATTTACAAGAAAAAAAGAAAAACAGACTGAAGTCATTTGGGGGCCTAAACTGTTTGGAGCTTTGGAAGATATTTATGCTCTGGTATAGCTGTTTTATTTAAATCAATATTTCTTTGATAGATGAATGAATTGCTGTCCCAGTACAGCAACCTAACTGTGACACGCAATCCTGAGTGGGAATTTTTAGACTCATTGTTGTTTCATGCTGCTACTAGTAAAAAATCTAGGGGAGATGTATTTTGTGTATTGCAACATTTTTAAGTGTTAATTGTCCCATCATCGTTGCGGGAGTTTGGAACTGCCATATGAAAGCTGACTGTAAATTTAATGTATGAGCTATCAGACTCTAACAATTTGTTTTAGGGCCTTACATAGGACCAACGTGTCTTAGAAGTAGATTATCCACTGCAATTGATTATTTTTCATATGCATTTCCATTTTCTTTAATTTCTTCTGTTCTTATTCATATACCTGCTCATATAGCCCAAGTTTTTAGGGTTGCTAGCAATGTATATAGTTTAACATTTGGTAAAGGTATTAAAAAGTTAACTGGGTAGAATGAACAATAGAAGTGAAAGATATATTGCGTCTGTTATGGGAACAAGTAGGCCCGTTAATTGACTTTAGTGAAAACCAGTTACAGTGGTGGACTACTCTTTATAAAGCAAAGCATAAAACTGTATTTTGTTCTGTAGCAAAACAATTTCTCAGTAAAAAAAAAAATAGAATACGTATTTCTCTGTGTGGAAGAATTATGAGGTTTCCTTACAGTATGTAGACTCTGATATTTGCCTAGAACTTGAGAGAGTTTTAAAAACATTTACAGATGCTCGAATAGATTTTTTTTAGCAAAGCAGCAATATATTAGTCAAGGTTCTAAACAAAAAAGTATCTCCTTTTTTTAATAAGAAGATAAAAAAGATAGGTTTGTTTAATAACTGGTGGTGTTACCATGACCCACTCTTAAATAATGCAGATAGTCGAGACTTATGTTCAAACTTTTTTTTCACCGATGACACTGTTATAACACAGTGGACACTCTTTCTGCAGAAGACATTGAGATATTAGATGGTTGCATATCTTTGTCAGAATTAGATTCTGTTTTGCATGACCTTTCTGTTGATTCGTCCCCAGGTATAGATGGCATAACCTATGGGTTTTATAAAAATATATCTGACGGAGAGAAACTTATTTTTCTGCATTAAATGAACAGTTCGATAAAGCTATAAATAGTGTGTCCCTGTATGATAGTGTTATAGGATATATATTTAAAAAGAAAGGCACAAAGAAGATATTCAAAATCTGAGGCCATATTACATTAACAAGCAGAGACTGTAAAATACTACACGTTAGACTAAGTCATGTTTTCTTAAATAAATTTCATACGGGTCTTTTTGGAGTGATGGGGAGATTAAATAGGACATGTCAGTAATGTATGTAAAATCATTGATAGTATTAATCATACTAAGAAAGGCCCGCTCATCTCATATGATATCCAGAAAGTCTTTAATACAATTTCAAATAAGACTGTAGGATGACCTGAAATCTTATGGCAATGGCACAAAATTTTTGCATGTCCGAGTCAGTATGTATGAAATTACTGGGTTATGCCTTTAATAAATGGTCACCTTAATAATAACATTAAAATTTGTTGAGGTGACAAATAAGGCTGTCCATTGAATGTCATGTTATTTAACTTGGTGATGAATGTTGTTATAGTGGAATGTTTTAGATCTTGTAAGGAAGCTTTATGGGAAGTAGTACCTTGCCTTAGTCTACTGATTGTTTTTCTTATGCTGATGATTTTAACCTTATACTTAACTCAGAATATTATATAGGTCCTACCCTTCAGGTTTATACAGGATAAAACTACTATTTTTAGGAGTAACTTTAGGTGGGGAGCACATATTTCTTGCATAGTGGGATTGTATTCTTGTTGATATATAAAAGATTTTGGATACCTGGTATTGCTTCAGATTGTCTTTTTCAAAAAAAAGTTTGTTTTGAATATGGCTATACTAGGAAAATTAGGTTATACAACACATTTTTTTTCTTTTTCAAAAAAAGAAAGAAAAGATACTTTTAGTCTTCTTTCTTTTGTGAGTCGATAAATTAAACCCTGTTAAGGGAAATGTTATTTTTTTGTAATAAAGAAGATGGTGAGTTATGCGTAATAAACTCTATTGTCTATTTAGGCTCTCTGTATTTATACTGGATACTTCTTAGGGTGTAACATGACAGAATGGATTTGCTTTGTAAATTACTATGGAAAAATGAGATAATAGGACTGTATGTGTTTATAGATAAACAAAGGGGACTGTACCATAAATATACTGATAAAATAGTTGGAAACATATGGTTTCTTTATCTGTTATGTCCAGAAAATTGTGGTAATATGTATATGTGACAGAGTCTTACTTTTTTGGTAGGCCATGGGAAAATATTTCCATAATTTTAAGGGAATTCAAGGCTTTTTCTGGAGACTCTTCTTAGGCAAATTATTGGTTAAGCATGAAATGAAATGCAAGGTTAGATATTAACGTTTGTGTCATATTTCTAACGTTGAAGACACTCTTCTTGCATGTTTTTTTTAGACTGTTCCAGAATTCAGTTATTTTGGCAAATGCTTTAGCATTTATACAATGCTGATTTTCGTTTTCCTATCACATTAAATATTATTCTGTCTGGATATTACTGAAGGTCTTTGAATATTGATGCGTGTTTGACAGATGCATTTTTATTGGAGTATTATGGCATATTTGGTTAAGAAAATGATTATTGTTTAACAAAATGTGGGATTGTGTTTTGATATTGAGAAAGCTAAGGAAATGATTGGTGGAGAAAGGGTGTGGGAATATATCCAAAATGATATGTTTGGATTACTGGACATGTATTGTATCACAGTACTTTTTGTGTGTAAATTTTTTAACCTTATTGATGATATTATTTGATATTTTTGCTTACTGTCATAATAAATGTCATCTACTTTTCTTGGTAGGTACTGTGGGATATTTTGCTTACATCTGAACTACCACAAACTTAGGCAGGTAGAACCTTGGTTAAGAAGATGATTATTGTTTAACAAAATGTGGGATTGTGTTTTGATATTGAGAAAGCTAAGGAAATGATTGGTGGAGAAAGGTTGTGGGAATATATCCAAAATGATATGTTTGGATTACTGGACATGTATTGTATCACAGTACTTTTTGTGTGTACATTTTTTAATCTTATTGATGATATTATTTGATATTTTTGCTTACTGTCATAATAAATGTCATCTACTTTTCTTGGTAGGTACTGTGGGATATTTTGCTTACATCTGAACTACCACAAACTCAGGCAGGTAGAACCTCGGTTTAATGTCTCATCTGAACAGCGACACATCCGTGGTGCAGCAGCACCCCCCCCCCCCCATATTGTACTGCAGTGTCAACAATCCAGTCACCTGGAGAGGGAATATAACTCACAGCCTTCCGGCCTTTTAGCACCAGATGTTGTGCAGTTGACATGTTTTGCTTAGTATACTTTGGATATGAGATTTTTTTTTTTATACCAATGTTATATTAATAAATATTATCTTGAGATTCCCAGTGTTGGACATTCACGATACTTATGTCTTATACTTTGTGTTGTCTTATAAACTCTATACCAAGGAATAACTGGATAGTCTTCCCATTTGAACTGGATCTGACACTTATCAGTGGTTACACACCTTGAGGAAGCAGCTTTAATTTTATCCAGTGAGAGATTACTGTTCCATCCTATAAAGATCAGATATAGGTTAACATGTTGTTTTAGCTACTGTCATATATCACACAAGCACCTGAGGTGACACGCAAACATGCTGCCTTTAAAGGTAAGTATACTAAGGAGGAGCGGACCTGTTCATTTCATGAAGTCAGTGTATATGGGTTAGTTGGATGTTCCAAGATATGCTAAAAAACAAAGGCTTATTTTTAATCGTATACTCAAATTACTGGAATAGCAACCACACACACACACACTCATTCAAAATCTAACTTCCCTCCTCCAGACTTCTAAAGACCAAACCACAAGATACTTATGAAAGTGATTTTCTACTATTTGTAATATTTGGGAACATTGAAAAAAAAAAACATTGGTAACAACACAAAAAAGGGGTTCTACAATAAAATGCAAAATATCTTTAGGTGATATTATACCAAAACTTGGAGCTAGTGCTTGCATGTTAAGCTGGAAGCTCTTTATTTTAACACTACATGGGGCTGTAATGATGCTTAGATTCTAAGATCTAACAGCATCCCTACCAATATTATTTGATACTTGTGTGGTCACTTCAGTAAACAATATTTAGACTGCTATTCTGAGGATTACCCTTTAATATATTTTGCGTATAACCAATCGCTTTGAATGTTAGTAGTGATGCACATTCATACATTGATTTTCTCAATGACTTTATAGTAATGTAAGTATTTTCATAATAATTTAGTGTTATTTCAATAGGAACTACTAACCTGCATTTAGCAACTTAACATTTATATACTGGACTGTCCAACAAGTGTTTACATAAATATTACTAGCAGTACGAGTCCCAATATCAGTACCATTAAAAAGATATAAAGAAAGTTGCAGTAGTACTATTAATAATATTAAAAGTGGTACTGCAAGTAATGCCTTATATAAACACTTGATAAAAAATTCTATATGTAAATGTTTTAATTTTCATAGGAATTTCAAGGATGTTTAGTCCAAAGACCATATTTGCTTTGCCAGTACCCCCTCTCGTGTTTTACCACCTTTCTGAAGGATGAAAAGGACAGTTAGTCTTTGGGTAAATTTGAGAATAGCCATCCAGTTGTCTAGGACTGGTTTGAAGGAGGATATTGAATCTTATTTTTTTAACTAGAAGAAGAAGTTTACTCTGACGAACAGGGAGGTGTTGGATGATGAATCTATCTCTCCATCACATTTTGTTTAGCTAGTGATGAAGGTTTAGATGTTGGTTTTAGTATGACTTATTGAGATATAGGAGATGAAAGACTACTGGATCTCTAACTGTGTGAAAAGCAAGGCACAGTTCCTCCTTCAGGAATCTGTAGACACAAAGTACTGGGTCAGAGCTTCCAGTCTCTCCTGATAAATAAGGTTCTTCAGACCAGACTTCTTTTTTGTTAGTAGACTCTGGGGCTTTTCGAGGTTGTTGGTATGTCAAGTGAGATACATAAGAAATGTAACACTGTACTCCATAATGGGATGGATTAGTGCTGAATATGGAGAGTTGATAATATCTTTGGAGCTGGATGAAATACCTTTGCCTACCAAGTTTGCTAAGTAGAAAGATTTCCTGACTACAGTCGCCCCTTGATGATGAAAGGACAGGGAGCTATTGATCCAAGTACTAGGGTCACTACTCTACCTTTTTGTTTAGTAAGGATGTGCTTTCCATACTGTATGTTGTACATAATTTTTGTTTCCAAAAGAAACAACACTATGCTTTCTAGCATTCACTTTAAGCACGTTTTCTGTGCACAAGGTTAAGTTCTTTCTTTAGACTGGAAATATCTGATGGATTTTGACAACTATACCCAATTAGCAGTCATCTACAATTATGTTTTATCAGAAGTCCTGGTTATCATTTTCGAGATCAGAGTAGTAGATGCTAAACAAGAGGAGACACAGTATAGACCCCTGGTGGACTCCACTAATTACCTTAGCACTATTTCAAGAAACAATGTGTGTTCTGAATTTCTGTCAGTTGGCTATCCATCTTAACATGTAAGGATCTAGGGATGTTTGTTTCCTTATAATTTGATCATGAGACATGCTATCACATACTTTGGCCATACCAAGATAAGCTGTGTGGGCAACATGAACACGGCAATTGCTTGCAGAACCCTCTTGAAGGAATTAATATGCTTTAACAATCATTATCTCCTTTTGACAATGCCAAATTGCTGGGGGCCAAACATTATGAGCCTCTTAATATTATAATTAATGAAACTGGTAATGATATGCTCCATAGCTCTGCAGATTGGACTCATACAGCTGACTGGTCTGTAGTTTCCAAGGTCCATGGTAGGGTCACTCTTGTGAAGGGTCATAGCCACTGCAGGGGGTCCCAGATCTGAGAGCATACTGTGTGGTCGGCTTAGGTTAAACAGTTTAAGGACAGGTTTGGCAAGATGAGAGCCTGTTGATATTGTTTAATAGGCAACCAGATATGTTGTCAGGAAACCATGCAAGAAGTGTTTTTGTTTCTGATAATACCTTAAGAACATGTATTAGGCTTTTAAATGTATATGTATGTGCACATTTGTATTTTTATATATATAAGCATTCTGACAATGTAGGATATATAAGTGCAATATAAAGTTTTGTAATAAATATTTTATTAGTTTGATAGTTTTACTAAGTATATGGTCTTAGTAATCATTTATAAATTAAGTTGAGACTATGTTTTAAGCATATTCTAGGGAATTTTTTTAAGGAATTGTTATGCCTTTAAGTTAAAATGGTTAATTGAATTATTGCAGAGATGATATGATTACTTGGCCATGTTCACATGACATTAATCAAAGTTTATAAAAAATGAAAAAATGTTATAGAATGTATTATGCACTGAAGAAAGATTTATATCCGAAAGCTTTGCTGTAATAAAGTATTGGCATTCTTGGAGTTGGAATTCTTTCCCATTATTCAGCTTTAAACCTCTGGTTTATCACTGCATCAGCCTTTGGTAAGGAGTGAACCTCACAGACAAGAGACGCAGGGTTTAATTCTCATTAAGGGAAACTGTCTAGGCTTAAAGTGGCCTACAAGGGTACCTAGCCTATTAACCTAATGTTTACTGATTTCAAAATATAAGAATCTAATCAATTGCAATTAAATATGCTGCTGCCGTCAAGTGAAACATTTTGACTAAGAGTTTACTGTGGTATAACTGGCTATATTACCACTTATTATAAAACGCTACATAAACTACATTGCAAGTAAAGACATTGAGGTAAATGTCTGGAGGGTGTGAACTAGAATGTGGAAAATAAGGAGACTGGAGTGGGCAATGAGGAATCATATTGGAAATGGACTGTAGATGCTGGGTTGAAATACAAGAAGTCAAGGCATCATGCCTGAACTGTATTCCATATGACTAATGTTCCCGAGTTAATGGATGCTGGAAAGATTGTGCAGAAGATTGAATGGTTGATGCTGGCTCACCTATCCTGTGGAATGGTGGTGACTCAGCTCAATGTCGTAGCAACACTTACAGGACTTCAAGCATATCACCTGCAGTGAGGAGTATAATGTCCACATGCTACAAGTGATGCGCCACTTGGCCAGTAGGCTAAGCATGCATAGTAACATGTACACACTTCCTTGTAGTAGCTTTACTATAATAAACAAGCCACCAGATTAGGATGGAGCATAACAAAAAAAAACTCACCCTGCTGAAAAAACAGTGTCAGCACCTACCTCTTGCCTCCAAGGGCAACAAATGGGTAGGTAGACTCTCACCTCTGGGAGGAATGACTTAGTCTGAGGGAAAGGATTGATGGTCACTGTGAGGACACTGCACTGGACCCGTAATCAAGGATCCTCAGTCCTCACCATTGGCGCCTGTGGGGGAACATTCACTGGGAGGATAACATAGTATTTCCAGATGTAGCTCTCTGCATCAAGTATGATTTCCCTTAAGGGCACACAGATACCACAGTCACTCCAGGGCTGATTTCTCACTCTTTCTCCAGATTCCCAGTAAGAGACTCCACTGGCACAGCTATAGTGTTGAGATCTCAGCTTAGTTTCCAAGCCAAGACCTCCAGCACCCTCTCTGCCCAACTTGTGCTTCATGTCCCTACCCAAGTAGCTGACACACACACACACACACACACACACACACACACACACACACACACACACACACACACACACACACACACACACACCTGGTAAAGGCTAGCAGAGGTTTACTAGCTATGCCCCCTTCTTCCCAGACTATAAGGTAGTTACCACTGCCACCAGTCATTCCTTATTAGCTACTTTAGAGCCCTTAACAAAGGGTGTCCAATTTTCCTGAGTAATATTAATACTAATACAAATGGTAGTTTGACCAAAAGCAAGACTATTAGGAGTGGCCCACACAGGTTCATAGGTTCATACTAGGCTATCTGCCCTAGGGCATTTATAAGCCTAGCCAGAGTGTGTTTGGCTTTCGCCACCTATTTTAAATTAATTTTGAGTGTCATCAAATTAATATGCAAGTACTCTCAAAACTTAAATATCTCTACACAGATCATCCACAATGAAAGGTTTAAATATATTTAATAATACATAATAAAAGAACCAGATAATACTAAATATATATTCACATTGACATCAGCGTTCAAAACCAGATGAAATATTTAAAATAACATTGCAGAGGCTCACGCAAATAAAGAAAAACATCTAAACTAAGCTTCACTATATTCCTGACTGAATCTAAAAGAACTATACCATAACCTAAGAACTTACTAATAGAGCAAGGCAGATGTGGTGAATGGATCATCTAGTTATCAGGCCCAAGACAGAATGCAGAATGCTCTGTCTCACTAAGAGACTTCTCAAAATAATATCTAAAATATTACTGCTAGGATAGCTTGCAGAATTACATCATTTCTGGTCAACTGACTTCTAGATGTCATGCAAACTCCCATTGCTGAAGCTGGCAGTAATTAGTATCTGCCTGTAAAAATACTCATACAAAGGCTTTTGCTCAGATATTTGGCAGATGCTGGAAGTCATAAAACAATTGCATTACTTCATGTCTTCAGAGTAGGAATTAATTCACCCTAAACACAATACAGAAAACTTCCTAGTACAGACTCTGTGTCTCTAGCTGCATTGAAACCTGAGAGATAGCCTCTTTCATGGCCTAGCCTATAATGTAATTTAATTTGAAATATTTTTCTAAAGTATGCTGGACTGATGTTAACCCTCCAGTTCCTCTGTTAACATATACATTTAAAAAGTTACAATAGTGCATGTACATTGTTCTCTTCCATACTGTGGATACATTTTAAACACAACACTTTACAAATCCCTTTTCAACACAAACATCTGTACAGAGCAGTTTGATATACACATTACATACAGTTCTAATACATTTGTAACACAAGCATCTTATATAAATTAGTTTGATATTCACAAATGACATATAATTATTTACAAAATTCCAGCTAGCTGCGCTGGCAGTACCTCCTTTTTGACAGTCACTATGCATGTGTTGATCAACAACCGGAGGACAGAATAAAGCAGTAGTGTAAAAGCAAGAGGATTATTTATATGGGAGGTCTGAATTTGCCATGAGATCCAGAGCTCCAGGTTTAAAAGCACTAAGGTTAGTTGAGGTCTCTTATCATGAATGCTTTTTATATTTGTAGTGTGACTGTACCAGACATAGAAAGAATTCTGGATATAATCCTTTATATGTGGGGGGGGGGGTCATAACAAATCTGCAACTGAAGGCTGTATTAGGCAACAGTAACCACAGCACACTGAAATTTAGAGAGGAGTGAAGGTAAGAAACCAAGGACAAAGATGACAGTCTGGTATTTATTAGTGGATTATGCTATCCTAGGATGGAAGGCCAAAAGTGACTTAAGAGATTGAAGAGAAAAAGTGAGCGGGTAAACAAGCTATTGGAATATGTTAGGGTTATGGATATGAGAAAAAGAGAATGATGGAAAAAGATGTGAAAGGCCATGAGGCTATTAGGAATGTAAGGATAGTAATAAGGCAAGGTGAAAACAGTATACAAGAGGTGAGGCTAGCAAAGAAATAATTGAAAGGGACTTGATGCAATGTGACAATATTTTTAGGAATATTGCAGAAAGAAGGAAGATAGTGGCAATGCTGGCCAGGCTAAATAAACATGTAAGGGTGGTCACAGAAGGCAATCTATGAGAAATAGTAGTGCATGAATACTTCACAAAGGAAGATTGATAGAGCTGAGTGATACACTGGAACAGAAATGAAACTGCTATGGATGGACACCTCAATGGCAATAGAAGATGTAGAGAAAGGATTGGCTGCAGTTATGAAAGATAAGGCATAGAGACCAGACCGGGTGCTTCCTAGTATCTTTAGGAGTTGCTCCAGTGCACTTGCAGTGGTCCTGAGATAGATATTCAGCAAAGCACTGGCTAACATATAAAATGCTCTAGGACTGGGAGAGGTCAGTAGTAGTATCATTGCATGGGAAGGTTAGCAGGAAAAATCTGGGAACAAACTGGTTAACCCAACAGTGAAAGTAATGAAAGCCATGGAAAAAGTTCTGAGGGAAAGACTAGTTATCTTCATAAACCGAATGATCTCCAGGACAAATACAAACAGGGGGTTGAGAACAGAAGTGGATGGCAGCAGAGGCTCAACAGGTAGTCCACTAGATTTTGAAGCTGGAAGATCAGAAAGCAATAGGTTCCGTTCCCACTCCCGGTTGATTAGGTTCATTTTCCACTACTGGCATTACAGTGCAGCATAAGAGGAGTGCTGTACTCATGAGTGTTCCATCCTTTGGATGGGGTATTTAGCCCAGGTTCCATCTGCCTGAATTGGTGGCAGCTCATGTGAAAATAAAATATCCTAAGTCATTTATCAAGGATAGTAGGGGATTTTCCATGATGCCATGGCAAGATTTCCATGAATCACTGTGAACACTACCTTAGGTCCCACTCCATCCTCTTCCTGAAACAGGATGCAGTCTAGTGTGATTAACCTGGTCAATAAAACATAAATAACTTAGATCAAACCTGATTATTTTTTTTCTGTTTATATAAATGAGTTGCAGTGGTATTAGACAGCAGAGTACCAGAGTGCACCTGATTATCTGAAGTTCAGCAAAGCATTTGTCTTGGTCCAGCACAGTTAACTGCTTGGAAAACTGCATTAGCTGGGGTAAAACTTGCATGGAGAAACTGGTCTGTGGCATCTGTAGAGCATAAAACACATAGGGTTTTTGTGAGAGAACAGCACCTTGTAAATCATTATAGTCAAGTCCCATGGGAGATGGTCCAGTGTACAGTTCTGTTCACATGTTTATTTCAGGCATAGATAAGAGAGTAGGAACAAGATCAGCCACTTAGTTGCTAATACAAATTTACTAAAGGATTTGGAGGAAAAATCTAGAGAAAGAGAATTCTAATCAAGAGGGCAGCAAAATTACAACTGATGGGCTCCAATGCAGACAAATATACTGTATAAGGGCTATTGCAATGCCAGCACAAAATATCAGCAGGGCTAAAGAAACCAATAATGCATAAATAGGAAAATGGCCTGGTGCATTTATCACATTTGGAATGAGATACTAGGTGCAGAATGAGGAGGGCATGGCAGCAGTAAACAGAATGCAGGGCTGTGCCTTCAGTGAAGTAAACTCTATAGTAATTTAATCCTCTCCCTCTGCCATGTCCTGTCATGCCCCGGGGGGGGGATGGGTGTCAGGCTTCTGGAAGGGATCCAAACAAAAGCTACCAGAAACTTGTGGGGTTTGAAATGGCAAGGGTATGAAAAGAGATTACAACTACTGCATCCTTCTTCCTAGACACCCGAAGAAACAGGAACCATAACACACTTATACAAAATAAGGTTAGACAGATGTGTAGGGTAGACCCTAAACAGGAAGGGTAGTGGATAAAGGGGACACAGACAGCAACATGATGATACCAACTACTTCCCTGATCTTCACAGAGAACACTATGACATCACTATGACATCACTGAATGGACTTCCAGAATTTGTGGTTGTAAGGGAAGCTACTGAAGCTATTATATTAAACATGAAGTGCCTACTTCTGCTGAACTTACACCCCAGAGAGAAGGAACAAAATATTACAACTATAAAAGTTGCCATCAATTGTGTCATGTTATTTTTGGTGCCCCAATACCACCTTGTATGTATGCATGTATGTATGTATGTATGTATGTATGTGCTGTAATCAGATAAAATCCACTAGATACGAATGAAAAGTGGTCTTAGCTCATTACCTAAACTGCTCATTTCACAGAGCTTAGTTAAGTAATTGGTTCAGTCACACAATATACAAGATCTGGCTGAGACAAGAATCAAATCCAGATCTACAAGATGAAACTTATTACCAGCCTGGGATGTTAAGCTTATTATATTTTGCCAAGCCAACCTTTGCCTAATAAGAGTTACTATGCATTCTGAAGTGTCATCTATCTGTTTTTTTCTGTTTTTTAATTCAAAAACATGTGAAAAGATGCTAGGGTGTAGTGCAAGAAGTATATAGAACTATTCCAGATATCCTATACTGTCCACAAAATACCATCTGAATACCAGATACCTAAAATGTGCAGAAGGGCATTTTCTAAACAGCAATATTAGTAAGCTTAGTGCAAGTAGCTCATTTCATCAAATAACAATGAAAGGTTATGGAACCATTTATTTCAACTGACATTCTACTTTTACTAGTTCCTACAGCTCTGAATCTGATGTCAAAATGAAGTTCTCTCTCTCTCTCTCTCTCTCTCTCTCTCTCTCTCTCTCTCTCTCTCTCACTTGGGCAAAATGAAAAATAACACTTCTCAGAATGTTTGTTGCATCAATGAGTGAACTGCCAATTGAGCAAATGCAAAAAGAGCAATCATGAAAAAAAGCTTTTTTTTTTTTTTTTTTTTTTTTTTTGCAGGACCCTTTACCCCTTGCTAATTATACACCAAATCCAAGACCACACAACAGTGGGGTAAGGGAAAATTCCCATTCTCTGTTGTTCATGACCTTGCAGGCTGAAAAACAAGCCTATAAGAATGTTTGCTCTTACTAACTGCAGCACTCAGGATAGAGTCACCCTGTGACTTGTCCGGAAATGGACTTTGTATAATCTCCTGATTGCACACCAGGCCTCCTGCAAATAAATCTTTTTGTGTGAGCTTGTATGCACACCAAAACCAACAAGTTGAATAATGACTGTCTTTTGTGAACTGAGGAAATGTCTTAAATCTTATGCTGTTAACTTCGGTCCGGAGTTAGAAACTTGACAGACATAATGCTTATTATTAACATACTCATCCCTGACCATCAGTGGACTGTCAGTTCATGCCAGAAAACTTGTCACTGGGACTGACTGTGTACTTTTTAAAGTGTATTTCTGAGCACGTACATCATAGAGAAAGAGCCTCACTTTCTCTCCACTGGTGAATGTTTGCAGCTGTATACTGTGATGAAAACATTTTTTAAAAATAGTGCTAAACCTACTAGCCCATCACCGAAGGCAAAATGAAAACTTTAACCTTGGTGACATCAGCACAGGGAAAGCCTGAAGTATGTCTGTAGAATTTAATAGGTGAAACAACACATGTGCATAGTTGCATCCATTCATACTTGTGGACATAACTCATGGTAACCCTGTGGTGATTTAATTGGGCTGTGGTATAATAGAAAGTTTGCAAAGGTTTTTCTTAAAAATGACCAAAATAAATGAGGAAGGAGAACTATAAAATGTATTCTGGGATTTAACCCATCAGATACCTTGCTGCACACAAGTATGACCAGTACACTTTAAGCAATGATTTTGTGGAAGTTGTTGGCTTGTACAACTGACAGTGCTTGTAAAACCAGTGCAATCTTAATCAAAACCAAAATGCTGTATGCTGCTTCACTGCAACCATAAACTATGCAGCAAGAACTTTTCAGCTCAATTTAGGTATTCATTTTAGGCTGTTTGTACTAACATTCCTGACTGTACCAGAGAATGCAATATCATTTACTATTTGGTGTCTAGAGGCAGGATAGTTCCCTGTGATCATCTTTTGTATTTGAATTGTGTAAGATAAGTTTCAGTTGTTTGTTCTTCAGACAGCATGTGTAAAAATAGTGTATTTTTTTCAGATCATCAGTATGTGACACATTTCTTGTGTTTGTGAAAGATGTTTGAAAGCTGTTCTGAGAATGTGCACAAAATCAATGTATTTTTATTTCAATTTAAACAGGAATGAAGTCCTATACCTTTGATTGCCTGTAATTATAAAGTACAAAGGAAGAGCATTTTGGTATAGCTTGGGTAAAATGTAATGCTTCAGACAGTGTTTCTGAAAAGCCAGTTTTTATGTCAAGAGCATATGTTGTAGGTTACTTCCCTGTGATCAAAGTTTTTGTCTTTGAGTCATTTAAAATCAGATGCAGTTGCTTGCAAATGCTTCCGACAATACTTGCGAAAGCAGTGTAATTCTTTAATCAACAGCATAGTGCTTAAGCATTGAACCTGCAACAGTAATTCGCTAGCATTTTTGATAGAGCTTATGAAACCAATGTAATCTACTTTTTTATTGAGAGGAAATTAAATTATGCATACTATTTTCCCATGTTTATAAAGTGGTTAAAAAAGAATGTTTCAGTTCAGCTTAGTAATATTAGTTGGCAAGCACTGGATCCTACATAAGTTGCATCCAAGAATGAAGATACCGTTATTGCTTATCTCACTACAAATACCAGTAAAGCACATTTGTTAAACTTTTTTCATCGACTTAAAAAAATTGCTAGAACAACAGCAACATATATAGCTTCATAGGTTGGAACTAGGCTCTCGGCCCTAGGGCCTATACAAGCCTAGTCATAACAATTCCCTGGCTATTTCTTCCCACAATATCTACTTCCCTGGACCCCTGTCTAGCAGGGCGACTGACGTGATCCTCGGGGTGAATTTCCTATCTCCCATCTAATTATCAAGGTTCCTTTTGAAGAGGGCTAAAGAGGCCCTCTGCTTGACATGTATGGGCAGTCTATTCCAGAGTCTGAGGAGTCTCTGGGTCATGAACCTATCCCTCCAGCATGTTTTGTTCATTGTGATGACAAGGTTTAGATCCCTGGATCATGTGGCTCTGAGGGACTGGGATTTCTTTAAGTGTAGCATGTCCAACAGCTCTGGGTTTGACATGGCCTTGTATGTTAAGCAGAGATCACCTCTGAGTAGATGATATGCAACAGAGCATAGCTGGAGTTTTTTTAGATGGTCAGCATATGGCATCTACCTTAGGCCTGTGATTCTTTTAGTGAGGTATTTCTGCAGCCTTTCCAATTGTTGCAGATGTTTTGAGAGGTACATACCAAATGGGGCATTGTATTCTATAATGGGTCTAATGAGGGATGAGTACAGTGGGACAATGACCTCCTTTTTTCTAGATGAAAAGCCCTTAGTGATGAGGTGTGCCACATAGAAGGATTTCCTGACTCTTGTGGCAATATGGTTATCGAAGGTGAGGCCACTGTCCACCTGTGTCCCTAAGACTCTTATCACACTTTCGGTGTTTAGTGTACTGCAACCTATGTGGTAATTCATGGGTACATGTTTTTTCCCAAAGGGGATAACTATACATTTATTGGCATTGAGCTTAAGCCCATGACTCTGGCACCAAGCATCTGTATCTGTAAGGTCCTTTTGTAGAATATCCACATAATTTGGGGATTCAATAATGGCTCCCAGTTTGCAGTCATCTGCGAACTTTGTTAGCCAGAGTCCCTTAGTGTTGGCCTGTACTTCAGAGAAGTAGATGCCAAACAAGAGCAGTCCCAGAACTGAACCCTGAGGTACTCCACTTGTCACTTGTCTGGAGCTAGATTTGGAGTCAGCTACATTTACAGTGTGGATTCTGTCAGTAAGCCATTTGGCAACCCATCGAGTGATGTAGGGATTAATGCCCAGCTTAGTAAGTTTATCTCTGATTCCAGAGTGGGGGATGGAGTCGAAGGCCTTTGCGAGGTCCAGATAGGCTGTGTGGACTGCCTTACCCTCATCAACAGCCATGGAGACTGATTCGAAGAAGTCAATTAGGTTCAGGAGACAAGATTAGCCCTTCACGAACCCGACCTGGGTGGGGTCCAGTGTTTTAAGGTTGCCAATGTCTTTGTTTATAAGTTCCATGATAATACATTCCATGGCCTTGCAGATCAGGCTCGTCAGACTGATGGGGGCAGTAGTTCCCATGATCCAAGGTGGATGCCCCCTTGTGGAGTGAGATAACTGTAGCTGTGTGCCACTCAGTAGGCACAAAGCCTGAGGTGAGGCTATGATTAAACATGGCACTTAGGTGAGGTGCCAGTTCATTTTGTAGTTCATGTAGTACACAGCCTGGGATGTCGTGTGTTCCCATGGATGCTGTATTCTTAGCTTTGGAGAGTGCAGTTTTTACCTGTGTAGCCATTATTACTGGAATTTGGCAATCTTTTGGTATTGAGATGGGCACTTTAGGGGATGAGAGGGGGGTGAAGTTGTCACTGAATCGATCTGCCAGGATATTGGCAATATCCTTGGGATTAGTATGTTTGATGCCATGCTGTTGTAGTTCAGAACAGATCTGAGCATTGCCATTTAGATTCTTGACATAGCTATAGAATGCCTTGCGGTTGTCTTTGGAATCTTTGGCAATTTTATTTTCGTAACTAGCTTTGGAGGATTTGACGAGGGATCTCAGCTTCTTACTGAGGCTGTTAAGGGATTTTTTTGCATCCTGGGATGTTCTTCTTTTCTGCAACAGTTTCTTCCTTTTCTTGTAAAGTTTGTTTATGGCAGGGGACCACCAGATTGGCTTCTTTTTTTTGGTGGAGAACGTCTTGGTTCTATTTGGGATGGCACAATTCATGCACGAGTGGATGTGCTCGTACAGTGCCTTAGAGTAGGATTCAGCAGTCAAACTTTCAGTTCCCGTCTGCATGGGTGTAACGAAGTTTGTCACTGCTGACTTAAGTAGCATGAAGTTGGCTTTGGAGAAGTTTTTTATGGAGGTTTTCTTACTGGGGGGTGGGGTGGGATGTGGATGTCAAGGGTGATTAGCTTATGGTCAGACCTAATCAATGAGGGGATGACCATAGGTGTGGAGCATCGATTTCCCATGTTGGTAATGACCAGGTCTAGGATATTGAAGGCCCTGGTGGGACTATGGATTCGTTAATCCAGGGCATTGGAATTTATGAATTCCAAGAGCCGTTGGGCAAAGGTGTTGTTACACGAGTAGTTTTCCCAATTAATGGCAGGGTAGTTAAAATTACCCAGTATTAGGGTGTTTGGTTTATCTTAATATTTTCCAGTATGTTTAGGAAGGTGTAGTGAGAATCTTGGGGCATGGTGGGGGATCTTTAGCAAGCTACAATTTATATTGCAGTCTTCCCTAGTGTTAGTTGCACCTGGAGAATTTCAGATGCATTGTGTTGGGCAACTAGCATGGTGGTGTAAATATCCTTGGTGAATATGGACACTCCTCCACCTTTAGTGTTCCGGTCCTGGTTTGGTGGCCAAAAAGTGTGGTAAGAGTTGTAGCCTGGTATTGCAGGGGTGCTCTCTGGCGCCTTGAACCAGGTCTCATTTACTGCACAGATATCGATGTTCTCCATTTTTAGGAGTGCCTTGAGAGAGTGCATTTTGAGGTTTAGACTTCTAGCATTGAGTAGCATTACCTTCAAGTTTTGCATGCTTGTGCCTGTTACGGTGGTAGTTTTGTCCTTTGAACTTTGCCTAAAAAACGCACTATAGGGGTGGCAAGAGCCTTAGCCAGTAACCCAAAATCCCAGGGGTGACAGGTGCATACCATCTCTGGCAAATTTAGGCCTGTGATTCTTTTAGTGAGGTATTTCTGTGGCCTTTCCAATTGTTGCAGATGTTTTGAGAGGTACATACCAAATGGGGCATTGTATTCTATAATGGGTCTAATGAGGGATGAGTACAGTGGGACAATGACCTCCTTTTTTCTAGATGAAAAGCCCTTAGTGATGAGGTGTGCCACATAGAAGGATTTCCTGACTCTTGTGGCGATATGGTTATCCAAGGTGAGACCACTGGCCACCTGTGTCCCTAAGACTCTTATCACACTTTCGGTGTTTAGTGTACTGCAACCTATGTGGTAATTCATGGGTACATGTTTTTTTCCCAAAGGGGATAACTATACATTTCTTGGCATTGAGCTTAAGCCCATGGCTCTGGCACCAAGCATCTGTATCTGTAAGGCCTTTTTGTAGAATATCCACATAATTTGGGGATTCAATAATGGCTCCCAGTTTGCAGTCATCTGCGAACTTTGTTAGGCCAGGAGTCCTTAGTGTTGGCCTGTACCAGAGAAATAGATGCCAAAAAAGAGTGGTCCCAGAACTGAACCCTGAGGTACTCCACTTGTCACTTGTCTGGAGCTAGATTTGGAGTCAGCTACTTTTACAGTGTGGATTCTGTCAGTAAGCCAGTTGGCAACCCATCGAGTGACGTAGGGATTAATGCCCGGCTTAGTAAGTTTATCTCTGATTCCAGAGTGAGGGATGGAGTCGAAGGCCTTCGCGAGGTCCAGATAGGCTGTGTGGACTGCCTTACCTTCATCAACAGCCATGGAGACTGATTTGAAGAAGTCAATCAGGTTCAGGAGACAAGATTAGCCCTTCACAAACCCGAACTGGGTGGGGTCCAGTGTTTGAAGGTTTCCAATGTCTTTGTTTATAAGTTCCATGATAATACATTTCATGGCCTTGCAGATCAGGCTCATCAGACTGGTGGAGGCGGTAGTTCCCATGATCCAAGGTGGATGCCCCCTTGTGGAGTGGGATAACTGTAGCTGTGCGCCACTCAGTGGGCACAAAGCCTGAGGTGAGGCTATGATTAAACATGGCACTTAGGTTCATTTTGTAGTTCATGTAGTACACAGCCTGGGATGTCATGTGTTCCCATGGATGCTGTATTCTTAGCTTTGGAGAGTGCAGTTTTTACCTGTGTGGCCATTATTACTGGAATTTGGCAATCTTTTGGTATTGAGATGGGCACTTTAGGGGATGAGAGGGGGGTGGAGTTGTCACTGAATCGATCTGCCAGGATATTGGCAATATCCTTGGGATTAGTATGTTTGATGCCATTCTATTGTAGTTCAGAACAGATCTGAGCATTGCCATTTAGATTCTTGACATAGCTATAGAATGCCTTGTGGTTGTCTTTGGAATCTTTGGCAATTTTATTTTTGTAACTAGCTTTGGAGGATTTGATGAGGGATCTCAGCTTCTTACTGAGGCTGGTAAGGGAAATTTTTGCATCCTGGGATGTTCTTCATTTCTGCAACAGTTTCTTCCTTTTCTTGTAAAGTTTGTTTATGGCAAGGGACCACCAGATTGGCTTCTTTTTTTTGGTGGAGAACGTCTTGGTTCTATATGGGATGGCACAATTCATGCATGAGTGGATGTGCTCGTACAGTGCCTTAGAGTAGGATTCAGCAGTCAAACTTTCAGTTCCCATCTGCATGGGTGTAATGAAGTTTGTCACTGATGACTTGAGTAGTATGATGTTGGCTTTGGTGAAGTTCTTTATGGAGGTATTCTTACTGGGGGGTGGGGCAGGATGTGGATGTCAAGGGTGATTAGCTTATGGTCAGACCTGATCAATGAGGGGGTGACCATAGGTGTGGAGCATCGATTTCCCATGTTGGTAATGACCAGGTCTAGGATATTGGAGGCCCTGGTGGGACTATGGATTCGTTGATCCAGGGCATTGGAATTTATGAATTCCAAGAGCCGTTGGGCAAAGGTGTTGTTACACGAGTAGTTTTCCCAATTAATGGCAGGGTAGTTAAAATCACTCAGTATTAGGGTGTTTGGTTTATCTTAATATTTTCCAGTATGTTTAGGAAGGTGTAGTGAGAATCTTGGGGCATGGTGGGGGATCTGTAGCAAGCTACAATTTATATTGCAGTCTTACCTAGTGTTAGTTGCACCTGGAGAATTTGAGATGCATTGTGTTGGGCAACTAGCCTGGTGGTGTAAATATCCTTGGTGAATATGGACACTCCTCCACCTTTAGTGTTCCGGTCCTGGTTTGGTGGCCGAAAAGTGTGGTAAGAGTTGTAGCCTGGTATTGCAGGGGTGCTCTCTGGAGCCTTGAACCAGGTCTCATTTACTGTACAGATATCGATGTTCTCCACTTTCAGGAGTGCCTTGAGAGAGTGCATTTTGAGGTTTAGACTTCTAGCATTGAGTAGCATTACCTTCAGGTTTTGCATGCTTGTGCCTGTTACGGTGGTAGTTTTGTCCTTTGAACTTTGCCTAAAAAAGGCACTATAGGGGTGGCAAGAGCCTTAGCCAGTAACCTGAATCCCAGGGGTGACAGGTGCAGACCATCTCTGGCAAAGCATCGTGGTCTGTTGATCATGTCATCCCAGGCAGGCAGATACTGGATCCCCTTTGAATGACACCAGAAGCTTAGCCAATTGTTGAAGTCAATCGTTTTGTCCTTATACTGTGGTATCATTCTGGGCAAAGGCAGGATGCTACTCAGGGCTAGGGTCATACCTGCCTGGGCCACATGATCCAAGAGCTCTTCCATGTCTCTTTTCTTGTAGTCCAGGGAGGTATGTCTCAAGTCATTCACTCCAACATGGACAATGACAGTCATATTTGTACTTGTTGTGGAGTGACTTGAGTGCATGCATGATGTGGTGAATCATGGCACCCGACAGGCAGTTGACTGTAATTTTTCCTTGTTCAGCCTGGTGAGTGGGACATCAGTGTGCCTGACTATAGAGTCACCTATGACTAAGGTGTTGAGTAAGTTGTCTTGCCTTAAGGGCTGTTGTTGGGTGGCACACTGGTGTTGTGAGCTATGTGACACTTTGATTGTGATTGGTGTTTGTTTGCGTTTCAGCTTTGGAGGTCCTTATTGCTTGGCCAGGTTACTGTTAAGGGCCTCCTTATATGAGATTTTAGTGTTGCTATGTGAGGGTGTTGGTAGTGTGGGTTTAGAAGGGTTATGTGTTACCTTAGGTGTAGTGCGGGTGTTAACCTTCTCCTCTTGACTGTCTAGCACAATCTTGGGTGGAGAGAGCTTTGCTTCCAGTTTGGCTATGTAAGTGCATTTCTTACAGGTTGTAGTGTTGGGTGGTAGGAGGAGAGTGTTGTCTGTGTACATGAGGCAATTGCTGCATTGCCCCAGTATGCCCAGATTCACCAGGTGGACAGGAGAAATCACCAGAAGCTGACCCGTGGACATGCCTGCTTTGGTGCTTTTTTTTTTTTTTTTTTGTAACAACATGCATTTCTTTCAGTGTTAAGAAGTATGAAACTCTAAAGCCTGTCATTATTGACTGATTGTAATCCTCATTGATTCATTGAAGACCAGAAACTTTCAAAAGGGGCAGGGCAAAAACAGGCAAAGTCATGGATGTTAAAAGTTAATTGAACAAAAGGTTTTGCATCAATATACATTTTCTGAGTGATAATGAAGCACGACTTATGAAGGCAGGCACTTCTGAAGAGCTTGCAAAAGCAATGTAATTTTTTTCTAACTTCTGTTATCAAGAGCAAAATAAATTATGTATATTGTTTTACTATGGTTAAAATTGGCAAAACAATATTGCTTCAGTTCAGCTTAGGTAAAATTCGTTACACAATAATGGAGAACATTGGACAGTGAAAGTTCTAACAAATAACAGTTGCAGGTTCAATACTTAAGCTGTATGCTTTTGATTAAAACATTGCATTACTTTTACTAGTAGAAGCATTAGTAAATCAGGGACATTTAAACAATAGAAAAGCAGACTTTGCATCAAAATGCCTTTTTAGGTCATATGAAGTATGAAGCTGTAATGTCTGACCATAATAAATGACTTTAATTCTTATGGTTGACTAGAAAAATCAAACACTTTATGAGGGACAGGGCAAATTTGAATTTGAAATTTGAATCAAATGAAGGTTGTTCTACAAAACTGGACAGTTGTAGAAAGGTTTTATTTTAGAGTTTCAGGTAAAGGATCGGTTAGTGTTGGATTGTGATTCTTTTAACTTGTTTGCTGTAGTTTTGTCTGATGTGACTTTTTATAAAATACTGTTGTGATAAGGTTTAGAATAACATGGCAACTGTGCAGAACTATCAAACTACATTGCTGCTGTAACATTCTAAGAAACACGCAGATGCTCTACCGTGACCCACTGTTGTCCGTCATTACCATTAGTTTCAATGAATTCTGATGGCATTTGACAAACAATATCATTTTTTAATCAAGAGCAAAATGTTATATGATGTTTCACCTTAATTATTTTAAAATGCCATGTGTTACTGACCTATGAACATAAAATGCAATGTAATGCAAGAATGTTTTCTCTTGTTTTAGGTAAAATCAGTTTCAACTGTTTACACTTGTGGTACTACTTGTAGAAACAATGTAACTGACTTTTTTATTAAGATCAAAATACTGTTGTTGCTTCCCATGATCATTCTTTTCTTTAAAGTATGTAGCATCATTTAAAATCAATAATTTTTAATCATTAGCTATAACACCTACCATTACCTGTAAATGTAGTGCAACTGTGTTTTCTGTCTAAAGTAAAATGTTGCATGATGCTAGCACATGACCATTTTTTTAAAGTATTAAATTATAAAATTACTAATTTATTATTATTATTATTATTATTAAAATTATTTTTGCAAACTTACTGACAATACTTTGCTTTCACTTTTAATAGCACTTGTGAGCAACATATTTTATCAATGCTGCTTCCCTCATTCACTCTACCTCATATTTTATATTTTAACCAGTGATACTCTAGTACTAGCATGAGTGTAAGCCACTATCTAGCATTGACAAATTCATGTTTTACTTCACAGAATCAGACTGAATTGACCAGAATGACTGTTATTGCCCAAGTACTATAGGCCGAATATGCTCCTGTTCCTACTGCCAGCTGCAGACATACACAGATATGCAGGCTCTGTCTCTAGTCAAGAAAGATAAAGAAGTCCTTTTTCCCCTTAAAACTGTATAGCTGACTGCATATCCTGTAGTGGAAGAAAACTACAGATGTAATTAATGAGCAAAACAATTATTTTCCTGAAAAGAAATCATGTACACTTATTAACTGCATTATGGAAACATAGGGATCCAGCTTGATGGGTCACAAGCAACAGTATTTAAGGCTAAATCACCAACAATAGACCTCTGTTTTGGCTGCCAGGCACACTATAAGCAAGGCATAAAAAAGACATTAAGTGCTTGTGTGTATTGCAAAGGTAGGAGCTTGCCAATTCTGAAGCAGAAAATTTTACAAGTCACAGATACCATTCATCTGATAAAATAACACTCTGCAGCATTCTTGAAGGCCTTATATTTTGATTTAGTATGTGTTGTTTAGAACAGTTCCACAAGCTCTTTGAAAATCATAAATGATTAATAGGAACAACATGGCCATGTGTTATATAACTTCTGCTATGACCATCATGTAAATCAACTACTTGGAGTGTAAGCCGTCACTTACAGAAACTAAGTCACTTCTGAGTTCTAGACATTTAATTGTGTACTGTGTCGCCTCACAGTAAGACGTTGTCCTGTTCGATTCTCAGCTAAAGCATCTTCTGTGTGGAGACATGCGTGAACGGGCGTACCTTCGTTGAAGGTTGTGCATCAGGGCTGGCAACTCGGTATGTAAAAATCTACTGCCAATCATTTAGCGGACCTGAGTTCCGCTGTGGCGACCCCTAACCGGGAAAAGCCGAAAGATACAACAACTGTGAATGGCTGAACACAGTGTGCCAATTTTCTGTTGAAGGTTTTTTGTTCTAAATTATTAAAACAAATTATGATGATGTTGATGTGCTAGCTAAAAATATATCTTTGGAAAATACTATTGGCTAGGAATTAAGCTTCCCTATTAAATAAGCGAACGTTCAATATTTCAAGCACCGCTATATCAATAGCTAAATGTCAAAAATGCCAAATCCCAAACAAATGGAACAGCAATTTTTTTTCTTAGGGAAAAAAATCAGTAGTCTGCAAAAAATAAATAAATAAATAAAGTGGGGGGCTTCACCCCCACACCCCCCTACTTAAATATTCCAACTTCGAGATCGTACCACAATGGAGGAAATGGCAAAGTCCCAAAAATTGCCCAGTGTTTTTTTTCCCTAGGAAAAAAAACGCTGTTCCATGTCTTCAGGATTCGGCCTTTTCGACATTTAGCTGTCGAAAAAGTGACATTCACAATATTGAACGTTTGCTTAAATAATAGGGAACCAGAATTAATGTCATTTTTTAAAGCAGCAGAATCACATATTATCTAAACATGGATTTACTTGGATGTTCCTCAATAAACTATCATCTGCTTCTGCAAGAATTGAATAAAAGAAGCAATAATTTGGCATCTGATTCTACTTTGCTTTACTATAGCCCACAAGTAACATATGAATTGCAAACATACATTACAGTGCAGTAAAACATGCCATAAAACAGTTTGATTGAAAAAAGCTCTGGTGAATAACATGTTCATTATTGTATAGCAGAGGTTTTGTTTTCCTTATCTCATGAATATGTACTGTACAGGAAGGGGATAAAGGGCCATTGATGTGAACTAGTATCAGTTAATGAGACAGCCACACTGAATGTGTACTGTACAGGAAGGGGATAAAGGGCCATTGATGTAAACTAGTATCAGTTAATGAGACAGCCACACTGAATGTGTACTGTACAGGAAGGGGATAAAGGGCCATTGATGTGAACTAGTATCAGTTAATGAGACAGCCATACTGAATGTATCAGTTAATGAGACAGCCACACTGAATGTGTACTGTACAGGGAAGGGGTAAAGGACCACGGATGTGAACTAGTATCAGTTAATGAGACAGCCACACTGAATGTGTACTGTACAGGAAGGGGTATCAGTTAATGAGACAGCCACACTGAATGTGTACTGTACAGGAAGGGGATAAAGGGCCATTGATGTGAACTAGTATCAGTTAATGAGACAGCCACACTGAATGTCCATTGATGGTTAATGAGACAGCCACACTGAATGTGTACTGTACAGGAAGGGGATAAAGGGCCATTGATGTGAACTAGTATCAGTTAATGAGACAGCCACACTGAATGTGTACTGTACAGGAAGGGGATAAAGGGCCATTGATGTGAACTAGTATCAGTTAATGAGACAGCCACACTGAATGTGTACTGTACAGGGAAGGGGTAAAGGACCACGGATGTGAACTAGCATCAGTAAATGGGGCAGCCACAGTGAATATATGCTGTACAGAGGGGAGGTAAACAGCCATGACTATGAACCAGCATCAGTCAATGGGACAACCACAATGAATACATACTCCACAGGGAAGCGGTAAAGGACCATGGATGTGAACTAGCATCAGTCAGTGAGAAAGACACAGTGAATACATACTGTACAGAGAGGGGATAAATGGCCATGTATATGAACTAGTATCAGTTTATGGGACAGCCACACTGAATATGTACAGTACAGGGATGGGTAAACGGCCATGTATGTGAACTAGCATCAGTCAGTGCAACAGCCACACTGAATACTTATTGTACAGGGATGGAGTAAAGGGCCATGGATGGATGTGAGCTAGCATCAATCAATGAGAAAGCCACACTGCATACAAACTGTACAAGGAGGGGGTAAAGGGCCATGGATGTGAACCAGCATCAGTCAATGGAACAGCCATACTGAATACATGCTGTACAAGGACAGGATAAAGGACTATGGCTGTCAATGCCATCAAATAACTGTGTATGGCATGGAGCTAGGATAAGGAAACATTCCTTTATGACTGGCACTTTGTTATGTTCTTGGTACTTTTAGACTCCTTTTCATTGGAGAGGAAAAGTACTTCATACTTTCAGGTTTAATCAGCTTTATGTCACTATTTCTATGTCACTATTTCCGTGATGTAATGAAGTGAGGCCTTTCTCAAAAGTGATGAAAAAAACCAATCAGAAGTAGTTATATGTCTACATAGGAATCTTACCCTAATTTATTTATTTATTTTTATTTATTTGACATTTGTCAACTGGGATAGTCCGTCAGGGTTACATAACCGTTTTTCAGCAGAGGCCCTGGGGAGAAAAGCACCACATTTATTACTTGGTTACACATTTAATATAACTGGATTACATGTTTGAAACTAGCAGTATTAAAATTAGTGAAACATGCTGTGATGACCCTGCACTGGCCCCATAATCAAAAAGCCTCAATCTTCACCACTGGCCACAGTGAGCAACGTACACAATGGGAGGATGACAAGTACACACACAGTAAAGTGCAATTTCCCTTAAGAGCACACAGAGATCACAGTCAGTCTAGGGCTAGTTTCTTCCTCTTTCTTCAGATCCCCAATAAGACTCCCCACTGGCACAGCTATAGGGTTGATACCTCAGCTGAGTGGCCAATCCAAAACCTCCAGCAGCCTCTCTGTCCAACCAGTGCTTCATGTCCCTGCCCAAGTAGCCGACACACATACTTTGAGATTTGATTTATATAGACACACACACACACACACACACACACACACACACACACACACACACACACCTGGGAAAGGCTGGCACAGGTTTACTAGCTATGCTCCCTTCTGCCCAGACTATAAGGTAGTTATCACTGTCACCAGCTTGCTCTTTATCAGCTACTATAAGGCCCTTACAAAGGGTGTCCAATCCTAATGTGTAATGTTACTAATAATCCAAATGGTAATCTGACCAAGCAAGGCTATTTAAGAGTGTCCTTTACAGTCTCACAAATATCAGCCACAAAGATAGGTTTAAATATATTTAATAATAAGTAATAAAAGAACATGACAATACTCAGAAACAAACACAGTTACTTCGGAGTTCAAAATCACAGGAAATATTTTAAAACAACATTGTAGGACAGTGTCATATAAATACAGAAAACATCTAAACTAATCTTTACTATATTCCTATCTATATCTAAAAGAGATACTATGCCGTGAATCTTACTTACAGACAACACACAGGCAGAAGTGCTGAGTGGATGTGTTTAGGTCCAAGACAAGATACAAAATGCACTGTCTTTCTCTGAGACAGTTCCCATTATTAATATTAAACATTGCTGCTGGCCCAGCTTGGATTGCGTCACTCTTTGTCACCTGACTTCAGTTCCCAGGCTATAACAAAAACTAAGAATTTTAACATCTCTGTGTTAAAAATACATATCTCTCAGATGTTTGCAGAACTTGGAAGTCATAAAACAATAAAACGCTTTTACATTTGAAATCTAGTAATTACTTCTATTTCAAGACAATACAAAAACGTCTAGCTCTAGACATTGTGTCTGCTGCTGAACTGAAACTGACAGATAACACAATCATAAAACACATCAATTTCAACTTATTTTCTTGAAGTTTTGCAAGTTAACTCTGTATGTTCCAGTTTCTACTATTAAAACATACACTTGTACAGGTATATAGTTTATATACATTTATGTCCTTTTCCGGTATGGTATGATATGGTTATATTTTAGCTCAGTACTTTACTTATTTAATATTTGTTTACTGGGAAAGACGACTTGAAAACAGCCAATTTTCAGTGTCTTTGTAATGTTGGAGGAAACCAGAGCAAACCCACACGAATGCAGGGAAAACATGCAGACTCCGCACAGAGTGCACCCCAGCCAAGAATTGAACCAGAGAATCTCTTGCTGTAAGGTGACAATGCTAACCGCTACACCACTGTGCTTTACACACACTTCTGTATAAATCATATCAATATTCACAAATGGCATATGATTATTTACAAAAATGCCATATAGCTGGGCTGGCAGCATTTCCTTCTGTTACATTTCTATAAAAATCATGTTAATATTCACAAATGACATATAATTACTTAAAAAATTCCAGCTAGCTGGGCTGGCAGCATTTCAGTTTGTCAGACATGCATTTATAGTTACTTATGTAGTAGTATCACTTGTCACTTAGAGTTTATATATATTAGAAGATTGGCTACATAATGTTAAGAGTATTTAGGTGGAGATTAGAGAAAAAGCACTTGCAGTTACTTATATAATATAAATCATGTCATAATAAGCATTTAGAGTTAGCATACATTCACAATTGGAAGATTGGCTACAGATTTGGAGTCAGTCAGTCAGACTATTTAGACATTGATCAGTACAGGTAGAATAGCAGGGATGAGAGGGATGTAGTTGTTGCAAGGTGGCTTGGCTTTTAAACTGTTACTGATGTTATTAGTAGATTAGTTTTAGGGAAGGTTAGTGTGTTGTGAGGAGGTAATATAGAGGAGTATAGTTAGCCAAGAGTTTGGAACATACATAGCCATGATTTGTGCAAGTGTTCTTTTAAGGAAGCTTTAATGAGAGATAAGTTAGGAGATAGCCTGATGTTTGGTGGGAGGGAGTTCCATATTTTTGAGCTAGAATAAGAGTATAGAGATTTTCCAGAGTTTTGGAGGGTTTGCAGATTTCAAGAAGTTTTTTGTCATCGGATTTGAGAGACCTCCTCAGTTTGTACTGTTTGATTATGGTTGCTAGGGCAAGGCAGGCTTTGTAGAGTAGGTTATGTATTGTAGTTAAGTGTGTATATGTTAGTTGGGTTGATAGTTCTAGCCAGTTAAGTTCTTGTAGTGATTTACAAGTGACGTGTGTGGTAGTTGGAGTTAGTTGCAAACTTAGCTACTTTGTTGTAACATTATTGCAATTTAGTTTTGGAGGAGTTTTGTAGATTAGTTAGTATACAAGACCCATAGAGTAGCAAAGGCAGCAGAAAGGTTTTTGCCACAGTGGTCTTAGTTGGAGTGATAAGGAATTGTTTGTTTCTATAAAGTAGTCCTAGTTTTTTATGTCTTCTGTATACTTTGTTGGATATGGTCAAAGTTCGGTTAGATAATAATAATATTAGGTAATTTTAACTTCTATATTTTGTATAATAGTTCTGTCAGCTGCAATGACGTTAACTTGGTCTGGGATGGGGGTGGTATTTTTGAGGTGAAAGAGTATGAGTTTGTTTTTTTTTTTTTAAATTTAGAAAAAGTTGGGCATCTGTGAGCCAGGATTCAATTGCTGTGAAAGATTTTTGAGTTTTATTTTGTAATTCAGGGAGAATACGAGATGTACAGACTAAGGTTGCATCATCTGCATGCTGGATTATTGTTCCTGGGAGGGAGTGTGTAAGTTATTGGTGAATATGTTAAACAGTATGGGACCTAGGATGGAGCCTTGGGGAACTCCTGTCAGGTTAAGTAGGAAGGGAGAGAGTTGGTTAGACCATTTTACTGCTAGCATCTGGTCATGTAGATAGCTCTGAAACCACTGGAGTGTGGTAGTGAACCATCCTTGGTTGGATAGTGTTTCTAAAAGCAAAGGGTTTGAAACTGTGTTGAAAGCTCTTGAGAGAATGTTTATGATACAGTTTTTGTTCTTTCCTTCTCTGTAGCTGCAAACATCTTCCGTGAGACAAGTAGGCTAATACTGACAAAATGCCGGATGGTTACTATACTGAGTTATAATAAATACCTCCCTGTATGAGAAAACAGAGAACCTAAAATTATTTTGGATACAATCCCACTGCAAAATAATTTAATAAGAAAATGGTAGAAATCCCTTTTGAATTTTGCATGCCTTCTTTAGCAAACCTCTCTTCCATCTATGGAGTATTATACATTATTGTAAATTGTCTATTTAATATGCATTTCTTTGTATGACATCAGAGTTGTACTGCTTTACAGTTTGTTGCACGTTTGCAAATGTAAAACATTTGTTTTTTCCCCGAAGAAGTAAGTTTCCTTTGCTACTAATAAACTTAAGCAATCTCACCTACTGCAGCAGACATTCAGCTTAAATACTGACTAAATGTGTACATAACTTTCTGCCAGGCTTTTCTTAGGTATTTTTCTGATAACCAATGTATAAGACATTGCTGAGAGATTTACTCCTCATCCTCTTTGACAAGAGTTGCTTCATCTGAGATCTCAATTATAATAATACTAACAGCAAAAATCAGTAAAGCAAAAAGTATGTCAGAAGATATAATATTCTCTTTAACTCTGCAAAGCTTGCAAATAAAAAAGTGGAACCAGCAAAATTACAAAAGATTTCAGATTTATTATCCGCCAGTATCATTGACATACTGTTGCTCACTTTGGAGAACTGTGATGTTCAAGTGAACTGCAAGGTACCAGTGTGAACGAACACAATTACAGCTTGCAGCTAAAGGAAAGTTACGCATAGTTGTTGTGTGAACACGTTATGGGTTTCTGCATTGTCTGTGAGTGAGCATAGATAGGCAGCAATTCATACAGCCCATTTACATGAAAGTGTGGTAACCACAAAGTAGTGTAAGCAAATTAAATATAACGAGATGTAAATGAGAAATCATGTGAAGCAGCATATACTAATGAAGCTTTCATGCGATTCATAGTCAAATGTTAGCTGCATCCGCACATTCATTTTAATAACGGTAGCTAAGCATATTATATCTATTTTGCAATCCATGAACTTGCCTTAGTGTGAAAAAAAGTTCATGTAACATAACACCCATAATTTTATACCCATGCAGAGTCCAGCCAAATGAAGAAAGCAGTAAACACCTGCCATCCTCAGGAAAAAAGTTATGTGACACAACCCCCCATTATATGCATGAGCAAAGTCCAGCCACATGAAGAAATCAGTTTGTTAACACACTAGTCATTTCTTTAGCCCCAACACATGCCTGCCACCTGTACTGGCTAAGTATCTCCCAATAAAGACAGCCAAGCCAACAAAACATCCTTGCCACTTCATTACATCTACCATGTATGTACAGTCACTACAAGACACCAAAATACATTTTCCAAGTGATCACTAATCATTTCCTCTGCTGCTGTAATGACTTCCTATTTACAAATGACAGCTTACAGTACTACAGTAATCAGCCCACCGTATGAATAAAATATTTCTGGAGGACAACTCAATAATCGTACCTTAGTGGGTAAGTATCTCCCAGTAAAGCCAACAAAACATCATTGGCACCTTAGTACAATCATTAAATGATATGTAATAAAATTATTTTCTTAGCAATTACATTTTCACTGCTGCTGTAATAATTTTCCATTTACAAATGATAGCTTTACAATATATGCCCATCATATGAATAAAACAAACATTTCTTGAATTTAACTCATTAATCTTCCCTCATTTTGAACAGTTTGATATTAATTTTGCAATAGTTCTTTTTTCATTTCTTTAAGTCCACTGTTTCCTAATTAATTTGCCAACTAACTAGAGTAATATAGTGCTGCCATGTACGTTTATTGTCCTTTATGCATTTTTATGCAAATTAGACACTTTTGCATTTATTTCTGTGAACTGCAGTAATATTTCATTGTCTTACACTTTTGCTGTAGGGAGGTATGTTAATCAAAACACCTCTGTGTTTCCATAGTCAGTGTGAATGACTTCTGCTAACCTTATTTGTATAATGATGTAGTGCCACTCTTCAAGGATTACTGCTGCATTCAGTTGAATCCCGGGACAGTGAGTGCCACCCATTATGTAATTTCTAGATGAAGCTTGCTTTAGCCACAAGCTGCATATACCTAACAAAAGGAGGCTGTATGCCATGCATACCACACAACAGAATTTAGTACCCTTTCATAAAACTGATTCCTTATATATACAGAAAACAATCCCCCAGACTTGTGTAACCTGCCTCCTTTGGATATTCTATGCCATGCATACCTTACAACAGAATTTAGTACCCTTTCTTAAAACAGATTCCTCATATATACAGAAAACAATCCCCCAGACCTCTGTAACCTGCCTGTTTTGGGTATTCTATGCCATATAATTACTGTCTCATTGTCTCCTGTCACTGGCCAAAGTTTATGTCATACCTAGCATATTGACTTCATTTTCCATTTATTAGTTCATGATCAGACAGTTTGCTTTCTGGGCTCCTAGTATTAACTAAATAAAAAATGGAAAAACAAACAAAACAAATCTTGCAGCCAGAAAAAATGCCATACTTTTGAAACTAAAATTTATTGTTAGCGCTTTCGTCATCTTTCATTAAAGGAACTTCTTCAGACATTTGTAAAAGCTCAATTTACAATTTAAATAGTTCCAAGTTGATGACATCATGGACCTCCCATTATCCTAATTCAGCAAGTATATATGTAAATACATTCAGATTTCTTTGTGTATAAAAACTTTTTAAAACACAAATTCTTCACTGATATTAATTACAACAAAAATATCAAATATTAAATGCCCCCATAGAAATGTTTTTTACCTGGTTAATGCTTTAAGTTTTAAAATACATTTCAGGGAACAAGAATCGTTCAACCCAGGGTAGGAAAAGGCATTTACTCTCAGTTGCCATAGCAACTCCCTCTCATCGAGTCTTAAAGCCCAAGGCCCCCTCCTGGGATTCAGATCTATTTTCTCAATAACCATAAAAAGGAAAGTGTGGTTGGTGTGTTGCAAAATATGCTTGGACAAAGCATTGTTGTTGTCCTGTCTACTAATACTATACTATACTGGTGCTCGTATATCCTTTGTCGTGCCTCTCAGTCTTTCCTATGTAAAAGGAGGGGCATTGTTGGCACCTAGCTAAGTATATAACACCTGTTGTCCCACAGTCAAATTTTCCTTCTAAGGAATATTTAATATTCCCTATAGTAAATGAGGAAAGAAGTTTCTTTATATTTATAAGAAGAACATCTTCCACATTTCTTCATCCCTTTGTTAGGAACATATGGGTTAACTTCTTTTTCAAGTGGTGTTTTTAGATTAGAGCCTTTTCTAAAGTCACCCTAGGTCCTGGCCCTAACTTCGTAGCCATAGTGTCCTTGTTAATCATGACCCAATTTTTATTTATAACCTCCCTCAGGAGTTTGGCATCACTTGAAAAGGTTATGCTATAATCTAAATCATCCTTTCTATTAAAAAAGTGTTCTGCAAACACCATTTGTTTGTCACCCCTTAACGTTCCCCTATTTAAAATGTGCTTGAAAGGTCCCATTTCCCTTTTCCTTCTAACTTCTATAACAACTTCATCCAATACATCTGTTGGGTATCCTCTCGTGGTGAACATCCCCACAAGTTTTTACACTCCACCTCAGAATCAACATCCAGTGTAATCATCCTTGCTGCTCTTACCAACTGGCCCTTTACAATGGTCCTCTTCTGGTGGTAAGGGTGATTACTGCTGTAGTGAAGGAAATCATTGGAGTATGTAGGTTTGCGGTATTTTGGCAATATACCTACTATGTGTTATGTCCTTAACAAGCCACACATCTAAGTATGATATAGCTGTAGTATCAAATTGATTTGTATATTTCAAAAAGGTCATGTTGGATAAGTTTGCAATAAATTTTGGGCCCTCTTCTTTATCTCCCTTAAAGATCAAACACATATCATCCAGGTACCTTGTGTACCAGTGTACCTTGTTTTTGAAGATTTCATGTTGGAATAACAAATGTTTTTCCCAATAGGCCATAACACAATTGGCGAACATGCCCCCACAGGGTGACCCCATCGCGACACCTGTTTCCTGCAAAAATAAATCCCCGTCAAATAAGATAAAATTATTAGCCAATAATTGTTCTAGGAGGATAATAATTAAATCAGTCTCCTCACCAGGTGCCCCTTTTTCCAAAAGAAAGTCCCTTACCCAGTCTAATCCCGGGTTCTGGGGAATGACCTTGTACAGGTCCTTAACATCTATTGTAAAGAAGTTGTATTCTTGATTAAATTCCAGGTTATTCAGTGTTCCCAAGAACTGTCAGGAGTCTCTGCAGATTTGCCGCTCTGTTTGCAAGTATTTTTTCATTTTCAGATCAACAAACTTAGCACAGGCATAGGTTATGGAGTTCCTACCATCAATTATGGGTCTAAAAGGGGGGTCATTTAAGTTGTTATGCATTTTTGGAATCCCAAATAGGACCAGGGTAACTGGTGTTATCATAATCCAAATAGTTCAGTATATCTATATCAGTCTACCCCTCCAAAAACAAGTCATTAATCACTATTTTTATACGCTGATAGGCCCCATTCATTTCACTAACCGAGACCTGCTCATATGCTTCACTATCCAGCATATCTCTCATTTTGTTTTTGTATTCCTCCTGTTTCATAAAAAAACAATCCTCCCCCTTTATCAGGATGCATAAACCTGACTCCTGTTGTCCTTAGTTCATTAATTTTCTGAACTTCTGGTTTAGTCAAGTTTTTACTGCTATGTGCATTACTGGAAGTTCCCAAAAGGTGTCTTTCTTACGTTCCTTCAGCTTATCCTAAATTATTCTGTTCTGATGGATAGATCTACAGCTAAACAACACTATTTGTTCATATATACAACCAAACTGAGTTGGGAAAATGCCATGAAACTTTCCAGCATATACTTATTAGCTCATTATGAGGCACATCAGTTGCATATGAAACTAGGTAGATAAAACAAATGTTGCAACACACTGCTGTCTGAGTCTATACAATGAATGTTGAACAATATTTGTAGTTGTTGTTTTGTTTTGCTTGTTTCAGTTGTGCCTTTTTCAGAATTATTTTTTTCTATCATTAGTGAGAGCTGACATAAGCTCTGGCTTTGCAGCACTGAATGATAACTGTACAGTGAATGAATGACATTTGCTTATTTTATTTTTGTGATATAATTAGTGGAGGACAATAAGGTATCTGAGGTGGAACACACAAATCCAGAAAGCCAATCCTGAAGTATATCAACATCCCAAAACCACAATAGTATGCATATGCACATAATTATGCTTAAAATGAATGCAGGACTTGAGCTTTTGTATATTTCTGATATAATAAGATAATACCTTCACTGCCCTATGCTGGTACCTTCTCAGAGCCATTCTACAATTCTAAGAGTTATGGTGTATCTACATCTCCTAAAAAGAAAGCTGTATGAAATTAAAATATTGCTAAAAGCAGCCCTAAAGATGTCAGATTTCACATCTTAAATTTGTCTATTACAAACCCATTCTCAATTAGTTAAATAGTAAAATAACTCTTGAGAAGTCTCATAATTTTCATACAGTGCCTAAAGCTTGGAAATGTGAAAAAGGTACACATGGGACAGAGCTGATTATATTTATCATCGGATCCTGAGATAAATCTGCTGGAACCATGACAAGCACATATTTTCTGATACTAGAACTTCCAGCAAAATCACGAATGATGATGGAAATCCCATCTTTAAAACTAATACTAAAAATTATAAGAAAAAACACATTACTTTACTTTGCACGTTTAAGTGCAGGTAATGCAAACAATGTAGGTTTATCAATACAGGCACTTCTGTGTCTGTAGGAGATAAAACCTACATTATTGTCTTATCAAGGGTAAGAGAAAGAGTGGCATATGTGGCAACACGTTTATCCTGTTCTGCGTTTTATGCAAAGAATACTGAGAAATGTCTCAAAGTAATAATTTATCAGCATATTTATGCTATTAAAAAACAGGATAAGAACAATGATTAGCTAGACGTGGAGTTGTGTCTTGGTTTTAATAAGTTTGTCTTTTTTATGCTGGAAAGGGTTAAATGTAGCCCCAGAGGTGGGGACTGGACTAAACTGTTACTGAAAAGGTAATTGTTTTGACAAATAACTTTGAATGCCAACCAGCGTCTAGGGATTAATGACAGCACCTTTATAGCCTGTATGTTGAAATATAAGCAAATGAATATTTAGTAGCTGGATTTACATAACATGTCATATGACTGTTTACTGTAAGGAAATGTGCCTTGCTGAATTTATTCACTCCGAAGTAATTTGTATTCTGAATAGACAAAATGCTAAATTTTGTTAATTCAAGGTTACTGTGTTGGATGGAGTTTGCCTAGTATTTTACTTATTTAAGTGTTTACTCTGTGGAAGACTTTTCCTGGAGAAACAGTGGGCCAGTATTCATAGACGCTTGCGCAAATGTGATAAGGGTATTTCTGATGTTTAGGAATGACAGTAGCAAAGGCAAGATTCATAGAGACTATTTATGCTAATGCAAAAGGCCTTAAAAATAATCAAATGCAAATTAGAAATGTTGTAAAGCATAGTATGCTATGAGGTGGTTTTGCAACTCATAGTCTGACATCCCTGTGGTACGCACATCCACTGTTAAGAGCAATGCTTTGCCTTTGATATTGGAGTTGCAAACCACAAACTTGTTTGTCCAAGTATGGACAAGCACTTCACTGACACAAAAATTAATTATTTCCCCAGCAACCCCTTCATTATTTTCTATTAAGTATGCACAAGCACTAAATGACACAGTATATTATTTTGCCCAGTGATCACTTCAACAGTATGACCATGTATGCAGAAGTACTTCCCAGATACATAATTGAATTATGTTCCCCAGTGACCCCTTTGGTAACATGCCCAGGTATGCATAAGCACCCAAAGGAAACATTTCCCCAAGTGACCCCTTCAGTAACATACTCTAGTATGCACAAACAGCAAAATAAAACATTCATCCAAGTGAACCCTAAATTAATATTTACAGGTATGCACAAACACCAAAATGAAACATTTCCCCAAGTGATCCCTTCAGTATAATGTTCAGGTATTCACAAACACCAAAATGAAGCATTTCCCCAAGTGATCCCTTCAGTACAATGTTCAGGAATGCACAAACACCAAAATGAAACATTTCCCAAAGTGATCCCTTCAGTAATATGTCCAGGTATGCACAAGCACTAAAATGAAACATTCACCCAAGTGACCCCTTCAGTAATATGTCCAGGTATGCACAAGCACTAAAATGAAACATCCACCCAAGTGACCCCTTCAGTACAATGTCCAGGTATGCACAAGCACCAAATGAAACATTTCCCCAAGTGACCCCTTCAGTAACATGCTCTAGTATGCACAAACACCAAAATAAAACATTCATCCAAGTGACCCATTCAGTAATATTTACAGGTATGCACAATCACTAAAATGAAACATTTCTCCAAGTGATCCTTTCAGTAATATGCCCTGGTACATACAAACACCAAAATGTAGCATTCACCCAAGTGACCCCTTCAGTACAATATCCAGGTATGCATGAGCACCAAAACGAAACATTCACCCAAGTGACCCCTTCAGTAACATGTCCTAGCATGCGCAAGTACTAAAATGAAACATTCACCCAAGCGACCCCTTCAGTAACATGTCCTAGCATGCGCAACTACTAAAATGAAACATTCACCCAAGTGACCCCTTCAGTACAATATCCAGATATGCACAAGCACCAAAATGAAACATTTCTCCAAGTGACCCCTTCAGTAATATGTCCAGGTTTGCACAAGCAGCACTAAGATGAAACATTCACCCAAGTGACCCCTTCAGTAATATGTCCAGGTATGCACAAGCACTAAAATGAAACATCCACCCAAGTGACCACTTCAGTACAATGTCCAGGTATGCACAAGCACCAAATGAAACATTTCCCCAAGTGACCCCTTCAGTAACATGCTCTAGTATGCACAAACACCAAAATAAAACATTCATCCAAGTGACCCATTCAGTAATATTTACAGGTATGCACAATCACTAAAATGAAACATTCACCTAAGTGACCACTTCAGTACAATGTCCATGTGTGCACAAGCACTAAAATGAAATATTTCCCCAAGTGACCCCTTCAGTATCATGCCCTAGTATGCACAAGCAGTCAGACTATAACAGTACCTTGCATTATTCTATTATTATATTATTATATTATGATTATATTCTTGAACCTCTCAAAAGCTTTTGACACTGTCTCACACTCTCTTCTGCTGCACAAACTGCAAAACTTCAACTTCTCCTCTGATACTCTTGCATGGTTCTCCAGTCACCTCACTGATAGATCTCAATCAGTGAGATGCCACTCTGCACTCTCCTCTCCACTCCCTGTAAAAATGGGTGCACCTCAAGGGTCTATCCTAGAGCCTTTACTTTTTAATATCTTTACTAATTAGCTCTATACCTCCTGTCCTCAGTCATTTTTAGTGCAATACGCAGATGACTCTACAGTTATCACCTCAGCCAACTCTCCCTCTAAGCTCTTCTCAGCTACTCAAGCATCTTTTCACTTAGTTGAAACATGACTCTCCAACAACCAGCTCATCCTTAACCCTAAAAAAACAAAGCTGTTACTCTTCCTACATAAAAAGTTCAACAATATTAAACCCTCCTTCTCCATACAGTCCCTTAATAACACTCCCATTCAGGTAGAATCCAGTACTAAGCTCTTAGGCATAACCATCGACGATCATCTTAAATTTGACTTGCATGTTAATAACTGTATCAAAAAGACTCATTCAAAACTAGGGCTCCTTTACCATAACAAGAAATTCCCTACCTTCTACCCAGTCTAATGTACAATTCTAAAATTCTCAAAAATCTTAACTCAGCACTCCTGACCAAACTTGAATCTACTTACAACAAGGTTGCTAGATTTGCTGCCCAACAAACCTACAAATCCCATTACTGTCTCTCTCTAAAACACCTAAACTGGCTTGAATTACCCCACCAGCTTCTTCTCAGTCGGCTCCAGATCATCCATTCTAGCCTATACCAGCCTTCTACTGCCCAGCACTATCCCCTCTCATCTCCCATTATTCTCCCTCCAGACCTCTCCGAAGCTCTAACCAAGACCTACTACAAATCTACAAACCCAAGTCTAAATTTGGACGCAACATGTACAGATATCACCCCACTATTGCCTGGAATAGGTTCCCACTAGAAATCAGGACCCTTACACACCCTAAACAATTTAAGACAGCCACCAAAGAGCACTTTAAAAGTCACTGGTCCTGCCACTGCACTCTTCCTCCTTAAACATCCCCTACTTCTCATATCTTAATCTACTTTCTGCCCTTAACTGACTCTTCTCACTAGCTCTCTCTAATCTTCCTTGACTACTCTTTCTACTGTCTTCTAAAGTCTATTAAATATATTGCCTCAGAGAAACATTCTACTGTAATTGTCTTGCCTTCATGCAACTACATTATGATAAAACTGGCTTTTGTAACCACTTACCCCTAAAACTATACTCATCTTAATGACATATTTATTTTTATACATCTTGAAATAGTTTTGCTATACTCCTGATTATTGACACTGTATAACACTGTATTGCTACTTAATGCCTTGTAATAATCTTATAATATTGCTGTTTAATGCTAATTTATAATGAAAATTGTTTAAATATGTTGGCGCTTTTCTCCCTGGGCCTCTGCTGAAAAAGGGCTCTTCATCTCAATCGAACAATCCCGGTCAACAAATGTAAAATAAATAAATACAAATTTTACGCAGGCTGCCCATACATTATACAAACTGTATTTCTGCACAAGAAGTGCTATTTCCATCATTTTTTTATATTACAGACTATGTTCACACTAGAGATTTTTAAAAGGAGATTTACATAGCAGCAGATTCTAACTGGAGTAAATTATTTGCTCTTCCTTGGCAGTCTAGAGACACACACACATGTATGTGAACATACAGACAAGTGCACAGATGCACATGTATAGACATCAAAGTATAGCTCCTGATTGACCTTGTAAGGTATTCTTTTAATTTCCTATACATATATATATATATATATATATATATATATATATATATATATATATATATATATATATATATGACTAGTATAGGGAGAGAGCTAGCTGATATGATGGACCGAAGGAAGGTTGGTGTATTGTGTGTGCAAGGGACCAGATGGAAGGGGAGCAAGGCTAGGTGTATCGGAGGCGGGTTCAAATTGTTTTAGAATGGTGTGGATGGGAGGAGAAATGGCATAGGGGTTATCCTGAAGGAACAGTATGCTAAGAGTGTTTTGGAGGTGAAAAGAGTGTCGGATAGAGTGATGTTTATGAATCTGGAAATTGATGGTGTAATGATGAATGTTGTTAGTGCATATGCTCCACAAGTTGGGTGTGGGATGGATGAAAAAGAAAAATTTTGGAGTGAGTTGGATGAAGTGGTGATGACTGTACCCAAGGGTGAGAGACTGGTGATTGGAGCAGATTTCAGTGGGCATGTTGGTGAAAGGAACAGAGGAGATGTGGAAGTGATGGGTAGGTATGGTGTTAAGCAAAGGAACGCAGAAGGTCAGACGGTAGTAGATTCTGCGAAAAGGATGGCCATGGCTGTGATGAATACGTATTTTAACAAGAGGGAGGAGCATAGGGTGACATACAAGAGTGGAGGAAGATGCGCACAGGTGGATTATATTTTATGTAGAAGGGCCAGTCTGAAGGAGATTGAAAACTGTAAAGTGGTGGCAGGGGAAAGTGTAGTTAGGCAGCATAGGATGGTGGTTTGTAGGATGACATTGGTCATCAAGAAGAGGAGGATGAGTGTGAGGGCAGCACCAAGGATCAAATGGTGGAAATTGAAAAAGGGTAATTGTGAGGCAGAGTTCAGGGAAGAGTTAAGACAGGCACTCTGTGGCAGTGAGGAGTTACCGAATAGCTGGGTAACTACAGCAGAGCTAGTAAGAGAGATGGCTAGAAAGGTGCTTGGTGTGACATCTGGAAAGTGGAAGGAGGACAAGGAGACCTGGTGGTGGAATGAAGAAGTACAGGAGAGTATACATAGAAAGAGGATGGCGAAGAAGAAGTGGGGATGTCAGAGAGATGAAGAAAGTAGACAAGAGTATAAGGAGATGAGGTCCATGGCAAAGAGAAAGGTGGTGAAGGCTAAGGATATGGCATATGAAGAGTTGTATGAAAGGTTGGACACTAAGGAGGGAGAAAAGGACCTGTACCGATTGACTAGACAGAGGGACCAAGCTAGTAAAGATGTGCAGCAGGTAAGGGTGATAAAGGATAATGAGGGAAATGTACTCAAATGTGAGGAAAGTCTTTTGAGCAGATGGAAAGAGTACTTTGAGGGGCTGATGAATGAAGAGAATGAGAGGGAGAGAAGGTTGGATGATGTGCGGATAGTGAATCATGAAGTGCAGTGGATTAGCAAGGAAGAAGTAAGGATAGCTATGAAGAGGATGAAGAATGGAAAGGCTGTTGGTCCAGATGACTGTGGAAGCATGGAGGTGCTTAGGTGAAATGGCAGTGGAGTTTTTAACTAGATTGTTTAATGAAATCTTGGAAAGTGAGAGGATGCCTGAGGAATGGAGGAAAAAGTGTTTTGGTACCAATTTTAAGAATAAGGGTGAAGTGCAGAGCTGTAGTAACTACAGAGGGATTAAATTGATCAGTCACAGCATGAAGTTATGGGAAAGAGTAGTGGAAGCTAGGTTAAGAAGGGAGGTGATGATTAGTGATCAGCAGTATGGTTTCATGCCAGGAAAGAGCACTACAGATGCAATGTTTGCTCTGAGAGTGTTGATGGAGAAGTACAAAGAAGGTCAGAAGGAGTTGCATTGTGTCTTTGTGGACTTAGAGAAAGCATATGACAGGGTGCCTAGAGAGGAGTTGTGTATTGTATGAGGAAGTCGGGAGTGTCAGAGAAGTATGTAAGAGTGGTACAGGATATGTACAAGGGTAGTGTGACAGCAGTGAGATCTGCGGTGGGAGTGACAGATGCGTTTAAGGTGGAGGTGGGATTACATCAAGGATCAGCTCTGAGCCCTTTCTTATTTGCAATGGTGATGGACAGGTTGACAGATGAGATCAGACAGGAGTCCCCATGGACTATGATGTTTGCAGATGACATTGTGATCTGTAGTGAGAGTAGAGAACAGGTGGAGGAGACCCTGGAGAGGTGGAGATATGCTCTAGAGAGAAGAGGAATGAAGGTCAGCAGGACTAAGACAGAATATATGTGTGTGTGAATGAGAGGGAGGATAAAGGAATGGTGAGGATGCAGGGAGTAGAGGTGGTGAAGGTGGATGAGTTTAAATACTTGGGATCAACAGTTCAGAGTAATGGTGAGTGTGGAAGAGAGGTGAAGAAGAGAGTACAGGCAGGATGGAGTGGGTGGAGAAGAGTGTCAGGAGTGATTTGTGACAGACGAGTACCAGTAAAAGTAAAAGGCAAGGTCTACAAGAGGATAGTGTGACCAGCTATGTTATATGGGTTGGAGACAGTGGCACTGACAAAAATGCAGGAGTCAGAGCTTGACGTGGCAGAGTTGAAGATGTTAAGATTTGCACTGGGTGTGACGAGGATGGACAGGATTAGGATTAAGTATATGAGAGGATCAGCCCAGGTTGGAAGGTTTGGAGACAAAGCCAGAGAGGCAAGATTACATTGGTTTGGACATGTGCTGAGGAGAGATGCAGAGTATATTGGGAAAAAAATGCTAAGGATGAAGCTGCCAGGTAACAGGAAGAGAGGAAGGCTTAAGATAAGGTTTATGGATGTGGTGAGAGAGGACATGCAGGTGGTTGGTGTGACAGAACAAGATGCAGAGGACAGGAAGAAATGGAAACAGTTGAGCCACTGTGGCATCCTCTAATGGGACCAGCCGAAAGAAGAAATATATATAGATATATATATATATATATATATATATATATATATATATATATTTAGATATGAAGAATCGATACATAAACAATACATTGAGGCTAAACATAAAGACGTCTGTGCAATGTTTTGAATGTGATATTTAGTTAGGGTGATAAGAAGGTATAAGTATAAAATGGTGGATGTTCATCGTGTTATACTGCTGCAGTCATGGGTTATGGTTATCCCGCCGCCAGCGGGTCCATCATCCCAAATCCTCCCAGTGGTCTGGGTCCGGCGTCGTCGTCGCGCTTCGTCCCTGATCAGTGTGACAGGGGGGGGGAAAGAGAGAGCCCATTTTCTTCTTTTCTCTTTTCTCTTTGGTGCCCGAGCGAAGCAGAAGCAGTTCGCAGTGCCCGGCAGCTAAGCCTCCTGATTTTTTAATTGAATTCCTCATTCAAGTCTTCTCTAAAGCGTACCCATTGAGGAAGGAAACTTTTCTGCCTCAGACCCATGTCAGACAAAGCATAATATTTTTTGTGGGAAGCAAAGCAATACCTAGGATTTTTCATTCTTATTGTATTCCTTGCCTAGGCCCCAGACCACGGCGTCTCTGGTTGTCGGTTTTGTGCTAGGTTGAAAGATATGCGCTAAATATTTGTTTTGATCAAAAGAGAACTTAATATTTTTTATAGTAAGTGACAGCACAGCTGTACATTTCAAGCCTGCACTATAATATCTTTGGTGACATACTTTTAATTTATAATAAGCAGAAGTGAGGGTCTTAGTGGTAGAATCATGACAGTTTTTTTATTCAGATTATTTTGAAATCAGCAGAAATGTAAGCACTCAGTAAAGGTAATGGTCAAAACTAAAACCAGCACTCAACAGAAGTGGATCATTTCACTTACACATAACCAGAGTGGTAAACCTGAATGAATGTAATAGGGGTACAATTTTAACAAGCTTCATCTCAGATAAAACTGTATGTCAGGTTAGGAGAAATATCAGGCAGTTCAGTAATTTTCATTAATTTCATGTTAAAAATATGCTGCTGACTTTGTTGGCATTCATAAATATTAACAGCAGATGTGCAATTTTGCAGTTGTGACTGTAACATTTTGTCAACTCCCAACTTATTTTCACATTACCCAAACAAATACTAAAAGTGTTACCCTATTTCAACAGTCTGAAATAGTTAAAACAGTATCATATTCTGAGGCATCAGGAAGCACTGTATTAATTCCATGCATGAGTTTTCTGCTAATTTGCTGAAAATTGACTTGATAGCTAAATATTTGTACTAAAGTCAGTACGACATTCCCACACTTTCTAACCTGCCTCTCACAGATATCTGCCACATTCTGTCCATACTGTCTGTTTTCTCACTTTCTACAATGTTCATGTTCATATTCCACATTCTCATGACTCCTGATTCTTCATGCTCCGTCACCGTTTTGTCCACTGCAGTTATGCTGCACTTTTGTCATTGTTACACATGGATGCAACTATGCATTCATATTTCCCTCAGCATCATGTCTTCTTATCTCAGTTGAAATGATTTCCAACCAACATGACATAGATGTTTCAGGCTGTAAATTGACTCCTTATTGAAATGTCGGCACTCAAAATGTCAAGTGCCAATAAGCAAAAAAAAAAAAAAAAAAAACCGAAAACACAGGAGAAAAGCAAATTTGGAAAATCAGTCATCTTCTTTAGACTTCTTTTTGCAGGTGGGTGAAGCTCCCCACTCATCCTCCCCTGTGGAGGGGCAACCCCCCCATACCCCCAAACTTATATAAACCAACTCTGAGATCTCCATACCTCTAAGAAAAGGGAATATTCTGAAAAATGGCATCTCTGACTTATGTAAGTAAATATTTTGGCCATTCAGTCTCCATATTTTGGGACTCACTTTAGTAGGTCCCAACATTTCAAATGGTTACCCTGTATGTCCCTTATGTGGTGAGTCAAACTAAGGAAAGTTGTTTATAATCTGGAGGCTTAAAGGACTACTATACCTGTAAGAAGAAAAAATATATAATTTTTAGCACATCTTGCATTGTCTATGCAGCACTAAATTCATGCTTTATTCTGATTAGAATAATTTTATATTTTTCTATTCACAAAATGACCTACTAGTGACTACCATACTAATATTATACGTTTTTCAACTACAGTTTCTTCTTCTTCCTACAATGTTCTCCATCTTCAGAGAATGACATTTTGTTTTTCACAGGTTAGCATCTCTCCTCATCTATATGGGGAGAACTTTAAAGAATAATGTGTCTGAGTTGTGTTTATCTAATCTACCTGTCTTTCGATCCCTTGTTGACTGGGATGACCCACTAGGCTAGTGACCTCTTTTCAAGTGAGACCTGAGTTGGTATTTATACTACTAATGGAAATTCATCCAAAACATCAGTGAGCTTCCACTACTCTTTTCAGTAGGTTCCACGGGAGCTTTTACATCCTCCTAAGCTACTCAAGCAGATGGGACCTCATTCTGGAAAGAGCATCCATATGCTTTTTTTTTTTTTTTTTTTTTTTTTTAACCAAAGATGTAATCTGATTTCTATTCTTCCTAAAATGTCTTCTAAATGCTGTTTTTGTTTCAGTTATACAAAATGACTAAATTCCTCAAAATATTACATTTTATAAATATTCCTTTTTTCTTCAGGCTGAAATATCTGTGAGAGATGGATATACGCTGAACTGTTCTATTTTGAGAAGTTCAGGAAAAATGTGTATATATATATATATATATATATATATATATATATATATATATATATAAATATATATATATATATATATATATATATATACACACACACACACACACACATAGATGAGTGTGTATATGTGTGTGTATATATATATATATATATATATATATACATACACACACACACACACACAACACACACACACACACACACACACACATAGATGTATATGTATATGTATACACACACACACACAGACATAGATGTATATGTATACACACACACACAGACATAGATGTATGTGTATACACACACACACACATAGATGTATATGTACACACACACACACACACACACACACACACACACACACACACACATAGATGTATATGTACACACACACACACACACACACACACACACACACACACACACACACACACACACACACACACACACACACACACACATAGATGTATATGTATATACATACACATGTAATTCTTTATCATCTCCTGAAATATTTTTAAAGAACTCTTTTTAGTTCAGCCGCGAAAGAATATATTAGCTGCTCTTAGCAGCTGTTTCTTAGCTAAAGGACACCCCCCACCCCCTTCACTCATTCTATAAGCCAAAAAAAATCAACTTTCCTATCTTGTCGGAGCTGCCCATTCAGCTGTGACTCAATATTGTACCTGTTCAGTGGTAAATTGTATGCTGTCTAATGAAAACAGATTTGAGGAAGCCTGCATTGCCAAATGCCTACCAGGTTTTATTGTCCTACTAAGACAGAAAGAAAAGAGGGAATCAGACATTTTACAATGTAGGCTTTTCTTGTGCCAGACATTTGAAATTTATTGGACAATAAAATTCGGGATCCAGTAAGATAAATTTGTAAAGAACATAGTGTGATATTTCACTGAAGCCTGACCTGGAGTGCACCAAAAAGGCTGAAGACCACGTACATGATGTACAAAGGGAGAATATTTGTACCCATTCAGGAATCTTTATTAAGGTGGGGATATACTCTAGGATGACAAACATTGTGTACAGTGTTTAATTGTTATGTAACATCCTCAGTGGCATAACATGTTCAGATCAGTGTTCAGTAATTATCTTGAATAAATCAGATTATTCTGCTGTTTAGTTTCTACCATAGTTTGTACATAAAGCTTTTCATAAATTCAACTTTTATGGTTTTCATTATCTTCCTTATATGGTGAACTGCCATGGCAGAAACATATATTTTATTTAAATTGTCTTCCTTATATGGTGAACTACCGTGGCAGAAACATATATTTTATTTCAATTGTCTTCATTATATGGTGAACTACCATGGCAGAAACACATATTTTATTTAAATTGTATTCTTTATATGGTGAACTACTATGGCAGAAACATATATTTTATTTAAATTGTCTTCCTTATATGGTGAACTACCGTGGCAGAAACATATATTTTATTTAAATTGTCTTCCTTAGATGGTGAACTACCATGGCAGAAACACATATTTTATTTAACCATATTAATAGATAGGTTTCGTTATGGATTTAGGATTGTTTTTCTACTTGTTGATGGTGATCAATTAAAGGAGCAGATTCGAGTAACATGTTGTAGATTTACTTGCATCTTTGAGTGTGCAGTTGTATCCTTACAACAGCCAAGCAGGTTTTCATACAGACAACATTAATTCTAAACAAAAAGCATTAGCAGTTTGATGGTCTTTGACTACTAAATGGATCTTTCTTCTTCCTAAAACATTTATTCACAACTTCAAAGAAAAGCAGTATGCAAAAACAACAGTAATTGTAATTACAGGTTTATTACCATGAAACATAGCTCTCAACTGTCCAGATTTTTTTTGCAGAATGTCCAGATTTTTTTTGCAGAATGTCCAGATTTTTGCCTCATACTTTTGTTCTGTTCCTCATAAAATTTGTGGTTTTCAGGTAAATCATCAAGGACTGAAGTCACTAAATAAATGACGGACAATTTAGATTCAGACTTAATACCCTTCAGAAAATCATGCTAATGCAAAACATGTTAGTATGTCAACTTTTTAAGTTTACAAGAACAATATTTAAAAATTGTCCCTATTTTGGGGCCTTGGTCCCCCCATTATTTTGGCTTTGTCCAAATTTCTTGCACTGGGAGGTTGAGAGGTATGCTATGAAAAGCAAGGTACAGAATAGATTTCCACATAATCCAACCGTATCATTTTATTTTGCATGATAATACTTGAGTAACTATAGCCAAGCCAGCAGTGTTAACTGCATAATGACATAATTTGAAGTGAGTTTTCATGTGTAATAACAAATTATACACTGTAATTCATGTTCCATGTCTTTTTTTTTTGTTTGTTTGTTTGTTTGTAGCCTGGCATCCTCAAAAGAAGCACAGGCAGCAGCTCGATCGTCTCCCAAGCAGATGTCTCCATCGGATTTCCTGGATAAACTGATGGGCAGATCATCTGGCTATGATTCCAGAATCAGACCAAACTTTAAAGGTAGCACTCTTTAACATGCTCCTTGGCACTGCTTGATGCATCCTCTACCTTGGAATTCACTGTCACTTAGCTGGTATGAAATATTGTGTTGTGACAAACTGTCACTGGTTTTATTTTGTGATAAGTTTTACCGTATGCTTTCAAACTGACTCACAGGCATCAGTCAAACATAAAGTTGCTTATCTTCCCAAATTCAAGTCCTAGTAAGTGTTAAAGACTGACGCCTTACTGTCCTGATATGTTAAGTCATATTCTCCCAATGGGATTCTTGTTGAGATTAAACTAAATTTTCTTCTGTCTGCTTCTGAAGATGAACTAAATGTACTTACACTATTGCACTATAGTGAAACCATAGGTATGTATTAACTACCCAGAAAATTGTCTGCTATTTACTTCTATAACACTGAGAAAACTGGTTCCATATAGGTGACATGGTATTGCTGTGTAGCATTCGGTCAAATAAATAAGCAGGCATTGTGGCGTAGTGGGTTATACTCCAGTGAAGATGTTTCCTCCATGGATCTGTGGCTGATATTGCTGATAATCTAGAAATGAAGTTATGTAATTGCTCGTACAATACCAAAATGTGCAATGAAATCGACTTTCTAGAGGCACAGCAGTGACAGAATTAGTAAAGACATAAAGGAACACATGCATAAAATTAGACCTGTTAGTAACAGCCTGCATTTAATTGCTGGAACTTGTGTTCTGAGAGAGTGCCTTCCAATCTATCTGCAAATATACAGAGCTGAGTATATGTTTTTGGTTTTAGAGTTTGTACTGTTAATTGTTGCTTAGATCTCTGTTGAAACTGTTTTGTCCCACCCACCCTCCTATTTCTGGCTTGTAGTTTAAATTTGGTGGCTTTTGCAGTTGCCCGCCCCACTGTAGATTTGCTCTGGGACACTCCCTCAGTCCCATCTCTTTACCACATTCTACCTAATAAACTCTTTCTGCACTTGCTTTTAGTCCTTTTTAATTAAATTGCATTTTTTAAACTGTGTTTGGTCTAATATTGCTACATACTCAAGTGTGCTAGCTTGCACTGCATGTGAACTGTTTTTATTACTGTTTTAGCTACTTTTCTGTAAAAAATTAAAAAAAAAACTGTAAGCCTGTTTCCTACCTTTCCTGTAACTAGTATTCCAGATACAGATTTGCTGTATCTAGGACTGTATGTAAGCTTCTGAGCCCCCCAAATCTTTCTGTGTTGGAGGGAAGCCTTCTAGCTTATCAGTGGGAGTGGTAAGCACTAGGTAACCTGTCTACCACATAAGGAGTGGTTCTGGCCCAGAAATTGTAGTAATTGGTTGTTTGGGCAATCTCTTCCATCTCTCTCAACTTTCTGAGTTGAAAGCCTGCATTTGCACTTGTTTCTGTCCTGTAACTCGTCTAGTGCAGATACAGATTCTTAATTTTAGCACTTAAATTTGCTTATTCGTGATCAGCACTTGTTCAGAACTTGTAAGCACTAAATAAGCTACTAATTACTATAGCACTCAACCTTCCTCAGTACCTAGAGGAAAACAGTTTTTGTACTTACGTTTCTCACTTGCTTAGAGAAAAACAGCTCTTGTACTCACTTTTCTCACTTATCTAGAGGAAAATAGTTTTTTATTCAGGTATGTCCAAGGGTCAGCTCCCAGTGTTCTCTCCTGTCTATCTGATGAATCTGGGCATCTTGAGGCAATGTAGAAACTGCCTCATGTACACAGACAACCCTCTCCTCCTAACACCCATCACTACAACCTGTGAGAGATGCACTTATCTAGCCAAACTGGAGGTGAAGTTCTTTCCAACCAAGACTGAACTTAACAGTCATGAGGAGAAAGTAAACATTTGCACCACACCACACTCATCACATAGTCTCACTAAATCTACACCACCAAAATCCACACATAGTAACAAAAAAACATTCACAGAAGCTCTCAGTAATAATCTGTCTAAGCAACAGAGACCTCCAAAGCAGAAACGCAAGCAACCTCCATCCCCCAACACAACCCAAATGACACATAGCCCACAGAGTCAGTGTGCCACTCAACCACAGCCAATAAGGCAAAACAATGTACCCAACACACTAGTCATAGGTGACTCTATAGTCAGGCACACTGATGTCCCACTCACCAGGCTAAACAAGGAGAGGGTTACTGTCAGCTGCCTGTCAGGTGCCAGGATCTGCCACATAACCCATGCACTCAGGTCACTCCACAACAAGTACAAATATGACTCTGTCATTGTCCATGTTGGTGTGAATGACCTGAGACGTACCTCCCTGGACTACATGAAAAGAGACATGGAAGAGCACTCTGATCTTGTAGCCCAGGCAGGTATGAACCTAGCCCTGAGTAGCATTTTGCCATCGCCCAGAATGATACCGCAGTACAAGGACAAAATGATTGACTTCAACAATTGGCTAAGCTACTGGTGTCATTCTAAGGGGATCCAGTATCTGTCTGCTTGGGATGATATGGTCGACAGACCACGTTGCTTTGCCACAGATGGCCTGCACCTGTCGCCCCTGGGATTCCAGATACTGGCTAAGGCTCTTGCTGCCCCTATAGTGAAGGTTCAAATGACAAATTCACCACCGTAATAGGAACAGGCAAGCAAAAACTGAGGGTAATGCTACTCAATTCTAGAAGTCTAAATCTCAAAATGCACTCACTCGAGGCACTCCTTAAAATTGAGAACATCGATATCTGTGCAGTGACTGAGACTTGGTTCAAGGCTCCAGAGAACACCATTGCACTACCAGGCTATAACTCATACCACACTTTTCGGCCATGTAACCTGGACTGAAACACCAAAGGCAGAGGTGTGTCCATATTCATTAAGGATATCCACACCTCCAGGCTGGTTGCTCAGCATAATGCATCCGTGGTTATCCAAGTGCAACTAACTCTGGGCAAAAGTGCAATCCAAATTGTAGCTTGCTACTGATCCCCCACCAAGCCCCAGGATTCCCACTCCTCTTTTCTTGATGTATTGAAAAATATTAGGGTTCAACCAAACACTCTAATAATGGGCGACTTCAACTACCCCACCATTAACTGGGAAAACTACTCATATACCAAATCCTTAGCTCAACGCTTTCTGGAATTCATAAACTCCAATGCCCTGGATCAACTTATCCACACCCCCACCAAGGGCAACAATATCCTAGACCTAGTCATTACCTACATGAGTGACCGGTGTTTCACACCTGAAGTCAATTCCTCATTGGTCCAATCCGACCGTAAGCTAATCACCCTTGATATCCATATCCTGCCCCCACCCCCCATTAAGGAAACCACAGTAAAAAATTTCTCCATAGCCAACTTCATGCTTCTTAAAACAGAAGTGGTGAACTTCATGACACCCATGCAGATGGACAATACAGTTGCAACTGCCAAATCCTACACAAATGCACTCTATAAGTATTTACACGAGTGCATGGATCGTGTTATCCCAAACAGAACCAAGATGCTATCCTCCAAAAAAAAGAAGCCAATCTGGTGGTCCCCTGCCATAAACAAACTGTACAACAGAAGGAAGAAACTGTTGCAAAAGAGAGTAAAATCCCATGAGTGGAGGAGCTCCCTGGTCAGCCTCTGTAAGAAGCAGAGATCCCTTATAATATCCTCCAAAGCTAGCTACGAAAACAAAATCACCACTAATTCTAAGGACAACCACAAAGCATTCTATAGCTATGTCAAGAATCTTGATGGCAACACCCAGATCTGCTCTGAGTTACAGCACAACGGCATGAAAATTACAGAACCAACTGATATTGCCAACATCCTGGCAGATAGGTTCAGTGCTAACTTTATCCCCCCCTCACCCCCTAAAGTGCCCATATCTATACAGGAAGAATGCAGAGTCCCTGTATTCACAACTACGCAGGTAAAAGCTGCACTCTCTAAAGCCAAAAACACAGCATCCATGGGACCGGACAACATCCCAGGCTGCGTTTTACACGAACTTCAGAACGAACTGGTTCCCCACTAAGCACCATGTTCAATAATAGCCTCGCATCAGGCTTTGTGCCCACTGAATGGCGCACAGCAGCAGTTATCCCACTGCACAAAGGAGGAGCCACCACTGATCCCGGGAACTATCGACCTATTAGCCTGACGAACCTGGTCTGCAAGACCATGGAACGTATCATCATGGAACCCATGAACAAAGACATTGGTAACCTCCAAACTCTGGATCTCACTCAGTTCAGGTTTGTGAAAGGCAGATCATGCCTCCTGAACCTGATCGACGTCTTTGAGGCAGTCACCAAAGCCGTAAATGAGGGTAAGGCGGTTCACACAGCCTATCTTGACCTCGCCAAGGCTCTCAACACCATCCCCCATTCTGGAATTATAGCTAAATTCACTAAACTAGGTATAAATCCCTATGTCACAAGATAGATTGCAAACTGGCTCACTGACAGAACCCACACTATAAAAGTTGAAGACTCCAAATCTGACCTCAAAGCAGTGAGAAGTGGAGTACCACAGGGTTCTGTCCTGGGACCTCTCCTGTTTGGTATCTACTTCTCTGAAGTACAGGCTAACACAGAAGGCCTCTGGCTAATGAAGTTCACAGATGACTACAAACTAGGAGCCATAGTCAAGTCCCCAATGATGTAGACATCCTACAGAAGGGGCTCGCTGAGACACATGCCTGGTGTCAGAGCCATGGCCTCAGGCTCAATGCCAAAAAGTGCAGCGTCATCCCCTTTGGTAACACCTTTGTACCCATGAACTACCACATATGCAGCAATCTACTTAACACTGAATGTGTGATGAGACCTTTGGACCCAGGTGGACAGTAGTCTCTCCTTTGATAGTCACATTGCCACAGTAGTCAGGAAGTCCTTCTACGTGGCACACCTCATCATAGAAGGGTTCTCATCCAGGAAAAAAGAGGTCATTGTTCCCTTCTACTCGACACTCATTAGACCCATTATAGAGTACAATGCCCCTTTTGGAATGTACCTCACAAGACATCTGCAGCAGCTGGAAAGGCCACAGAAGTACCCCACAAAGAGGATTACTGGCCTCAAACAAATGCCCTACACTGACCGTCTCAAAAAACGCTACAGGGACCTAAACCTTGTCATCACAATAAACAGGATATGGTGGAGGGATAGATTCCTGTCCCAGAGACTTCTCATACTCTGGAACAGGCTACCCATCTATGTCAAGCAAAGTTCTTCATTAGCACTCTTCAAGAAAAATCTTGATGAGTGGATGGGAAATAGGAAATACACCCCAGGGATCACTTCTGTGTCTCTGCTCGACAGTGGCACAGGAAAATAGCTTTCTTGGGTGGCGTAAGCCAGGGAACCTTGTTGGCTAGGCTTATGTAGGTCCTTGGGCCTAGTACCTACTTATGAACCTATGAACAAAACACAAGGTTCAGTTTTAAGATGTTCATACCCATGCTCACAAGTATAGCTAACTTGGGCATGGCTGTAGTTAAAGCCTCATCATTACTGAACTGTACCGGAATTGTTTTTATTACTTTGGTCAGTACTGAGGGAGGGAAGTTCATGGTAAAGTAGTTGGCTTAGCAAACATAGCTGAGAGAAAGAAATTGCAGTCAAGAGGAATCACATTATGGTGTTGCCATTTAATTCATACAGAATACACCACACCTGCAAACTGCATGTGCAGTCTCAGAAACCATACAGGACAGGTGGAGCAGCAAGTATATACCCATTCAAAGAAGCGGTACCAGCATCAAAGAGGTACCATTACTATTTAAAAATACTCACAAAACTATTAACTGGCACTCTTCTGTTCACAGACTGGTTTGGTAATATCATAATAGATACCTAAAAACAATTTATATAAGAAAATCAGCAAAATCAAGTTGTTTTTTTTTTTTTTTTTGTAATACATGAGTGTACTAGAATCAGGGGCTGTAAAACTGCACAGGAGTTAGGTGTCTATAATGAGATGCAAGGAAAAATTAATTCACTGTGGAAGTATTAAATTCCTGTTTCAGAACCCAGAAGACAAGCTATAGGAGTTAAACAGTGATGGGACAGGTACAGGCAAGAAGTGAAAATAAAAACATCAACAGATGGGTTAAAATAAAAGCAGGATTATAAAAATCAGTTCAGACATACATACACACAAGGGTGCACCTTGCAGGAATAATAGTTTGTCTCCAATTATGACCTCACATAATTCATTGTGATCAAATCTATAATAATGTAAAAGAAGCTATTCAGAGTTTGAGCTATAGGAATGGCAACTAGCCTTAGACAATCCTTGCAGGTCATTTTACCACATCAAGATTCAAAAACTGTTTAACATTCTATGTCCTTTCTAAGTCCTACGTACCTTCATTTTATAAGCTGTAAAACCCAGTGCTAGCCTCCTTCTTAAAACACAAGTGCAAATGTCAAACATTCCGTTAGCTTATGACACTGCTGCCTTATCACTGCAGCAACAGTGGATATGTTATGCTAATGTGCATTTATATGGAAGATATGTGAATGGTAGGTAGTTACTTCAGTGGAACATGACTAGGCATGTTTGCTAGCATTTAAAAAGGGTGGAAATAAGCAGTACTGATGCAAAGACATCAACCCAAATTCACTGCTGAAGATTATTAAAAAAATGACATTTTGCAGTATCTTTTCAGCTGGCTGGGTTTTTGCAAAAAAATATGCTTGATTCTTGAAAACTACCAGAAAAGTGTAAGACCTGACAACCTACTTGTCAATTACACTAACAGAACCTGACTTTACTACATTATGTACAGTAATTAGTTGTGAGGTGCAGGTCACAGTGGTAATAGAATTTTGTCAGTTCATTAACAGTCTGGTAAATGAGACTGTCAACAGAAGGCAGAGAGCTACGTGTTTTTCTTATGAACAAGTATGACACTCTTTAGTAGGGCTACAGCTGTTCTTCTATGAAGACAAGTGTAATTACAGCTTTCCTCTAGTATAATCTATTAATTAAGCAAAGAGAGTTGTATTTTAGTATAATTTAGAAACACATCCAATCTACTGATCTTCATGGACAAGAAAAGGGTAGGGTAATGAACACTGCTTTATTACATTAAAGTCTGATTTATCTACACTGAAACTGTGTTATGTCTCACTGTTTCCTCCAACTTTTTTACTTTTTCATCCTTTACCATTTGTGACTCATCCCCGGAGTCACGGTCCTTTTCACATCTGTAGCTTCGACATTTTCTCATGATACCTGTACCTTTCTTGTTGATTGTCTCCTCCTGTTTTCCTTTATTATCTTATCAGTCAGCTCTCCACCTATTCACGTCAGATTACTGGTATAATCATCATATATTGTTGATTTTCAAACATCAGCAAGAACTGTCTTACCCAGAGAGAGAGATGTGAACTCCACCAGTGTTACAGAGGTTCTATTCTTTAATGTCCCTGCCGCATATCAGTCACTAATCTTAAGTCATTGTTCATCAGCTCTACTTTCTGTACCAAGCATTGCAGTCACACATCTCATCTTTTCTTGGTCTGCTAGTACATGTCACCTGTAATGACTGTGAAAAGAAGTCTGCAGACTCAACTATTTGTATGCAATGGCACCCTCTCATTTCCTTCCATACTGTCCCCTGTGTTACTTTTCTAATTCCCCTCAGAATTCGCTGGTATTTAGATACATTATCTGTACCTCCATCCATCATTAATGAGCTTTTAAGTTGCTGACTGGTACAGTTCTCAATCTTGTGGGATTATTCTGTTCTAACTTGCTTACCAACCTGATATTCCTTGTGACTGTACCTCTGATGTTGATGATAGGTCAATATAATTTCATATCAAACATAAATTATATTTTATTACAGTGTATATGTAATCAAATTATTTTCGGTTATATTGCAAAATTAAGATTATCTACTTAATGTTTCTCTCAGACTAAGTAAGGCACTTGATGTAGTGTAAGGCACCGGTTATGTCACAGGTGGTGCTTATAGCAGAAATGTGTTCAAGATGTGGGTAACTATGTTAGAAAGTTTATGGAGTTACCATAAATAACTTTATTTTCAGACTATAAAGTATTAAATTCAGCTATTCAGCTTTAACATGAAATGTATTTGACCTTACAGTTATGCTTCATGTATCTTCCCCTATACCAATTATGAGAGCCACCCCCCCCCACCCCCCATTGGAGATGAACATATTTTGAAAGACAGCACTCTGTACAGGAGAATAGTTATTTATTTATTTTATTTTATTGACATTTGTTAACCAGGTTAGTCCAACTAAGTCAGGGACAAATTTTCAGTGGCGAACCAAGAAGAAAAGCTCCAGAAATAATACAAGTAATTATGATATTTACAAAATATTAAAGTAGGTCACAGAAATATAGTACAATAATAATCTTCTTATGGGTTGGTATAGAAGAGAAATAACAAGACACAATAATCCAAATGTGTGTCTATGTGTGTGTGTGTGTATGTGTGTGTGTGTGTGTGTTATTATAGCTATATATATATATATATATATATATATATATATATATATATATATATATATATATATGGTTATTTCAATTTGTTAGAGGAGCTGTTCTGTTGACCATTTTCAGTAACAACCTAGGTACTGAAAAATAGTATGAAATAGATGTAAAGAATATTCAAAGATAACCAAAAGTAATTATATGCAGTCTATTATCTGACAAAAATAGCAATATATATATATATATATATATATATATATATATGCTAGAGAGCAAAACATGTGCATATTTAATATAAAATAAAAGTATTATATACATATATATACACGAGTGAAACAACCTATGTAGCTAAAGTATTAATAAAGCTTATAGTGTAGTAAAGTCCCATATGGTTCATAGATTAGTACTAATCTATGAACCTGTGAACCTAAGTCCCATATGGGGTATTCAAACATTTTTAACCAGCATTTTGAAAGCAGGTCACTTTGCCTCTTTATGTAGTTATTCATTCAGTGATGTTCTCAATGGCTCTAAAGTTTCATTATTGTTCACATCATTTGAAAGGTGGTCCAATATCAAGCTATAGATAGATAGATAGATAGATAGATAGATAGATAGATAGACAGATAGATTATTTATTGTTTTACTGACTGTCTTAATCAAACAGATAAATTGGCAAACATCTTATGGTCAAAATCATATCATCAGCAATTAAGTCCATCAAAACAAACTCAAAACATAGACAACACCAACAAACACCACAAAAACTGCTTTTGCAGGGGGGGAACTTACCTGCACCCCCACACCCCCTGCTAATTATATATACCAACTCTGAGATTGCAGTACAGTAGGGAAAAGGGTACATTTCCTAATCCCTATTGTAGCGTGATCTCCGTCAGAATGGTTCAACGGACTGAATTGTTGATGATATGGGTTCAACCATATGATATTCTACAATTTTCCATCCAATTATTTGATAGGTATCCATATATATGTATATAGTGTGAGTAGTAACAAATTACATCAGTTCACATATGGATGCTAACAAAGTAGCTTTTTCTTGATAGGTGTAATGAAGTGTGTGCTGGGATTATAACCAGCAGTTTATATTTTAAACAGTCTAATACATTTTCTTCTGTGTCTTTTAACTGTTGTCATTTATGAGATTTAAAACATAACAGTCCCAGCAACCAGTTACCATGATTGTCTAGGAGGACTTCTGATGGCATAAAGTCCTCAGCTGAGACCAATAAATTAGCATGCAGTAACAAAGGTTGTGAATTTTCTCTTTATATTCTTGGGGAAGTGGGTCAGTGAGAGAAGTGAAAGATAGGGTTAGTCCTAGATGATTTTCATATGAAGTATGGATTCTGTTAGTACTGAGTTAATACAGAAGCACTGGAATATTTATTAGGTTTAATGCATAAGTCATTATGATGTTGCAGCATACCACTCAACTGTCCACATGTTCACAGAACGTCCAGATTTTTGCCTCAAAATTTCTGTCTGTTCCTCATAAAATTTGTGGTTTTTCTGGCAATTCACTGAGATGATGTGAGGAATGAAATCCCTAAATAATAACATACATTTGAGTTTCAGACTTCATATGCTTTAGAAAATGCATATCAACACAAACACTGTAATTCTAGCTACTTTCTAAGTTTATAAAAGCAATATTTAAAATGTGTCCCTATTTTTGGACCTTTGGCCCCCATTAGGTCAGGCTTTGTCTAAATTTCTTGGGCTAAGAGGTTGAGAGTTATTGTTGCAGTCTGAATAGCAAAAATAGAATCACAACATATCCAGACCTCTCAACCAGTCGGGGACAACTTTCAACAGATTCAGGGACAAGTCAATAAAAAATCAGGGACAATCAGGGAAAGTTTTAAAATATTAGTGCTGTTAACTTGAAACATTGACAGAATCAGAGCATATGAATTAATACACATTTTCTGAAGTAAAAGAAGTCTGTAACTCTTAATTATTGTCATTATTCATTAAGTGTAATTCACCACCTTTCCTCCAAAAGTCACTAGTTTTAGGAGGGATTAAGAGGGACAGAGCTAAAATTTGAGTCAAAACCAGGGACAGTTGAGAGGTATGACATATCATCTAATGTAGAGGATGAGTGTCTCACAACATACTGCGCAGTGGTTGGCTGAAAGTCATAATGCTGAATGCGCAATCTTGAAATATCAAAAAGCTGAAACTTTAAAATATTGAAATGAAAATATTTGCTAATAGCATACATGTACTACATATGTGCACTGCATCAACACATAGCTGTCAGTAAACATTATCACTTCCATATAGTAAAACTCAGAAATGGGTATTAACATGGGTCCTGCAGGGGGACAAATCTAGCTCACCACATATGTAAGTAAGCATATCTTTGGATTTCTGCATTTTGACATTTCAATATTGTACACTCAGTGTTATGACTTTCAGAAGACTGTTATACAGGAAGTTGTCTGGTACCATAAATGAAAATGCTATCAGAAAAGTTGTATAGTAAAGGTTCCACTGGAAGAAGGAACTGTAGTACCTGCAAGTTTGTCTTTAAGGTAAACAGTTGTATACTTCGCCCGTTGAAAAACTAATTGACCGAATATATGTTAGAAATATTCATGCATTTATGGGAGTTTTTATTTGGTAAGACCAAAAGAAATCTGGTGGAATGTATCCAACATCCAAGAACATATTTTACCACTAGGAATAAGCATGTGTTTTATGCTTAGTCATATATACCAGTGAATCACGTATGACTAAGCATTTGTTATTAAAAGTAAAATTTGTGAGAACAAAAATGAAGGAGAAACAAGTAGTAGCTTGTTAAGGGATGTTAGAGGGATATATTAGTAAACCTGTTTTAAAAGATAACTGCTTCAATTAGATGTACTTGTTGCATGTCTTTAATTTTTAATTTGCTTTGCATTTTAATGGCTGCATCTACGTTTCTCTTGCAGTTTATAAATCTAGGAATATAGGTGCAAGTTTACAATGCATTCGCTTCATTTATTTATTTTAATAAACAACCGCTTCCTGCTGTTACCACTTTTTCTTTCACCTTACTATCTAAAAATGCTAAAATGCAAACTTCCATGATCCACCAGTGAACTCATAATATTAGTACTTAAATGTCCTGTTCCCAGTATACAAGCACCCTGCCTCAGTTTCAGTTCACAAGACGAGGTGCTTCTGTATGCAGAAGTCTGATTGTTGTCATAGGAATGACATAGAAACTCCAGCTGGCTCATGATACAGTGCATAATAGCCTGGTGGGCTGAGTAAGAAATCCAGGATATAAAGTATTTAAGAAGCAACAGTTAGTTATAGGAGCCTTGGGGATGTACACTGAGACATTCTGTAATCTAACTTAAAATGGATCAGAAAAAAAAGATTCCAAATGTGTTATTTTATTTTTTTCACATAACAGAGCCAGTCATATTAGTATGCAATTGATCTGCATTACTAAAGTATGCTGTTTGAAGCCAACCATAGACTTGAGTGTATGTTATTTCAGGAAAAGTTTCTGTTACCTGTATGGCACCACTACTCCATGCTTCCCATTTGCAGTACTTTAACAACCAGTTCGGCTTTACCTACTGAATGAGCTTCTAAGATAAAAATAAGAATTTTCCTGAATGGGATTTAAGGTCAGTCTTGTAAAAAGCAATGTAGCAATGATCTTTCTATTCAGGAAAATTCTTATTTTATCTTATCTCATTCAGTAGGGTAAAGCAGAGTTGGTTGTTAAAGTACTGCAGATGGGAAGCTGCCATTTTAATTTAGCTTACTGAGCTTGGGAGTTGCTGTTATTTAACAATACTGCATTCGTGAAAGCAGGCACAGGATTGGAGCATGCTTAGAGATTTGCTTCAGCATTATCCCCTATAATTTACTGTATAACGAACCACAAGGATACTAAAGTGTGTTAAAAATCCAACAAATAAATGAAAGAAACATATGCCAGTGCAGCAAGCTTTATTACTTCAATCCACGGATCACTTTTGCTCAAAGTAATAAACAGAACTTCATCAGAATAAAAATACATCTCCTACTACACATAAAATGGCTCAGTAATATAAATAAATAATGTAACAGACATTGAGTTTGTGAGCTGCTGTTAATCTAACAATATCAGCTTCATGTAAGCAGGCTCAGAATGTAAACATGCTCAGAGATTTCCTGAATCTTTGCTTCCACTTGATCCAGCAGTTTGCTGTTTACCTGAAGATAATACACTCAGCAGCTGCACTCCAATCCTATTTGTCTGGATTGCTTCTGTCAGAAATAAACGTGACTGTTGTCCCTCTGTGGCTTACTAATACTCTTAAAGTAGCTCATAAACATATTAATTTTTCAGTTAAGTTTAATGCCTATTGTTTAGAGATAGTTCTACAATTTGCTTAGCAACATACTAAACTGTCTGTCTGTCTCTGTTATGTTTTACTAGGGTCAGCGACATTAGGTTTGAGCCTCTCTTCCCATGTAGAGTGAAGTTCTTGGTAAAAGTTGACAATGAGCAGGATCAGGACACCCAGTAAATTCATCTGAAAGTCATTTAAATACAGTTGGAGAAGTCCTAAAGGAGTGCATTATATAAGGACTTTCCATATATTATGTGTGCTTGCATAGATATTTCCTGGACTAGTTTAAGGAAATGCCACTGTTTTTGTTTTGTTTTGTTTTTGTGGTATCTACTGCCTTTGAATGACTGAGTAAGTGCTGCAGTCTCATTTTATTTTTATAAATACACAATGTTAGATAGGGATAGTTTTCCATACCTCGTACACTTCCTACTGGAAACCATTTCTTTACTCTGAAGTTGTTCTCTACACACTTTCCTGCCTGTCTCTCAATTGTAAGGGCCAGTGACTTACCATTAGTTTTTTCTGGCTGCTTTCTGTCCACTGTCTGCTATTTAATGTTTCTCTCTTGACTTCCTGTCAACTTTTACACATTTCATTGTGGGATTGCCCTGTTCTGACTCCTTCTGCAACCTCCTCTTACTGACATCTTCTGCACTTTTCCATTCTTTCTCTTTATTGATATTTTCTCCCCTCTCTGTCTTTCTTTGCTCCACCTTGTTCTTGTTAGTTTTTAGCACTGCCACTGTTATTGCTGTCTCCTTGGCTAGTAAGACATTTTACTTAACTTTTTCTTCTCTTCACTGATTGTGTTCATACTGGACAAGGTTTGGGCCTACTCCATTTTGTCTCACTATGCCCAGCTCTAACATAATTTCCTCTATACTTGCCTTATTGCTGCAATCCCACCTGCAAACTATCATATAGTGCTCCTTACTCCTCCCAGTTTTAGCATGTAACTCCCATCTCAGTAGTAACTACTCCTTCAAACTTGTCTTAACCCTCTCATCCCACATTCTAAATGACCGTATATCCTGTACCCCTCTCAACTTCAGAAACACCATCTATTCTACCTGCACACACTTAACTTCAATTAGCAATATCCTTGCATATATAACATTCTGTCCATTAGCAATGTCCTTGCATATATAACATTCTGTCCATTAGCAGTGCCTTGCATATATTACATTCTGTACATTAGCAGTGCCTTGCATATATTACATTCTGTCCATTAGCAGTGCCTTGCATATATTACATTCTGTCCATTAGCAGTGCCTTGCATATATTACATTCTGTCCATTAGCAGTGCCTTGCATATATTACATTCTGTCCATTAGCAGTGCCTTGCATATATTACATTCTGTCCATTAGCAGTGCCTTGCATATATTACATTCTGTCCATTAGCAGTGCCTTGCATATATTACATTCATTCTGTCCATTAGCAGTGCCTTGCATATATTACATTCTGTCCATTAGCAGTGCCTTGCATATATTACATTCTGTCCATTAGCAGTGCCTTGCATATATTACATTCTGTCCATTAGCAGTGCCTTGCATATATTACATTCTGTATATTAGCAGTGCCTTGCATATATTACATTCTGTCCATTAGCAGTGCCTTGCATATATTACATTCTGTCCATTAGCAGTGCCTTGCATATATTACATTCTGTCCATTAGCAGTGCCTTGCATATATTACATTCTGTCCATTAGCAGTGCCTTGCATATATTACATTCTGTATATTAGCAGTGCCTTGCATATATTACATTCTGTCCATTAGCAGTGCCTTGCATATATTACATTCTGTCCATTAGCAGTGCCTTGCATATATTACATTCTGTATATTAGCAGTGCCTTGCATATATTACATTCTGTCCATTAGCAGTGCCTTGCATATATTACATTCTGTCCATTAGCAGTGCCTTGCATATATTACATTCTGTCCATTAGCAGTGCCTTGCATATATTACATTCTGTATATTAGCAGTGCCTTGCATATATTACATTCTGTCCATTAGCAGTGCCTTGCATATATTACATTCTGTCCATTAGCAGTGCCTTGCATATATTACATTCTGTATATTAGCAGTGCCTTGCATATATTACATTCTGTCCATTAGCAGTGCCTTGCATATATTACATTCTGTATATTAGCAGTGCCTTGCATATATTACATTCTGTCCATTAGCAGTGCCTTGCATATATTACATTCTGTCCATTAGCAGTGCCTTGCATATATTACATTCTGTATATTAGCAGTGCCTTGCATATATTACATTCTGTCCATTAGCAGTGCCTTGCATATATTACATTCTGTATATTAGCAGTGCCTTGCATATATTACATTCTGTCCATTAGCAGTGCCTTGCATATATTACATTCTGTCCATTAGCAGTGCCTTGCATATATTACATTCTGTCCATTAGCAGTGCCTTGCATATATTACATTCTGTATATTAGCAGTGCCTTGCATATATTACATTCTGTCCATTAGCAGTGCCTTGCATATATTACATTCTGTATATTAGCAGTGCCTTGCATATATTACATTCTGTCCATTAGCAGTGCCTTGCATATATTACATTCTGTCCATTAGCAGTGCCTTGCATATATTACATTCTGTCCATTAGCAGTGCCTTGCATATATTACATTCTGTCCATTAGCAGTGCCTTGCATATATTACATTCTGTCCATTAGCAGTGCCTTGCATATATTACATTCTGTCCATTAGCAGTGCCTTGCATATATTACATTCTGTCTATTAGCAGTGCCTTGCATATATTACATTCTGTATATTAGCAGTGCCTTGCATATATTACATTCTGTCCATTAGCAGTGCCTTGCATATATTACATTCTGTCCATTAGCAGTGCCTTGCATATATTACATTCTGTCCATTAGCAGTGCCTTGCATATATTACATTCTGTCCATTAGCAGTGCCTTGCATATATTACATTCTGTCCATTAGCAGTGCCTTGCATATATTACATTCTGTATATTAGCAGTGCCTTGCATATATTACATTCTGTCCATTAGCAGTGCCTTGCATATATTACATTCTGTATATTAGCAGTGCCTTGCATATATTACATTCTGTCCATTAGCAGTGCCTTGCATATATTACATTCTGTCCATTAGCAGTGCCTTGCATATATTACATTCTGTCCATTAGCAGTGCCTTGCATATATTACATTCTGTCCATTAGCAGTGCCTTGCATATATTACATTCTGTCCATTAGCAGTGCCTTGCATATATTACATTCTGTCCATTAGCAGTGCCTTGCATATATTACATTCTGTCCATTAGCAGTGCCTTGCATATATTACATTCTGTCCATTAGCAGTGCCTTGCATATATTACATTCTGTCCATTAGCAGTGCCTTGCATATATTACATTCTGTATATTAGCAGTGCCTTGCATATATTACATTCTGTCCATTAGCAGTGCCTTGCATATATTACATTCTGTCCATTAGCAGTGCCTTGCATATATTACATTCTGTCCATTAGCAGTGCCTTGCATATATTACATTCTGTCCATTAGCAGTGCCTTGCATATATTACATTCTGTATATTAGCAGTGCCTTGCATATATTACATTCTGTCCATTAGCAGTGCCTTGCATATATTACATTCTGTATATTAGCAGTGCCTTGCATATATTACATTCTGTCCATTAGCAGTGCCTTGCATATATTACATTCTGTCCATTAGCAGTGCCTTGCATATATTACATTCTGTATATTAGCAGTGCCTTGCATATATTACATTCTGTCCATTAGCAGTGCCTTGCATATATTACATTCTGTCCATTAGCAGTGCCTTGCATATATTACATTCTGTATATTAGCAGTGCCTTGCATATATTACATTCTGTCCATTAGCAGTGCCTTGCATATATTACATTCTGTCCATTAGCAGTGCCTTGCATATATTACATTCTGTCCATTAGCAGTGCCTTGCATATATTACATTCTGTCCATTAGCAGTGCCTTGCATATATTACATTCTGTCCATTAGCAGTGCCTTGCATATATTACATTCTGTCCATTAGCAGTGCCTTGCATATATTACATTCTGTCCATATTAGCAGTGCCTTGCATATATTACATTCTGTCCATTAGCAGTGCCTTGCATATATTACATTCTGTCCATTAGCAGTGCCTTGCATATATTACATTCTGTCCATTAGCAGTGCCTTGCATATATTACATTCTGTATATTAGCAGTGCCTTGCATATATTACATTCTGTCCATTAGCAGTGCCTTGCATATATTACATTCTGTCCATTAGCAGTGCCTTGCATATATTACATTCTGTATATTAGCAGTGCCTTGCATATATTACATTCTGTCCATTAGCAGTGCCTTGCATATATTACATTCTGTCCATTAGCAGTGCCTTGCATATATTACATTCTGTCCATTAGCAGTGCCTTGCATATATTACATTCTGTATATTAGCAGTGCCTTGCATATATTACATTCTGTCCATTAGCAGTGCCTTGCATATATTACATTCTGTCCATTAGCAGTGCCTTGCATATATTACATTCTGTCCATTAGCAGTGCCTTGCATATATTACATTCTGTCCATTAGCAGTGCCTTGCATATATTACATTCTGTATATTAGCAGTGCCTTGCATATATTACATTCTGTCCATTAGCAGTGCCTTGCATATATTACATTCTGTCCATTAGCAGTGCCTTGCATATATTACATTCTGTCCATTAGCAGTGCCTTGCATATATTACATTCTGTCCATTAGCAGTGCCTTGCATATATTACATTCTGTCCATTAGCAGTGCCTTGCATATATTACATTCTGTATATTAGCAGTGCCTTGCATATATTACATTCTGTCCATTAGCAGTGCCTTGCATATATTACATTCTGTCCATTAGCAGTGCCTTGCATATATTACATTCTGTCCATTAGCAGTGCCTTGCATATATTACATTCTGTCCATTAGCAGTGCCTTGCATATATTACATTCTGTCCATTAGCAGTGCCTTGCATATATTACATTCTGTCCATTAGCAGTGCCTTGCATATATTACATTCTGTCCATTAGCAGTGCCTTGCATATATTACATTCTGTCCATTAGCAGTGCCTTGCATATATTACATTCTGTCCATTAGCAGTGCCTTGCATATATTACATTCTGTCCATTAGCAGTGCCTTGCATATATTACATTCTGTATATTAGCAGTGCCTTGCATATATTACATTCTGTCCATTAGCAGTGCCTTGCATATATTACATTCTGTATATTAGCAGTGCCTTGCATATATTACATTCTGTCCATTAGCAGTGCCTTGCATATATTACATTCTGTCCATTAGCAGTGCCTTGCATATATTACATTCTGTCCATTAGCAGTGCCTTGCATATATTACATTCTGTCCATTAGCAGTGCCTTGCATATATTACATTCTGTCCATTAGCAGTGCCTTGCATATATTACATTCTGTCCATTAGCAGTGCCTTGCATATATTACATTCTGTCCATTAGCAGTGCCTTGCATATATTACATTCTGTCCATTAGCAGTGCCTTGCATATATTACATTCTGTATATTAGCAGTGCCTTGCATATATTACATTCTGTCCATTAGCAGTGCCTTGCATATATTACATTCTGTCCATTAGCAGTGCCTTGCATATATTACATTCTGTCCATTAGCAGTGCCTTGCATATATTACATTCTGTCCATTAGCAGTGCCTTGCATATATTACATTCTGTCCATTAGCAGTGCCTTGCATATATTACATTCTGTATATTAGCAGTGCCTTGCATATATTACATTCTGTCCATTAGCAGTGCCTTGCATATATTACATTCTGTCCATTAGCAGTGCCTTGCATATATTACATTCTGTCCATTAGCAGTGCCTTGCATATATTACATTCTGTCCATTAGCAGTGCCTTGCATATATTACATTCTGTCCATTAGCAGTGCCTTGCATATATTACATTCTGTCCATTAGCAGTGCCTTGCATATATTACATTCTGTCCATTAGCAGTGCCTTGCATATATTACATTCTGTCCATTAGCAGTGCCTTGCATATATTACATTCTGTCCATTAGCAGTGCCTTGCATATATTACATTCTGTCCATTAGCAGTGCCTTGCATATATTACATTCTGTCCATTAGCAGTGCCTTGCATATATTACATTCTGTCCATTAGCAGTGCCTTGCATATATTACATTCTGTCCATTAGCAGTGCCTTGCATATATTACATTCTGTCCATTAGCAGTGCCTTGCATATATTACATTCTGTCCATTAGCAGTGCCTTGCATATATTACATTCTGTCCATTAGCAGTGCCTTGCATATATTACATTCTGTCCATTAGCAGTGCCTTGCATATATTACATTCTGTATATTAGCAGTGCCTTGCATATATTACATTCTGTCCATTAGCAGTGCCTTGCATATATTACATTCTGTCCATTAGCAGTGCCTTGCATATATTACATTCTGTCCATTAGCAGTGCCTTGCATATATTACATTCTGTCCATTAGCAGTGCCTTGCATATATTACATTCTGTCCATTAGCAGTGCCTTGCATATATTACATTCTGTCCATTAGCAGTGCCTTGCATATATTACATTCTGTCCATTAGCAGTGCCTTGCATATATTACATTCTGTCCATTAGCAGTGCCTTGCATATATTACATTCTGTCCATTAGCAGTGCCTTGCATATATTACATTCTGTCCATTAGCAGTGCCTTGCATATATTACATTCTGTATATTAGCAGTGCCTTGCATATATTACATTCTGTCCATTAGCAGTGCCTTGCATATATTACATTCTGTCCATTAGCAGTGCCTTGCATATATTACATTCTGTCCATTAGCAGTGCCTTGCATATATTACATTCTGTCCATTAGCAGTGCCTTGCATATATTACATTCTGTCCATTAGCAGTGCCTTGCATATATTACATTCTGTCCATTAGCAGTGCCTTGCATATATTACATTCTGTATATTAGCAGTGCCTTGCATATATTACATTCTGTCCATTAGCAGTGCCTTGCATATATTACATTCTGTCCATTAGCAGTGCCTTGCATATATTACATTCTGTCCATTAGCAGTGCCTTGCATATATTACATTCTGTCCATTAGCAGTGCCTTGCATATATTACATTCTGTCCATTAGCAGTGCCTTGCATATATTACATTCTGTCCATTAGCAGTGCCTTGCATATATTACATTCTGTCCATTAGCAGTGCCTTGCATATATTACATTCTGTATATTAGCAGTGCCTTGCATATATTACATTCTGTCCATTAGCAGTGCCTTGCATATATTACATTCTGTCTATTAGCATTAGCAGTGCCTTGCATATATTACATTCTGTCTATTAGCAGTGCCTTGCATATATTACATTCTGTATATTAGCAGTGCCTTGCATATATTACATTCTGTCCATTAGCAGTGCCTTGCATATATTACATTCTGTCCATTAGCAGTGCCTTGCATATATTACATTCTGTCCATTAGCAGTGCCTTGCATATATTACATTCTGTCCATTAGCAGTGCCTTGCATATATTACATTCTGTCCATTAGCAGTGCCTTGCATATATTACATTCTGTATATTAGCAGTGCCTTGCATATATTACATTCTGTCCATTAGCAGTGCCTTGCATATATTACATTCTGTCCATTAGCAGTGCCTTGCATATATTACATTCTGTCCATTAGCAGTGCCTTGCATATATTACATTCTGTCCATTAGCAGTGCCTTGCATATATTACATTCTGTCCATTAGCAGTGCCTTGCATATATTACATTCTGTCCATTAGCAGTGCCTTGCATATATTACATTCTGTCCATTAGCAGTGCCTTGCATATATTACATTCTGTCCATTAGCAGTGCCTTGCATATATTACATTCTGTCCATTAGCAGTGCCTTGCATATATTACATTCTGTATATTAGCAGTGCCTTGCATATATTACATTCTGTCCATTAGCAGTGCCTTGCATATATTACATTCTGTATATTAGCAGTGCCTTGCATATATTACATTCTGTCCATTAGCAGTGCCTTGCATATATTACATTCTGTATATTAGCAGTGCCTTGCATATATTACATTCTGTCCATTAGCAGTGCCTTGCATATATTACATTCTGTCCATTAGCAGTGCCTTGCATATATTACATTCTGTCTATTAGCAGTGCCTTGCATATATTACATTCTGTATATTAGCAGTGCCTTGCATATATTACATTCTGTCCATTAGCAGTGCCTTGCATATATTACATTCTGTCCATTAGCAGTGCCTTGCATATATTACATTCTGTCCATTAGCAGTGCCTTGCATATATTACATTCTGTCCATTAGCAGTGCCTTGCATATATTACATTCTGTCCATTAGCAGTGCCTTGCATATATTACATTCTGTATATTAGCAGTGCCTTGCATATATTACATTCTGTCCATTAGCAGTGCCTTGCATATATTACATTCTGTCCATTAGCAGTGCCTTGCATATATTACATTCTGTCCATTAGCAGTGCCTTGCATATATTACATTCTGTCCATTAGCAGTGCCTTGCATATATTACATTCTGTCCATTAGCAGTGCCTTGCATATATTACATTCTGTCTATTAGCAGTGCCTTGCATATATTACATTCTGTCCATTAGCAGTGCCTTGCATATATTACATTCTGTCCATTAGCAGTGCCTTGCATATATTACATTCTGTCCATTAGCAGTGCCTTGCATATATTACATTCTGTATATTAGCAGTGCCTTGCATATATTACATTCTGTCCATTAGCAGTGCCTTGCATATATTACATTCTGTATATTAGCAGTGCCTTGCATATATTACATTCTGTCCATTAGCAGTGCCTTGCATATATTACATTCTGTCCATTAGCAGTGCCTTGCATATATTACATTCTGTATATTAGCAGTGCCTTGCATATATTACATTCTGTCCATTAGCAGTGCCTTGCATATATTACATTCTGTCCATTAGCAGTGCCTTGCATATATTACATTCTGTATATTAGCAGTGCCTTGCATATATTACATTCTGTCCATTAGCAGTGCCTTGCATATATTACATTCTGTATATTAGCAGTGCCTTGCATATATTACATTCTGTCCATTAGCAGTGCCTTGCATATATTACATTCTGTCCATTAGCAGTGCCTTGCATATATTACATTCTGTCCATTAGCAGTGCCTTGCATATATTACATTCTGTATATTAGCAGTGCCTTGCATATATTACATTCTGTCCATTAGCAGTGCCTTGCATATATTACATTCTGTCCATTAGCAGTGCCTTGCATATATTACATTCTGTCCATTAGCAGTGCCTTGCATATATTACATTCTGTCCATTAGCAGTGCCTTGCATATATTACATTCTGTATATTAGCAGTGCCTTGCATATATTACATTCTGTCCATTAGCAGTGCCTTGCATATATTACATTCTGTCCATTAGCAGTGCCTTGCATATATTACATTCTGTATATTAGCAGTGCCTTGCATATATTACATTCTGTCCATTAGCAGTGCCTTGCATATATTACATTCTGTCCATTAGCAGTGCCTTGCATATATTACATTCTGTCCATTAGCAGTGCCTTGCATATATTACATTCTGTCCATTAGCAGTGCCTTGCATATATTACATTCTGTCCATTAGCAGTGCCTTGCATATATTACATTCTGTATATTAGCAGTGCCTTGCATATATTACATTCTGTCCATTAGCAGTGCCTTGCATATATTACATTCTGTATATTAGCAGTGCCTTGCATATATTACATTCTGTCCATTAGCAGTGCCTTGCATATATTACATTCTGTATATTAGCAGTGCCTTGCATATATTACATTCTGTCCATTAGCAGTGCCTTGCATATATTACATTCTGTCCATTAGCAGTGCCTTGCATATATTACATTCTGTCCATTAGCAGTGCCTTGCATATATTACATTCTGTCCATTAGCAGTGCCTTGCATATATTACATTCTGTCCATTAGCAGTGCCTTGCATATATTACATTCTGTCCATTAGCAGTGCCTTGCATATATTACATTCTGTCCATTAGCAGTGCCTTGCATATATTACATTCTGTCCATTAGCAGTGCCTTGCATATATTACATTCTGTCCATTAGCAGTGCCTTGCATATATTACATTCTGTCCATTAGCAGTGCCTTGCATATATTACATTCTGTCCATTAGCAGTGCCTTGCATATATTACATTCTGTCCATTAGCAGTGCCTTGCATATATTACATTCTGTCCATTAGCAGTGCCTTGCATATATTACATTCTGTCCATTAGCAGTGCCTTGCATATATTACATTCTGTCCATTAGCAGTGCCTTGCATATATTACATTCTGTCCATTAGCAGTGCCTTGCATATATTACATTCTGTCCATTAGCAGTGCCTTGCATATATTACATTCTGTCCATTAGCAGTGCCTTGCATATATTACATTCTGTATATTAGCAGTGCCTTGCATATATTACATTCTGTCCATTAGCAGTGCCTTGCATATATTACATTCTGTATATTAGCAGTGCCTTGCATATATTACATTCTGTCCATTAGCAGTGCCTTGCATATATTACATTCTGTCCATTAGCAGTGCCTTGCATATATTACATTCTGTCCATTAGCAGTGCCTTGCATATATTACATTCTGTCCATTAGCAGTGCCTTGCATATATTACATTCTGTCCATTAGCAGTGCCTTGCATATATTACATTCTGTCCATTAGCAGTGCCTTGCATATATTACATTCTGTCCATTAGCAGTGCCTTGCATATATTACATTCTGTCCATTAGCAGTGCCTTGCATATATTACATTCTGTATATTAGCAGTGCCTTGCATATATTACATTCTGTCCATTAGCAGTGCCTTGCATATATTACATTCTGTCCATTAGCAGTGCCTTGCATATATTACATTCTGTCCATTAGCAGTGCCTTGCATATATTACATTCTGTCCATTAGCAGTGCCTTGCATATATTACATTCTGTCCATTAGCAGTGCCTTGCATATATTACATTCTGTCCATTAGCAGTGCCTTGCATATATTACATTCTGTATATTAGCAGTGCCTTGCATATATTACATTCTGTCCATTAGCAGTGCCTTGCATATATTACATTCTGTCCATTAGCAGTGCCTTGCATATATTACATTCTGTATATTAGCAGTGCCTTGCATATATTACATTCTGTATATTAGCAGTGCCTTGCATATATTACATTCTGTCCATTAGCAGTGCCTTGCATATATTACATTCTGTATATTAGCAGTGCCTTGCATATATTACATTCTGTCCATTAGCAGTGCCTTGCATATATTACATTCTGTATATTAGCAGTGCCTTGCATATATTACATTCTGTCCATTAGCAGTGCCTTGCATATATTACATTCTGTCCATTAGCAGTGCCTTGCATATATTACATTCTGTCCATTAGCAGTGCCTTGCATATATTACATTCTGTCCATTAGCAGTGCCTTGCATATATTACATTCTGTCCATTAGCAGTGCCTTGCATATATTACATTCTGTCCATTAGCAGTGCCTTGCATATATTACATTCTGTCCATTAGCAGTGCCTTGCATATATTACATTCTGTCCATTAGCAGTGCCTTGCATATATTACATTCTGTCCATTAGCAGTGCCTTGCATATATTACATTCTGTCCATTAGCAGTGCCTTGCATATATTACATTCTGTCCATTAGCAGTGCCTTGCATATATTACATTCTGTCTATTAGCAGTGCCTTGCATATATTACATTCTGTATATTAGCAGTGCCTTGCATATATTACATTCTGTCCATTAGCAGTGCCTTGCATATATTACATTCTGTCCATTAGCAGTGCCTTGCATATATTACATTCTGTCCATTAGCAGTGCCTTGCATATATTACATTCTGTATATTAGCAGTGCCTTGCATATATTACATTCTGTCCATTAGCAGTGCCTTGCATATATTACATTCTGTCCATTAGCAGTGCCTTGCATATATTACATTCTGTCCATTAGCAGTGCCTTGCATATATTACATTCTGTCCATTAGCAGTGCCTTGCATATATTACATTCTGTCCATTAGCAGTGCCTTGCATATATTACATTCTGTATATTAGCAGTGCCTTGCATATATTACATTCTGTCCATTAGCAGTGCCTTGCATATATTACATTCTGTCCATTAGCAGTGCCTTGCATATATTACATTCTGTCCATTAGCAGTGCCCTTGCATATATTACATTCTGTACATTAGCAGGGCCTA
>NC_056733.1:1632371086-1632373586 GCF_019279795.1 Protopterus annectens
TTGTTAAGAAATACTATTTACCTAGGAAGTCCAGTCTTGTTAGAGCCATGAAAGGTACACCTTTTCAGATACCGTTGGTCAATAATCATTTGGAGTGGGAAGGTGGGCAAGGAAGCAAGCAGGTCTCAATCTCTGATGGCATGACAGCAAACATTCTAATAAACAAAGAGTCTGATGACACAGTTCACTATGTGCATGTGGTTATATGCAGCCAGAGTTAGAGGCAGTCACATGTTAAAGGCGGCAGGGATGAGACACCACCAGTGTCCATATCTCCAATAGACAATGGTAAAATAGCCACTTCAGTAGATCAATTAGGTGGCATCACAAACCTTGAACTGGGCCTGCAGTCTGATGGTGTTTATCTTCCTGTGGAAAAAGTCACTTTGGGAAAATAAACCATCAACAGCAGTAAATCTAAATCTCATACACCATTGTCCGAAAAGTGATGGACTTCTTTTAGAAGGAGAATTGATGATTAAAGGAAAGAGTTAACAGTGGCCACAGCACTTAGATACTGATCCAGATCCTCAAGGACAAGAAATGTCAGTATATTGGAATAGGAGATTACTGTACTGAGTGGACTCTTGAAGAGCATGAGGGAGTACTGAGATAGCAGCTGGTAGTCTGAAGCACGTCTTGCCATATTCTGTGATATGTATTTTTAAGGCTATTTTGGGCATAAAGTATATGAAAAGGATGCTGATGCAAAACTTCTATTGGCCAGACATTGCAAAAGATGTTAAAAGATACTACTAGATGGCTGAGCAATGCCAAAAGGCTGGCAAGGCAGGAGATAAATCCACATCTGTTTTGGTGCTATTGCTTGTTATTAAATCATCCTTTATTTTCAGAGGGTAGCCATGGACATTGTGGAGTGTCTTAAAACCCCAAGCGTCACCTGTGATAGGTATGTCTTAGTGATGGAGAACTATGCTAAAGTGTACCCTGAAGTGATGGGTTTGTCCATGTAGAGACAGACAAGTTGACAAATGCCCTGCTGGAGATTTTCAGAAGAGTGGTTTTAGCAGGAAATAAAGAGGGGATGCCTTTATGTCAGATCTGCTGACTTGCTTTTGGAACTGCTGTGGAGCAAAGCAGTTAAAATACTGCCTGTCATCTGCAAACAAATCATTTCATAGGTGTGTACTAGGCTAATGGCCCTGGAGCCTTTATAAGCTTAGCCCATAGAAGTGCCCTGGCATTGTGCTGCCTGACATTAGTTCGGAGTGCCTCTATCAAGTAGAGCCACTGGAGTGATCCCCGGGGTAGACTTTCTATTTCCCATCCACTCATCAAGATTTCTGCTTGACATGTATGGGAAGTCTATTCCAACATGTATGGGAAGTCTATTCCAGAGCATGGGCAGTCTCTGGGTTATGAACCTGTCCCTCCAGCTTGTTCTGTTGATTGTGATAATGAGGTTGAGGTCTCTGGAGTGTGTGGTGCAGAGGGATTGAGATTTCTTTAGATGTAGCATTTCTAACAGAGCTGGGTCAGACATGGCTTTGTAAGTCAAGCAGAGATAAGCCTCTAAATAGACAATATGAGACAGAGAATAGCTGGAGTTTTTTGAGTCTGTCTGTGTAGGATATGTGTTTAAGGCCTAGGATCCTCTTCGTGAGGTACTTTTGTGGCCTTTCCAGCTGTTGTATGTGCCTAGTGAGGTACATGCCAAATGGGGCATTATACTCGATGACTGGCCTAATGAGGGAAGAGTAGAGGGAGATGATGACCTCTTTCTTGCTAGATGCAAAATCTTTGGTAATGAGATTAAGGACTTTTTGACCACATTTGCAATGTGGTGGTCGAAGGAGAGGTTGCTGTCAACCTGCGTCCCCAGATCTCTTATAATGCCTCGGGGTTAATGAGTTAAATAATTTGTAATGTAGTTTACAAATAGTGGACAGAGCGAAACAACAATGTTGAGTCATATGAGTTTAAGCATCAGTGGCTGGTCACCCTTAATATGATTTACATATGAAAAACAAACAAACCTGTCAGGGGAAAAATACTAAGTTATCTTTGTCATACCACTCATCTGTCCCCGATTTTGACTCAAATTTTAGCTCCGTCCCTCGGACTCCTTCTTGGTGACTTTTGGAGTAAAGGTGATGAATTGCACTTTATACTTAACGACAATAATTAAAATTACACACTAATTTTACCTCAGAAGCTATTCACATTCTTTTATTCTGTCACTCTCTCAAACTAATAGTGCTAATATTTTAAAAGTACTCCTGAATGTCCTTGATTATTTGGTGGGGGGGGGGGGTTTGTTCCTGCTCGGCCGAGCTGTCTCTGGCTGTGAAATAGTCTGCTCAGCTTGCTTGAATTACGGGGATGACTGTTTAGTAATGACAAATGAGTTAATGAATAAGTGATAGTATTTTTCCCATGGAGTAAAAAAATGAGTTAATGAAGAAAAGCTCGCCTCTAGTGACTCTACTGCTGCCTACCAGTTACTAAATATTTCCCTTACTTCTTTAGCATAACCTAA
>NC_056733.1:1632378586-1632433106 GCF_019279795.1 Protopterus annectens
AGTTATAAAATTATTGTAAATTCTAGGTCTAGATGAAATATGCTTTTTGTGTAGTATGTATTCCCATTTCCTAATGAACTCAAAAAGCACTGCAGATAAAGCTCTATTTGGTTAGAAGCACATATTCATTTAAACCATGACACAAATGAAAACTGCCATAACCGTTAAACTTTATTCAGAAACTTTATATCAGAAATGTATTACAAACCCCAGAGGCATGTTTTTTCTTCTCTTCTGTGCATCATGATTATTTTGATCATTAAGGTGTCATTCCTGAGAAAATAGCAAGTGAAAATAAATGTCCCTGCTGCTTTATTGTGTTATGGTAATATTCACTCCCCCAATATATTTGTTTATAGGATTTGTAGTTCGTCTACTGATAAGTTGAAATGCACTTTTTAAAATACAGAGTAATACCTTCATATTGGAATTGTTTAATAGTTTTATAAGAATGAACTAATAATAATTTAATTCAACAAAGACAGTGCTAATAGTACTGACCAGTTCATTAGATTAACCCCCATTTCTATATGTGAATGGTCCAATTATTTCTATTTTTGAGTCTGTATTAGAATGTTAGTATTTGAAATTGCATGACTTTGTGTTATGTGTCCACTACTTTTGAGGATCTGATGGATAATGAAGTTAGAGAGTACCATACCCTACACACACACTTGTGTTTTTTTTTTTTTTGTACAGCAAAAGTGATCCCCAGTAGCTGGTATATGTTTCAGGGCAAACAGTAGTAAAACACAACTGAGCACAATGTTAAGAATGCTATCAAAGTTGTATAACATGAGTGTTCATCATTTACACTACAATAACTGCATAAAGTTTTCAAAAGAAAGAAAGAAACATAAATAAGAGGAAAATATATCTTGCAAGTCACATGCAAAGAAAAAAATCTAAATGTCAAAGAGTACAATTATCACCTTTGTGCAGTGCTGTTTTATAGCAGTAATACTTTGATGTAAGGAAAATGGTTCACTGGATATTTTTCTTTGTCTTTTGATTACCTAGTGACTAGTTTCAATGAACATATCTTTATAAGGAATACGTCAGTATATCATTAAGAAAAAAACACGTGTGTAACCACTGCTCATATGCAAACTGTATTAAAGTGTGATTTTGTACCTATCCAAAACATACAGTGATGATAACGGTTACTGGTTTAATGTTAATCATTTGTCGGACTAATCTCAAGTGCTCTGAAACAGATTTGATTCTTCCAATTCAGAAACTCTGTCAAAATGCATTTGAGATGCATCTTTATTATTGAAATATGAGGCCTTTTAAAAGGATCTCTTGGGATTATCAAAAATGTGTATCGTTTGAGAATGCCAGGGTGTTGCTAAAAATACTCCACAAGTATTTTCTGTCACTAAGTGCTTTCAAATGCAGACAAGCTTTCACTCTGATAATATCAATATTCTCAATTGTCCTTTCCACTAGATCTTATAAATGTCATCTGTAAAATGGAATGTATCAGTTATTATCTAGGTTACTAGAGAGATGATTTTGTCCTGCTTTTCTCTGTCTAATGATTTAATATTCATGTAATTCAAATTTGATATAAAACTGAGTGTTATTTAATTCAGGATATTTGGATGAACGGAATGCTACATTTAATTCCATATTTTCTGTATTTCATTTCTCAAGTAGAGAGGTTATACACTAGTTAGTGCTGTTGTATCCTATCTCTGTGGTCTGAGGTTTGACCCTGATTTCTGTTTACTGTCAGTGTAAAAATTGTATGTTATCCACACACCATATCTGTCTGAGTACTCTGGTTTCCTGCCATTTTGCAAGGACATGATGCTTAGCTGAAGATGAACTCACTGCATTAATTTTCTTAGATATATATTTTCCTTTTGCTTTTTTGAACTAGATTAATGTTGAAAATGGCCACTAAAGTAAGCCTACTTATGTGATTAACAAATGATTAAATAAAAATAAAAACAATAGCATGATTTTACAAGCTCTACCTTTTGCCTGTTATTGGGAAAATGCTCTGTCCAGCCTGCTGAATGCCTTTTACTAAATAAATCCAGAGTAGTGAGTTTCTAAAATAGCCTGTTAAAGCAAGTTTTACACTGTTGGCAGTATTCTGCAAAATGTGTGTTCTGTAGTAATGAATGCAGTCAGCTATTGCTGCATTGCAGCAAAGAATGGAAAGGATTTAAACATATGCTTCATTTAAACACTATGCCTCTGTCAGTAAGTTTTAAGCATGTCAACATTTCAATATGTCTCAGATTTGTGGATATTGGCATTTAGGTTTAATCCTAGACTGACATAACTTGTGTATGCAAAAACAGACAAAATACTTATATAGATTCAACGGCAATACAGTGAACTAAACACAAACATACCAAAAATACATCTAAAATACATTAATAATGCATTTGTTACAATGTAGTGTCTCTGTAATTCCCTACTTTATGTATAATGTTATAATACATGGCACCAAAGACCTTCATCACAAGAAATGCCCATTAAAATGCAATGCCACAAATACACCTCATTTTAAAATCTTCCACTTTAAACATTACTTCTCTGAAAAAAACACTGTACAGAAACTTTTGTAAGACAGCAACAATGGCATGGTAATAATATCTAGAAGATCAGACAGTAAAAGACAGATGAAAAAAACATCACCACATGTTTCTTTAGTCTTAATGCTACATCAGACACAAGGATTGTCTAATGTTATTTTAAATCTTAAATAGATTGTGACTAAATAGTGTGACACACCATATCTAAAATGTAACAGCATATACAAAAATACAAAAATGTATTTTCATTCCCATCTAGTCCTGAAAGCCAATACTGCACCTAGCAATGTGATGCTCATGTTTCTAATGGCAAAAGCAGTATCAAAGTGATTTCCGAAACAAAAAAAATAGAAAACTAAATACTAATGTGGTAGGAATGAGTTCTGTAAATTAAACCATGAAGCAAATAAATAAATTAATTAATTTAAATAAATAAATAAATAATCACAGCTGAACAGATGTGTATGCTTTCATTCTGAAAATTCGCACTTAACATTAACTGTTTTCCTTCATTTATTATTTGGAATTTTCAGTTCCTCCCTCTTCCTTAAATTGTTAATAAAAAAAGTACGGAAACTTCCAAAGCTAGAAAAACATTCCATTTCTCTGTCTTATATCTCTTCCCTAGAAATGTGATCATCTGCTATATGTCACTTGTTATGTGCTCTATTATGGAAATTATTACTCATGTAAATGTTGAACAAAGTTATTTTTTGTTTGGATTTGTTTTATGACAGTGTCTATGAATTTGATGGATAAAATTAGAATGCACATATAATATTATGGTTTAGTTTAGTTTATCTCCTGAAATTTCCAGAAATATGAACACACCAAACAATGCCCGGATATCAAACAGGACCACACAATAAAGCTGTCTGTTACTATTCATTTTGAACAGGATACTGAGGCTGCGAAGAATGCACATTGCAGATGGGCATATGTAAAAAAAAGTCTTGTTGTGACATATTACTAGCATGACTTAACCAAAGAACAACTATTACTTTATAGAAGTACTTCTACTTTTGTTGGGTGCCCATTACCACTCCTCCATCTTCTGTATATAGTCTTTAAGCTATACCAGTGCATGTAACATCATTCATGTAATATCAGAGTTTCATGGCTGGTAAACTTCCACTCTGAAAAATATGTTCAGTAAATTAAACAAAATGTAGCAGTACCTCAAAGTGTTTGCAAAAATGTGTCCACTGCATTATTTTTGACTAACTAGTTGCATTATTTTATCATTTATTACAAAAAAGCAGTTACCTAGAATGTTATTTGTAATATATTTTTACAGGGATTTATGGTATTTATGTACAGTCATAAATTATATATATATATATGTTTGTGTGTGTGTGTGTGTGTGTGTGTGTGTGTGTGTGTGTGTGTGTGTATGTGTGTGTATTATATAGGTATGTAAGTATGTATCTATAGCTTGATAGATAGATAAACCTACATATATGTGTGTGTGCGTGTGTGTGTGTGTGTGTGTGTGTGCGTGTGTGTATATATATATATATATATATATATATATATATATATAGAGAGAGAGAGAGAGAGAAACAATAACATTCATTATAGACAAATTAACAAGTCAAACATCATATTACATAAAAAAATGACTTTTATAGTTTGCATTATCTTCATATAATTAGTGTTTTATCTGGGACCCCCCCCCCCCCAATAACACCCTCATTTCATACCGTATAACTATAATCACAGCTCAGGTTGCCATTACTTAAAAAATAAAGCAAATATTTTATTTTTGCCCACAAAACTCAAGTATTTGCTTTTTTCCTTTTGTTAGCAAATATATAGAGAAAACATAATTTTCAGAATACAGAGCTTAACTTAACAAAGTTTGATCATTTTTATTTGAACGGAAAGCCTCATATTCAGGTGACAGCTTATGAGATGCAATTCATAATCTGAAACAAAATGCACTTTTTGATATTAGGTTTCATTTAGCAAGAATCCTGTATGTTATTATTTACAGATGTATTTACAATTTCCATCATTTGGAACGTTATTAATAATTCAAAGTGTCACTTTTCTTTTATGTTTAAGAGCAGTCTTGGCCATAATGTATTAATCTATGGTACTGCAGTAGCTAGTGTTTATGCAACTATAGGGTCTAACTAGCTCTGACAGGGCATGTAAAAGGCTATGTCGCACAGGATACACTGAAAAGGTAGCAAAACAACAAAACATAAAGTAACTTCTTTGCTTTATGATGTTAGAGATTGTACACAATTCAGAATTAATATAATGGTTTAAAATTAGTGAACTATTACTTGTAATAACTGTCTGAGGTTCTCTTTTAATTATCAGATTACTGAGTTTCACAGCAGCTAATTTTATTCTTACAAAGTTACTGCACATTGGCAAGTGTAATTTGCTCAGATCTTTCTAATGTGTTACCAAAAAAGATACTCTTGCTGCCTGAGAAAATGTAAATAACCAGCAATTAACCATCATCAAATGCGAAAGCGGTCACTAGCACTGTTTAAACCACTTATGTCAACATGTCAAAGAGGCATAGAGAGGAAAAAAAGTTTGGCTTCAGGATCAATTGTATTGTTTCACACAGTATAAAGATATCAGACAGAAGACATTCCATTTGCCATGTTGACAGACATGATATAAACCATTCTCTGAGGATATCAAGATCAGAAAATCTGTACTAGTTTTTCAATGACTATATCCGCAGAAAGACTTTGAAAACTGCATGCTTAGAGCAAGGATAAGAGTTACTAATGAACTGAGGCATCATTAACTAAATAAATATGTGTTTAAAACTTGTGTATGTGTAAAAGTAGGTTATCATCACAAAAGTTTAGAAATATTGGATATCCCAAGTTTTGTCAGATTTTGCTGTTGAAAATAATGCTATTTGAACAAAATTGTCTCCATTTCTGTTATGTAGCATGTTGCATTCTGTTTTATTTTTCAGTGTTTTATTTAAAGGCAATTGATTTAGTAGGTTTATGCTGTGGAAAGATACTATTGTCTATCATCTATATGGGTTGCAATTACAAGATTCTGTATGGACATGCTATGAGATAAGACACATCAGCTTGAACGTTTCTGACCTGACTAGCTGCAAATTAGCTAAACAAATGAAGTCACTGTGGTGGATACAGATTACAGGAAATAAGAAGTTATCCCAGGGTCATAGTAAGCATGCAAAAATTATTCTTTTCAGGTTTACCTTGCATTTCCCAAGACGTGTTACTGGAAAACATTTAAGTTAAAATAAAAGGTCACCATTGGCTCAGAGTGCTTCGTTCACAGCAGTTAGATGCAGTGTGCACTGTATGATATCCTCCCATATCGCCTCACATCCTTGTTAAGTTCTACTTATATTCTGTGTCACTAGGTTACTAGAGTAGTATGGGTAATGCTTCAGCATAGCAAAGCAATGTAACAAGCATATATTTTGGTGGTGGGAAACTGATTTACACTGATATGCTTAAATATACGTAAAAGACAGACGTGTTCATGAAAATTTCAAAATATTCACCCAGAATGTGATGTCTTATGAACTCACAGGTGGGAAAAATCACTAATCTGATCCCAAGGACAAGCCACACAAGAAAAAATAAGACTTACTTTTGTTTTGTTTTTTTCAGCCACTGTGTTCTCGCCATTTAAGCAGTAAAGCTTCTATTTCAAACTTTTTAATGACTTTTCTGAAAGGAGTTTAATGAGTTGTTCTTTTACGTGGTACCAGAAGCAGATCTCTATTCCAACTTCTACAATACTGGCTGATTTAAAGATATACACTTGTTAGTTATGCTGTGCTCATATGGCTATCCTTCAGTTAGGGTAAATGTAGTAAACAAGGCCACATCATTCTATAGGTAACAATCCAGTGCTGTTTATTCCTTCTTGTATGTGGTTGTGCACATAAAATAGAAGGAGGTAAACGTGTGTGTGTGTGTGTGTGTGTTGTATGTATATATAGGTTTAATATGGTTTCAGCAGTCATTGCAATGTCAAATCACTAAATCACGTGACCAGCAAGTTGTAGAATGCTGATGACCACTTGTTCGAACAATGTCAAACATCAAATCTCCTGACCTGCATGGACACAGGAAGAAATGGGGGCAAGTCGAGTTGTTTGAACAAGTGGGCATCAGCATTCTCATCTTGCAACCTTCTGATTGCTAAAACCATAGTAAACCATATGTATTCATTTATCTATCTGTCTGTCTGTATGTTTTCTAGAACAGATAGCTAGAGGTAAGGACATATATGTATATAAACACATATACATGTGTGTGTTTGTGTGTGTATCTGTGTGTGTGTGTGTGTGTGTGTGTATATATATATATATATATATATATATATATATATATATATATATATATACACATTGCTTGCAGGCCACTGCTGAAAACATGTTAATACCTGAGATGAATATGGCCTTCCTTTTCCCCATTATGCATTCATCCCACAATACTCACAGAATACATATTGCTGTGAATAATATCTGCAGATTGATTCTGTTATCAGACACCCAGGTACACCATTTCAATTTGTTAAAAAATTCCAGTTGTTTTTCAGTGACTCATAGAGTCAATTTTCTTCTAAATATTCTAATTTACAAGGTTCCAAAACACAGTCACTGCCCCCCTACCTAAACAAGGCAACTTATTTACTCTGAAGTACAGAGGACAACAATTTCTCTCTAGTACACTCTCCATCTAAAACTTCTGCAGGTGAGACATCCTTCTCTAGACCTGGAACCATCTGCCTACAGACATTAACAATCTACAAACTGTTAAAAGCTTCAAAGATGAGTTTAAAAGAGAATATCTTTACTTAATCTACTCTACCTTCAACTGCTACCATGACAATGGTTTGATAACTTGCTATCCCATGTCATGAATACTAGAATACATTTAAGAAAGCTTTTAAGTTTCTCAGCTACTTAATGCAGCAAAATATATGTATATATTTACACAAAGACACACACACACACACACACACACACACACACACACACACACACACACACACATATCTACATATAAATATACATTATATATTGTTTACTTATTACATATCATTGCATTGTATTTTATACATGTTTTATATTGCGTTTTGTATATATGTCACAACCCTCCTCTGGGCCAGTGATCAATGAGTCTCAATCCTCACCACAGACACCAGTGAGAGACATTCACCTGGAACAAAAATAAATACACACGGTATTTCTGGATGCAGCTGTCTGTATCAAGCACAATTTCCCTTAAGAGGACACACACCCTGTTTGAGATTTGATTTTCACACATATACACTTGGGAAAGGCTGGCACAGATTTACCAGGTATGCCCCCTCTGCCAGGACTATCAGGTAGATACTGCCACTGAACACTCCAAAACCAGCTAATCTAAGGCTCTTATAAGGGTACTCAGTTATACTGTGTAAAATTAATACTATTACAAATTGTAGTGTTTGACCAATGTGGCATGGCTTTCAGGAACAGCCACAGTGTCACCAAATAAATATAAGTACTCTCAAAGATTAAAATATTCTCTAAAACATCAGCCACAATGAAAAGTTTAAATATATTTAATAATACATGATAAAAGAACATGAACATACTAAATATCTATTTACAATAAACACCAGATTTTCAATCACAGGAAATATTAAAAATATATGCATTGCTTGTAGATGGAAAGGTTCACACAGGTACAGAAAAATAATACTTAACTGATTGCACTATATTTTCCTGACTGACTAAAGAGGTACTGTTCCCTAGTTCACTAACTAGAGCAAGGTAAGATAACATGGGTGAATTATCCTTCTTTGTCATGTTTCAAAAACAGACTGCTGAGAACTGAGTGACATCTATCACTAATATCTAAATATCGTTTCCTTGCTGGCTATCGAATGACATCACATATGGTCATCCAACTCTGGTTCCCACACTACTCCTTTTACTAAAAACTGAACCAGAATCTTGCACGTGTGTCATCATACACACACACAGAGCTTTGCTAAGATGTGTTATAGCATCTAGAAGCTATAAAACCACTCCAAAAATGTCCACCCTTTTAGGCTGGCAATTAGTAAGGACAATACAGTAAGATTCCTAGTCTTGGTTTTCACAGACATCTTGTCTCTGGCTGCAATTAGAACTGTAAGATACAGTAAAGTCTCACTTAACCAGCACCCATGGGTACTGCTAGATGCCATTTAAGTGTATGTGGTGGTTGCTTGAGATATACTTTGCATTTTTTGATTGGCTCAGAAATGGCAAAGAGGAGACTCTTCTGTTCAATGCAGAACAGCGGGCTGTTCGCATTGAACAGAAGAGGCTCCCCTTTGGGATTTCTGATTGGCTCATATGCCAGCATATGAGCCAATCAAAAGTCACAAAGCAAAACCTCTTCTGTTCAATCCAAAACAGCCCACTGTTTTGCATTGAACAGAAGAGGCTCTGCTCTGCCATTTTTGACTTGCTCATATACCAGCATACAAGCCTGTCAAAAATCACAAGTGGGCTGTTCCGTATTGAGTAAAAGTAGCTCCACTTTGCAATTTTCGATTGGGTCATATGCCAACATACGAGCCAGTCAAATACCGGCTGCTTAAGAGTGCCAGTTGCTTGAGTCCCGGATAACGGGGATTGTACTCTTCAGTCTTTTTGGCTTAAACCAGGTAATTTAATTTCAGACTATTTTTCAAAGTTAGATGGACTGAGATTATTCTCTTCTCTCCCAGTATCCTCTGTTAGAATATATTCATTTCACCAGTTACACCTGTATGTCAGATTGTATTGTATTTCTTTTCTGTCCAGCAGGACTCACTGTTGGCACATTTTTAACACAAGCAGGTTTACAAATACGTTTTCAACACAAGTACCTGCATAAATCAGTTTGATATACAAATGACATATAATTATTTACAAAACTACAGCTAGCTATGCTGGCATATGCTACACATCTACTGCCCTACGTCTCCTGGCCTAGCTGGCAATACCTGTATGTGTGTATATATATATATATATATATATATATATATATATATATATATATATATATATAGGTTCATAGGTTGTTACTAAGCTAATGATCACCAGGGTCCATACAAACATAGCCATGTACCCTAAACCATTTGGGTCCCCAGTTATCAAGGTTAACTATATGGGAGGCATGTTAGTAGAGAGGTAACTAAGGATTTGTAAGAGGTTGTTAGGATAAAACTGTTTTTATTGATGGCCTCTGTCCATAAGGGACATGGGGCTATACTGGTGGTAAATTTTCATTTGAATAGGGTCAGGGATGAACTCTGTTTTACATTGATGTGGACCCTGTTCCATAGTGTGGCAATCCTATGGGATACATATCTGTCCTTCCAACACATTCTGTTTTTGTCACAAGTGAAGTGCATGTTTTATATATCTATCTATATATATTAATATATATGTATATATATATATATATATATATATATATATATATATATATATATATATATATATATATATATATATAATTTTTTCTCTGTCAATGGACTCTGACTGGATATTTTAATCTTACTCTGTCTATATTGAATCTTCTCAGTTATATTCTGAATTTGCTATGTGCTCATGCTGTTTATAATATTTTTGACTGGAAAGGTCACAATTTGTTTTCTGCTTTCTTAACTCGGGTCATGGCTGAAAATAGTCAGTCAATAGACCAGTCCACTTACCCGATAAACAAATAGACTCACCCTGTAAGTTTATTTATTTACTCTCTGACAGTTTTGGAGATACACACCTCTCGGGTGTTTCATGAAAACCTAGCTGTATCTGCTTTGCTAAAATGACAAACAGAAAGAACTGTCAATAAATATTGATGGGTGATATAAATTTGATCCCCATACGATTTTTTACAGTAGATTTCTGAGACATAAACATTCATAAACTGGTACATAAGTGCACACCTAATTAAAGATCTTTTCATATTGTTTGAAATGTCAGAAGTTTACTTGGCTGTGCTTGTGCATGTACATGTCTCCATATCAGAAGTTCACGACTTGATAATATGAGTTCAAAAACAATGACAATCCAAGTGTAATTTAACACACATGACTATGAAGTTCAAAAGTTACCATTACACATTCAAACACTCTGCACCCCTGATGTCAGTGGCTACATCCACACTTCCCCCTTCTGCTTCTAATATATACTAACTTAGATAAAAGGGAATATATATTCTGAGATACTGCAAGTTTGGTGTTAGAATTTCCCCATAATTGCATTTAAAAGTTTGCAGATCTGAGGATCACAGTTATGGTCCTTGAACTTACAAGGGGAAATCCATTCTGCATTTACTGTGCACTCATTGCAGTTAATTGTGCTTTCACAACTGTTGTGTCATTATGGAAATCAAGATTATGTTCAGCACTATTGCAATGCACATTAACAGGGTTCTACTTATAATATGAAGGTCTAAACTCCAGAGAGCATTTCCCCCAGAATGCTACACCAACAGTTACTGTTTGTCACAAACAAGATTATCTTGTAAACAAAGGGAATCATGCTTTATTAAAGGTGCAAAGAGCTTCTAGGCTCCCTGCAGGGTGCTGAGTCTCAAGAACATCCAAAAACAAAGTGTACCAGCTCTGAGACCTATGCAATTTAGGAATAATAGAAACTCTGTACTGTGACAGTTATCACTCATATAGCTGAAGATGAGTGAAAACTGTTGCTTTTAGGCAAAGCCTTGGCATTTCGAAATTCAGAATTAATTGGGCAGATGTTATTAAATACAGGTATGTATAACTTGTGTATATTGCCATAATTGTTTTTGCAGCCGCACTTGTATTATTTTTCTATTCTGTTTCACACTATGGTCTAGACTTGCTCCTGGTGTTGCTTATCTAGTGTGTAATTTATATGTAATATATAATATATATAATTTAATATAGTCTACTGTCATATGTTATACATGTTCTTGTATATTCAGATTTGCTTCTAGCCCAGGCCATGCCATAAAACCAGGTGTCAAGTATCTCTGTGAAAATCGCAAATGATCATGAATTTATTGTGAAACAAATGCATAGCTATCTGTTTCAGATTAAGCTAATAATTTATTTTAATTTTGTGAAGTTTGAATACGTTTCCATCTGTGGGACAGTAAATAAATTTTTTTGTGTCTGAATTCTTGTGTCACTCATGCATGATTTATGTATTACGTACATACTTGTATCTTTGATGTCGATATTTGAAAGGATCATAAATTTGAGTACACTATGAATAAATGATTCTTGTTTAATCAAGTGATTATTAGTCCCTTCAAATATCTAAAACTTTGCAAGGTCATATCAAAGGTCAAAGAAAAGTAATAATTATATCTGCTGGGGGCAAGCACCCCTGTACCCCTTAACTATGGATATAAACTAACTATAAAATTGCACAAACTAAAAGAAGAGGGAAATCGTGAGAAAAAATATAACACTTACCTTCTCTGTCAAGACAGGACACCAGTGATCTTTCAAATTTGACATTCTGAGCACAGATCAAATGACCAGTGACAAGCAGTATGGCTCTGCATATGTAAGAAATAATTCTGGTAAGAATATATATCACCTTCCAGTGTGTGCAACACAGAAATGTATCCCTGCACTGCCTACATCACACACATAACACTGCTACACCAGAAAGTACAAAACACTAGTCAGAACATACCCATAAGCATTGCACATAAAGCAGCAACAAAAATAAATGAGCAAATGCTCCCTCACTGCAATCCATATGACTATAGCATGCACAAATCATAACAGTTGTGTTGATTCCTATCCAGAATTTCAAATTCTATTTGATACAAAACACAAATTATTCGCTCATAGTTATATAACTTCACCTCACCAAAAAGGCTCTATCTCTGTCTTTCTTTGCCTAGCACTCAAGCATCAGATAGGCACCCCAGCCTTCAGTAGTGGTTAAAACATGTTGTAAAATAAATCTCCATTTTTTAACTGCTTACTTTTATTAAGAATGTTATACTTGTAGATCATAGTGTAAAATGTGTGCTATGTCTTTAAGAAGCATGCAAGGCTGTACATGCACACACACAAACACACACACACATAAATATATAATATATATATAGGTTCATCATGGGTTGGTACTAGGCTATTGGCCCTAGGGCCTATACAATCCTAGCCATAACAATTCCCTGGCTATTTCTTCCCACAATATTTACTTCCCTGGACCCCTGTCTAGCAGGGCGACTGACGTGATCCCCAGGGTGAATTTCATATCTCCCATCCAATCGTCAAGGTTCCTTTTGAAGAGGTCCAAAGAGGCGCTCTGCTTGATACATATGGGCAGTCTATTCCAGAGTCTGGGGAGTCTCTGGGTCAGGAACTTATCCCTCCGGCATGTTTTCTTTAAGTGTAGCATGTCCAACAGCTCTGGGTTTGACATGGCCTTGTATGTTAAGCAGATATCACCTCTGAGTAGAATATATGCGACAGAGTATAGCTGGAGTTTTTTTTAGACAGTCAGCATAAGGCATCTGCTTTAGGCCTGCGATTCTTTTACTGAGGTATTTCTGTGGCCTTTCCAGTTGCTGCAGATGTCTTGACAGGTACATACCAAATGGAGTGTTAAATTATATAATGGGTCTAATGAGGGATGAGTACAGTGGGACAATGATCTCCTTTTTTCTGGATGAAAAGCCCTTAGTGATGAGGTGTGCCACATAGAAGGGCTGTTGTGCTGATGTGGTTTTATATATATATATTCCACACGTGCAAATACCTAGTGCCATTTTGAAGCAGCAGCTAGGGAGTGAGCATGCAAAATCTTAGTCATTAGTTGTATACAAGTAATAGTCAACAGTAGTAATGTGTTTGTATGAATTAAAGCTGCTTGAACAGAACCCAAGAAGACTCATTTATTCATGTCCTAGACACAAAAGTGACATTGTGTCAGAAGTGGGATCGGAGAGAGAAAAATATTTGGAGCCACGAGGTGCAAAGATGACAGTGAAGGTAAAACCAAGAGAAAAGTGCGCAAACATAGCCAGAACGAAACAAAGGTAATGAGAAATTGTTTACAGGATACAAAAGACAATAAAGGCACATTACAAGGGCACAGACAGCATTATCAGGCAAGTGGAAAGTACAAAAAGTTTGTTAACTAGAGAAAATGTTTAAGATAAAAGTATTTGATAGAATGACTAAAGCAAAACAAGTATGTTTAAAGCAAAGCGCATGTTTAAAGCAGAACTAATGTGTTCAAGGCAAAGTTGAGCATGTTTAGAGTAAAATAAGCGCAAGAAAAGTATATTGGGCGTAAAAGGGCTTAAATGAGCAAAACTAATATAATAAAGAGAAAAATAATGGACACATTGAGCAAAATAAAGCAAGGCGACTGTATGTGTTTTGGCAAAGTGCTATATTAGGGCATAACTAGGGCATAACTAGAGTTATTCAAAGTGTGCAAAGTGCTTACAGTGTGTGCTTATTACTGTGCCTGTATTTCAAAGAGTTTATTGTGTGCAAATTGCAACTACTTTGTGTAATACAGCCAAAGCATACCCATTTTGAAAAGTTTCTTTTGCTGGGTGTGTCTATTCGCAAAATGCCACCATTACAGAGTGCTTCTTGTACTGCAAAGAGTTGCATAGTAAGGTACCGCCATTTTGGGGACATTTCAGTGTGCTGTATGCAGTTATTCACAAAGTGCAATTACTTTGAAAAGTTATTGAGTTTAAGGCAACAGATGATTGATTTATTTATATTGTGCAGTTACTTGGCATGTTTCTTACATAGATAAGAGGTGTTTTCTTACAAAAGACAACATTACAAGTGTATTACAGTGCACGTGATTTATTCAATCACATCATAAAGTTTTTGAATGTTTCTTAAAATGATGATAAATTACTTTAGCAAGTGATGGTAAAAGACTGTAGCATTTCTGCCTTTACCGATAATATTACAAAAGTACCAAAACGCCTGAGAAGATTTTGCAAAATCCAGTTATTCAAAATACTATGAGTTTGCTTATTCACATAATTCTGAAAAGCACAACAAAGGTACAAGTTCAGAGTACATAGGCATTGGACAATTACTGGCATTCATTCTGGCATGTGTGTATGTTTATGCTTATTTGCAAAACCCTTCGCTGGTATGTGCTAATATGGGAGACAAATTCTGAGACACCCTACCCCTTGTATTTGATCAGAATATTGCAGAGAACTGAAGGACAGTATATGAAGGAGAAGGTGCAGACCATCATATTGTTGTACAAGCTGAATCAAGGGAAGACACAGAGTGTTTGAAGCGTGAGTTCAGAGAAATGTGCATTTGTTTTACACAAGAGATCAGAAACCAGGGGAAACACTTGCCGCTTATATAACTGATTTGAGAAACAGAGCTAAGATATATCGGTTTGCTGATTTGAAAGATGAGCTGATTAAGGACAGGCTTGTATGTGGTATTAACAGTGCTGCTGTGAGAAAGATTTTACTTCGTGACAATGATTTAACATTGAGCAAGGCCAAAGAGATTTGTCAAATCCATGAGGTGACAGAAAAACACACAAGTATGCTTGCGAGTGACAAGTGCATGGTTTTAGTTGGTTCCAGAGCACATGTAGATAGTATGCAGCATGTGGCAAACAAGAGCAGGCCTAAGCACGTGGCAGCTACAGAGTTTCCAAAGAAGATACACAGCTTTCTAGAAAGTTCTAAGAAAGGTGTAATCTCCAACACCAGCACAGTGCAGTATAAGCATGAATCAGCAAAACCCAAATCTAGCGTTATTGTTAACTGTCACAATTGTGGTGCGAATTATGAATCTAAAAGAGAGAAGTGCTTAGCGTATGATCAACAATGTCACAAGTGTAAAAAATGGAATAATTTCCAAAAGTTTTGCAAAATCAAGTAAGCCTCACACAATTGTAAAGAAAGGTCATGCAAAGAAGCAAGTAGATCAAGTAGAGTTGAAGCAGTCAGCTTTTTATGTGGATGGTGTATCAGTGCTTGGTGAAAGAGTTGATGCAGTGAACTTATTAACAAGAAGTGAAGTGTTTTGTACTGTCCAGATTAGTGGAAAATCCACATAGCTCAAAGCAGACACTGGTTCAAAGTGTAATGGGTGGCTCGTGCTATTGGGCTGCAGACTGCACCCCCCCCCCCCAGATGTACAAACTAAATAAATAAATAAATAATAAAAGAAAAAAGAAATAAAAAACAAACGCAAGTCCCGGAACTCAAGCACGTGCACTTGCGGCATTTCCCCGAGTCCGGAACTTGTGCATGTGCACTTGTGGCATTTTCCAAGTCTGGACTGCTACTGAACCAGTCCAGAGCATGCGCACAGAATCCAGACTGCTGGTAAGACTGTCTGGATTATGAAGACAGCCGGCAACAGCAAAGATCTCCAAAGTCTATGCAGGTACATCTGCGTACACTGGAAGGGGATTGGACTGCAATGTCTGCAGGCTGGACCCTGTTCTTGTGGGAAGGACAGGACTTTGGCTCTCACATGGCTTTTGGTTTTGAAACTGGAGCTTGGCTGGCATTAACGAAGCTGGAAACTCTCTGCAGGTACTTGTTTATACTAACAGAAGTGTGTGTGTGTCTGTGTGTGTGTGTTGTATTAGCATGTGTTTACTGTATTTACTGCATTTTTACTCCTATTTTTTCTGTATAGAACAGTGCATTGACTCTTGTTTGTTATGATTACGTATTTAGTTTGCTGAACTTGAAGTTGTCATATGGTTTACCCCTGCAACAGTTTGATACTGTATTATTATTTTATTTTTTTAGTTTTTAGTTTACATTTCTGCTATAGCAAGCAATATTTCAATGTTTATATTTTTATGCAGCAAATGTTTGTTACAATACTGCTCCATTACATGTAGTTAATTCTTGCACATACTTGGACTGCTTGATATTGCTAAAAGTTGTTCAATGGTGCTATAGGTATATCTTTAATTATTGTAGTGTTTTCTGCCTTTCCTGGTAGAGGTTATTAAAAAGTCACTCACTGTCTATTTTTTCTTGCTCCCTCTTTTCCTACTGCCTTTCCTCCTTCTGCAGGTCCTGTTAATACCACATGACTTTCATCCCTTTGTTTGCCTTTTCTAGTAGGTCCACAACTGTTTTTACCTTCAAACTTTTCATTTGGCTTCCTTGTAGCCCCCACCTCTCCACCCTACCCCCAGCAATCAGGATTAGCAAACAATAACAGCTGCTGCTTCAACCAAAATAAATTAAGAAGGCATGTACTACTACTTACGTAATAAAAAAAAACTAGGCTGTTGGCACTTGTTTTAACATTACTAACACCGTTAGGTTGTGGGAACCCTGCTTTCTACTGCTTCCTGTATATTTTAACAAGTAGTGTATTTCAGTCTTTGGCTGCTGCTTTATACAGCTGCTACACCATGTAGTTTAATACACTCTTACTGCGCTACATCACAGCTAAACACTGCAAAGTTTTCCCATTTTATAAATAGATTGTGGGTCTGTTTTGGGACTCTGTGTGTGTGTGTGTGTGTGTGTGTGTGTGTGTGTGTGTGTGTGTGTGTGTGTGTGTGTGTGTGTGTGTGTGTGTGTGTGTGTAAGTAAAATGCCCCAGTAGCTAGAAAGAAGTCAGGAAATATACCTGGTGGCTAGACTCAAACCTTGTACCTTGGGAGTAGGTAGCAAGAGCTTGAATTCCCTACCCACGATCACTTGTGAAATTGTTTCAAACCCTGTACCTTGGGAGTAGGTAGCAAGAGCTTGAATTCCCTACCCACCACCACTTGTGAAATTTTTGCCTCATTTTTGTTCTGTTCCTCATAAAATCTGTTTTTTTCTGGATTTTGAATTCACCAAATAATGACAGGCATTTGAATTTCAGACTTCATATTCTTCAGAAAGTACATGGTAACACAAAGCCTTTTATTCTAACAAATTTCTGTTTATAAGATCAATATTTGAACTTTGTCCCTATTTTGGGGCTGTTTTCCCTCATTATTGGCTTTGTCCAGGTTTTTTGTGCTAACAGGTTGAGAGCTATGGTGAGAACTGAATTCACTGAATATGTTTGGTGGGTATATTCCCCCATTATAGGCTTTGTCTAGGTGTTTTGTGCTAAGAATTTGAGAACCAAATTCACTAAATGATAGCCATTTAAGTTTCAGTCTACCTGTCTTTCCAGAAGCAGCTGATTTGGCATAGTTGTATGTTGCTCTGACTGTAGTGCACAGGGTCCTGGGTTCAAGATTTAGCAGTGAAATACATGGTAGTAACACAGCATTTTATTCTAGCAGCTTTCCAAGATTATGCAAGCAATGTTTAAAATGTGTCCCTAGTTTTTGGGCTTTTGCCCCCCCCCAATAAAGTTTGGCTTTTTCCAGATTTTTTGTGCTTCAAAGTTGAGAGATACAATTGAGTGTCAAGTGCATTTTACAAGGAGCTGAGAGCTTGAAGAGAAGTTTAGTGCTGCATATGCTGTGTCTGCTTGTGTTGTTAATAGCACAACAGGTAGTGTACTTGCTTTTCATGCTGAAGACTGTGGGTTCTACTCCCACGGTATATAAATGCATTACTGTACTGTGTTGTACTTTTAAAGGGGGTGGATGCTGCAGTCCTGAGAATGTCCTCTTTGGCGGAGATACCTAGTAATGATGAACCTGTTATCAGTTTGCCATCCATTCCCTATTGCAATATTACTAGCTTATATTTTTTTTAATGTAGCATAGGCAATTTATTCCTCTAGAGCAACAGGCACTTTATTTGTAGATGAAACAATGAACTATACACTTGTGTGCTAGCAGCAACCTCTTCATTAGTTACAGATCTCTTTAATATGGAATTATTTAGATGACATTTACTTCTGCAGAGATTGTGCATATTTACTGATACTGGTGGATTATGAAAGTTTGAGTAGACTTTTATGACAGAAATGTTCTGAATTGGGCAGTTTTGTCATTATTGGTGCATGCATTTTGTTTAATTGTTTACTGGAAAAATGTTCAAAACAATACATTTTAAATGCTGTTTAACTGTACTGTATTATACAAGGAATATAATTTAATATAATCAGGTAGGTGTATCAAAGAACACATGTATGTTTCCTGTGCAAGGGGCCTATGATTTAAAAACAGCCCATAGTTAATCTTCATATGCCACTGGCCAGATGTATTTTCTTTGAATGTGGGTTTTGATTCTGTTTCAAATGAATGTGAGTTTGAAGGGCAGAGATGTTTTAATGCTAAGTCTATTTTCATTGCGAAAGAGCATTGCTTTGTTTAGCAGCTGTCTATTAGTGCTTGTGCTGTAAAATAAAACTTTTAAATGAAATCCAAATCATCATAGAAGTAAAGCAGTATGCACATTACAGTGTTTATGGTAAATGGGGTGAAATAGCCAAGTAATGGGACACTGGAATAGCTGCAAGGGGGGAAGCCCCTTTCGACCATGTTTTTGTGAGGGCGGAAGGGCAGCAAACTCAGCCCCGGCTTCACTATACCTCTTAATTGTCCAGATTTTTGCAGAATGAATAGATTTTTGCTTCTTATTTTTGGTTTGTTCCTCATAACATTTGTGGTTTTCTTGCAAATCATTTAGGAATGAAGTCACTAAATAATGACAGACATTGAGTTTCAGACTTCATACATTCCAGAAAAATGCATGCTAAAGCAATACCTGTTATTCTGTCAACTAAGTTTATACAAGAGCAATTTTTAGTACTGTTTGTATGTTCCCCCAATATATTTTTGGCCTTGTTCAGATTTCCTGCGTTAAGAGGTTGAGAGGTACGAGCAAATAAATCACTTTATAGAATTAGATATATCCAAACCTCTCAACTGTCCCCGATTTTAGCTCAAAATGTTGCTCTCCCACTAATAATCCCTCCGCAGAATGACAAATTTGGAAGAAAATGTGGAGAGTTTACAATTAATAAATAATTGTAATGATCAGAATAATAGATTACTTTTAATTTCAGATATGCATGTAGATTCTCTTATTTTGTTAGCTGCTCAAGTTAACAGTACTAATATTAAAAAAGTGTCCCTTCTTTGACAGGTTTCCAGCTGTATTGTCTGGCTATTGTATATTTTTGCATCACATTTTGGTCTGTTTATCCTAGAATTGTGGTTTTCTGGCAAATAAGTGGCAAATCATTAAAGATTGATGTTAGAAAATAATGACAGACATTTGAGTTTCAGATTTCATACCCTTCAGAAAATCCATACTAATGCAAGACCTACTATTCTATTATCTTGCTAAGTTTATAAGAGAAATATTTAAAAATTGTCCTTATTTCTGGGCCTTTGTCCCATGTATATTTATGGCTTTGTCCAGATATCTTGCTCTGAGGTTGAGAGGTATGACAAATGTTTCAGGGCCATCACCGTCAGCCAGAGACATTTCAAATTGTGACATACTTGTTGCACCCCACTCCCCCAAGTAATGACTCTGGATGTGTCCAATCAAGGCAAGGAGCAGTTATGCAGTGTAAGTGTGCAAAGTATCCTCCCATCCAAGTTAGACACAAGTACTACAGTGGCTTTTCATCTGTCCTTGATGTTGCAGCATGTTCTGGTTTTCTGCCATATTTTTATACTGTTGATTTATGCTTCTTCTTATTCAGAAAATGCATGTTGTTGCAGTACATGTTGGTCTGTGTTTAACTAGCAATGCTTTAATAACCATCAGGTAAGCTTGTCTGAGATTGTAAGATGCAAGTAAGCTTTAATAAGCATACTGTTAAAGAATTACCAACATTGAAAGCCTTTTTGTTGTTGCCATGCAGAGAATATTTACATAACTAGATTGTGTATAAGCCTTAGGTATTGAAATCCATATGACAGTATGTGTAATAAAGGACAGGATTACAGTATTTTCAGAAGTTCATTACATTTGTTGGAGACTTGCAGTAATCTTTGCAGGCTTTACCCGTAAACTAAACAGAATGCCAATCTATCATGTGTGGTCCATAACCTGTTCAGTAATCCTTTAAGCAATTTATCTTGAGCTTGTTTCTTGTTTGTTGTTCATTTTTTTACTTTGATCATGTTTTCCTCGTGAAACAAGTAGATAGTTGTTGTCAGGCAGCAGGTCTTTTTGGCTAAGAAACATTTTTACAAATGGGAGTATGACAGAGATTGCTACTTTCAGCATGTTACATGGTACTTTTATAAAGCTGAATATAAATTATAATTAGAACTGCAGTGCAATGAGAAGTGATTTGAGATGAGTGCTGCTTGTTTTTATACTTGATTTTGACTGACATTCCAGTAATGTATTTAAAAAGTAATTTATTTTTTCATACCTTACAACATTTTGGCTTCCATCTAGATATTAAGTAAGCTGTCATGTAGCCAATGCATTGAAATATTTTTTTAATTCTACACTTCATTTTGTCTTGATTGGACTCTCATAATGATGGTTTGGCACCCAGGGCAGCGTATTTAAAGTCCCTGTTTTTGCATTTTTTAGCATAGCCCCCCCCCTTTCTAGCTGGCCACACCCATACCCATTCAGCTGTATCCTGCAGCCCCCCTTTGATTTAAAGCCACCAACCGCCACTGTTCAGATTGAAACTGATTATCAACCTCTACTTACTATTCTAAAGAAGCCTATGCATTCTGCTTCAACAAGATTACAAAGAATGATGCTCAAATTGCAGAAGTACAATTTCAGATTGGTCTACTGTGAGGGCAAATTGCTTTATCTGGCTGATACTTTATCTAGATCTCCTAGGATTACAACAGACCAGCTTAACGCAGAAACCTTTGACTTTGATGTGATGTTAGTCCGTAATGTTTCCACCACTAGACTTAATGAGTTAAGAGATCATACTCAGACTGATCTGATTTTACAGAAGATTAATCACTATAATAATTTTATGATGGGTATGAAAACCATTTAGTATAACACCTGAAGTGCAAACATATTTTCCTTACAGAGATTAATTGTTGATGGAAGATGGAATTGTTTTCAAAGGTCCTAGAATTATTGTTCCTGCTTCCTTACAAGAATACATCCAGATTTTGCATTGTTGTCACCCAGGAACCACATCCACTAAGAGAAGAGCATGATAATTAGTATTTTGGTCTTCATTACCGAAATACATTGATAGAGTTCTTTCTACTTGTTGAGTATGCAGTAGTTCCAGATCACATTTCCAAAGAGAACTGCTTCAGCTAAGTCCAATTCCTGAACTACCTTGGTCTACTGTAGCAACTGATATCTTTGAGTGGAACAATCAGCACTACTTAGTTTTGGTAGACTCTTATTCAAATTGGTTTGAGATTGATCTCCTACCTAACCTAACCTCAACTGCTGTTATTACCAAGTTGAAACATCATTTCTCAGTTCATGGTAGTCCACAAAAACTTTTTTCTGACAATGGTACTCAACTTACTAGCCAGTTATATCAGAAATTTGCAGAAGAATGGGACTTTGTACATGTGACTAGTAGCCCTGAATATCCTCAGTCCAATGGTCTAGCTGAATGTGTAGTGCAGAGTGCAATGTATTTACTTGAAAGGTCAAAGCATGACAATACTGATATGTTCTTGAATTTACTTAATCTCAGAAACATACCTCATGATGATATTCTTGGCTCACCTGCCAAAGACTATTTTCCAGGCAAACTAGAACTACGCTACCTATTTCTTCAAGTTTGTTGCAGCCTATGTCAAAGAACATTAAAACCATCAAGGCTCAGTTGTTTAAGAAGTGTAATATCCAGAAATCTAGTTATGACTGATAGAACAGATTACTTCGTCAGTTGAGGGAAGGAGAGACGGTATGAATTCAGAAAACAAAAGGATTTGATCAACTAGGAGAAATTACAGGCATTTGTTCGTAGGTTCCTAGGTAGGTACTAGGCTATCTGCCCGAGGGCATTTATAAGCCTAGCCAGAGTGTGTCAGCTTTCACCATCCCATTGATTAATTAACTGAGCCTCTGTCAAGAAGAGCCAATGAAGTGATCCCAGGGGTGTATTTTCTGTTACCCATCCACTCGTCAAGGTTTGTCTTTAAGAGTGTTAGTGAGGGGCTCTGCCTAATGTAGTTAGGAATTTTGTTCCAAAGCATGGGGAGTCTCTGTGACAGGAATCTATCCCTCCAGCATGTTGTATTTATTTTTGTGACAAGGTTTAGCTCACTAGAGCGAGTGGCTGGCAGTAACTTGGATTTCTTTAGGTGGAGCATGTCCATCAATTCCCAGTTGGACATGGCTTTGTAAGTCAGGCACAGATCACCACTGAGTAAGAGATATGCGACTGAGTACAGCTGGAGCTTTTCCAGTCGGGCTGCATAGAACATATGTTTGAGGCCAGTAATCCTCTTGGTGAGGTACTTTTTTGGTCTTTCCAGCTGTTGGAAGTGTCTTGTGAGGTACATCCCAAATGGGGCATTGTACTCTATGATGGTTCTGATGAGTGACGAGAAGAGGGGCACTATAACCTCTTTATTTCTAGATGCGAACCCTTTAGTAATTAGATGGGCTACATAGAAGGATTTCCTAACTACTTTGGCAATATGATTGTCAAAGGAGAGATTACTATCTACCTGGGTCCCCAGGTCTCTTATTACCTCTTCTGTATTAAGGGGGCTGCCATCTATGTGGTAATTCATGCGTATTTTGTTTTTCCCAAACAGGATGACTATGCATTTTTTGGCATTTAGCTTGAGACCATGACTTTGACACCAGGTGTCCGTCTCAGTAAGGCCCTTTTGGAGAATGTCCATGTCAGCCAGAGAGTCAATTATGGCTCCCAGTTTGCAGTCATTGGCAAACTTGGTTAGCCATAGTCCTCCTGTGTTTGCCTGTACTTCTGAGAAGTATATGCCGAACAGTAGGAGTCCCAGGACCGAGCTTTGTGGGACACCACTTGTGACTGGTTTAGAGTTGGACCTGGAGCCCACTATTCTTACTGTGTGAGTTCTGTCTGTAAGCCAGTTGGCAACACATCTCGTGATGTAGGGGTTTATGTTCAGGCTGGTGAGTTTTTCTATAATTCCAGAGTGGGGAATGGTATCAAAAGCCTTGGCGAGGTCAAGGTAGGCTGTGTGAACTACATTCCCCTCATCTATGGCCTTGGTGACTGTCTCGAAGAAGTCAACCAGGTTTAGTAGGCATGATCTGCCCTTAACAAAGCTGAACTGGGTTGGGTCAAGTGTTTGGAGGTTCCCAATGTCTTTGTTAATGTGTTCCATGATGATGTGCTCCATAGCCTTGCAGACCAGGCTAGTCAGGCTTATGGGGCGATAGTTACCAGGGTCAGTTGTGGCCCCTCCTTTGTGGAGCGGAATAACCATTGCTGTGCACCATTCTATGGGCACGTAGCCTGTGGAGAGGCTGAGGCTGAACAGTGTGTTTAGGTGGGGGGTTAGTTCATTCTGTAGTTTGTGCAAGACGCAGCCTGGGACACCATCTGGCCCCATTGATGCTGTGCTTTTGGCTTTTGAAAGGGCTGTTTTCACCTGTGCATCTGTGATTTCCAGGACACTACACTTTTCCGGTATTGTTGTGGGCCCTTTTGGGGGTGAGAGGAGGGTGAAGTTTGCACTGAATCTATCTTCCAGGATGTTGGCAATATCAGTGGGTTCAGTATATTTTCTGCTATTTTGAACTAGCTCAGAGCATATCTCCAAGTTGCCACTTAGATTCTTGACATAGCTAAAGAAGGCTTTTTGGTTATCTTTTGAATCCTTGGCTATTTTTCTTTCAAAGTTAGCCTTGGAGGATTTTGAGGGACCTTAGTTTCTTACTGATACTGATCAGGGATGTCTTTCCTTTTTGGGATTTGCTTTTTTTCTGAACTAGTTTCCTCTTTCTACTGTATAGCCTGTTTATGGCAGGGGTCCACCAGACTGGTTTCCTTTTCTTAGGAGAGTGAGTCTTGGTTTTGCTAGGGATGGCATGATCCGTGCATCCTCGTAGGTGCTCATAGAGTGCATTTGTAAAGGTCCCTGCATCTTGGACACTGTTATCCTTTAGCGTGGGGGCTGTGAAACTTACCACCTCTGTCTTAAGTAAGGTGAAGTTTGCTATAGAAAAGTTCTTTACTGTGGTTTCCTTGGTTGGAGGTGGTGGTGTGGTGTGGACATCCAGAGTGATTAGTTTATGGTCTGATCTAACCAGTGACGGGTTGACCTCCGGCGTGGAACACCTATCACCCATGTTGGTGATGACCAGGTCCAGTATGTTTTCACCTCTGGTAGGGGAGTTTACCAGCTGATCCAGGGCATTTGAGTTGATAAATTTCAGGAATCACTGGACCTGGGAGTTTGTACTTGAGTAGTTTTCCCAGTTAACGGTAGAGTAATTGAAATTGCCCAATATCAGGGTATTCGGTAGGACCTTCATGTTTTCCAGTGTCTCCAGAAAGGCGGAGTGGTGGTCCTGGGTCATGGAGGGTGATCTGTAGCAGGCCACAATTTGCATTGCAGATTTGCCTAATGTTAGTTGCACATGGATGATCTCAGAGGTATCATGCTGTGCCACTAACCTGGAGGTGTAGGTATCCTTGATGAATGTGGATACACCCCCCTCCTTTTGTGTTTTGGTCCATGTTCTGTGGCCGAAATGTGTGGTATGAGTTGTAGCCCAGTAGTGCTGGGGTGCTCTGTGGAGCCTTGAGCCAGGTTTCAGTTACTGCACAGATGTCGACGTTCTCCATACTGAGGAGTGCTTTGAGTGTGTGCATTTTGAGATTTAAACTCCTGGCGTTGAGTAGCATAACCCTCGTTTTTTTATTTGTGCTGTTTAGAAGGTGGATTTGACTTTTGAGCCTTGCCTAAAAAAGGCACTATGGGGGCAGCAAGAGCCTTGGCCAATATTTGAAAGCTAGGGGTGACAGGTGCAAGCCGTTTCTTGTGAAGCAATGAGGCTTGTCGAGCATGTCGTCCCAGGCTGACAGACACTGGATCCCCTTTGAATGACACCAGAAGCTTAGCCAGTTGTTGAAATTTATCATTTTTTTCTTTATACTGCAGTATCATTCTTGGTGAGGGCAGGATGCTACTCAGGGTCAGGGTCATACCCGCCTGGGCTACATGATCAGAGAGCTCTTCCATGTCTCTTTTCATGTAGTCCAGGGAGGTACGTCTCAGGTCATTCACACCGACATGAGCAATAACAGAGTCATTGCCAAGGTAAATTCCAAAAGCATGGAGTATAGGAGGAATGGCAGACATCACCTTTCTGTACCAGAAGCATCACATCATCATTGTAATCACAACATTGTATCTGTCATGCAGGCTCTAAATCGAAGAGTGAGTCAGATACTATTTCTAGACCAGAATATGTTCAGAATTCTGACTACATTCCAGAAAGTGATTCAAACATTCCACAGATTAATCACATTACAGAAACTGTTCCAGTTGCTAAAGTTAATACTCCATTTTATGTCACACAATATGGATGGATATCTAAACCAAGTGTGAAATATGCAGCAACATGGACTTGATTGTACATACCTATATGTTTGAATATTGTATAATGCATGACTGAAAATAAACCTATGATTTCTGCATGCCAAACAGTCTCATAACAATTGCATGATCTACTCATTAAAGAGGGAGGATGTAGATCATAGTATAAAATGTGTGCTGTCTTTAAGAAGCATGTGACGCTGTACATACATGTATATATATTCCACACGTGCAAATACCTAGTGCCATTTTGAAGAAGCAGCTAGGGGGTAAGCATGCAAGTTCTTAGTCATTAGTTGTATACAAGTTATTTAAGTTAGAGTCAATAGTCAACAGTAGTAATTTGTTTGTGTAAATAAAGCTGCTTGAACAGAACCCACAAAGACTCATTTATTCGTGTCCTAGACACGAAAGCGACAATACTCAAAATTTTTGATTAGGAATTCACAATGATACAAGCCAAGCTACATTGCAAACTCAGCATTACTCTTTTTTTCTTTATCTTGTTAGACTTTGCAATTTATATTCTGCAAGCAATGTTAATTTTTTTGTTCAAGATGTTACACTTGGAGCATTAGGTCATAGGCTGAACTTGAAAGTGATCCTTTTGGACCACTGCTCTTATAGGTTCAAAGGTGTGTACTAGGCTAATGGCCAAGGAACCTTTACAAGCCTAACCCATAGGATTACCCTGGTATCGTGCCACCCGACCTTAGTTCCCAGTGTCTCTGTTGAGTAGTGCCACTGGAGTGATCCCCTGGGTTGAATTTTCTATTTCCCATCCACTCATCAAGATTTCTCTTGAAGAGGTCCAGTGAGGCACTCCTCTTGACATGTATGGGAAGTATATTCCATAGCATGGGCAGTCTCTGGGTTAAGAACCTGTCCCTCCAGCTTGTTCTGTTAGTTGTGGTAATGAGGTTGAGGTCTCTGGAACATGTAGTGTGGAGGGATTGGGATTTCTTTAGATGTAGCATTTCTAACAGAAGTGGGTTAGACATAGCTTTGTAAGTCAAGCAGAGATCGCCTCTAAGTAGGCGATATGAGACAGAGAATAGTTGGAGTTTTTTGAGTCTGTCCATATAGGACAAGTGTTTAAGGCCTAGGATCCTCTTTGTGAGGTACTTTTGTGGCCTCTCCAGTTGTTGCAAGTGTCTAGTGAGGTACATGCCAAATGGAGCATTGTACTCAATGGGTTACCTAATGAGGAAAGAGTAGAGGGAGACAATGACCTCTTTCTTCCTGGATGCAAAACCCTTAGTAATGAGATGTGCCACATAGAAGGACTTCCTGACCACAGTGGCAATGTAGAGGACAAAAGAGACGTTGCTGTCAACCTGTGTTCCTAGATCTCTAATAACACCTTCAGTGTTCAGTGGACTACCATTGTTGTGGTAATTCATGGGAACCGGGTTTTTCCCAAAGGGGATAATGACATTTTTTGGCATTGAGCTTAAGGCCATAGTTCTGACACCAGTTGTTTGTCTCAGTGAGGCCTTTCTGTAGGATTTCAGCATCACTTAGGGAGTTAATTATGGTTCCCAACTTGCAATCATCTGCGAACTTTGTCAGCCAGAGTCCCTTCATGTTGACCTGGACTTCAGATAAGTAGATACCAAACAGGAGAGGACCCAGGACCGAACCATGTGGGACTCCACTCGTGACTGGTCGGCATTCTGACTTGGATCAGCTACTTTCACAGTGTGGGTTCTATCTGTGTGCCAGTTTGCAACCCACCTAGTGATATAGGGGTTGATGCCTAGCTTAGTGACTTTTTCTATGATTCCTGAGTGGGGAATGGTATCAAAGGCCTTGGCCAGATCAAGGTAGGTTGTATGAACCACCTTGCCTTCATCCACAGATCTGGTGACTGACTCAAAGAAGTCGACCAGGTTGAGCAGGCATGATCTACCCTTCAAAAAAACCAAACTGCGTGGGATCCAGAGTTTGGAGATTTCCCTATATCCTTGTTTATTAGTTTCATGATGATGTGTTCTATAGCTTTGCATATCAGACTTGTCAGGCTAATGGGGTAAACCTCTTCTGAGGTAAACACATTCAAAACAAATAAATAAATGAATAATAGGTAAATGTCCCCCATAAAGAATCAGTCAAAAGCCATTAATGTCCCACAAAACAAACTACATAAAAACATATAAATCATATGTGGTAAAATAATATAACCTACCATAAATAAGCAGCAATGCCTTTCCCACAAAATAGTCAGTGCATTTAAGGAATTAACACAAATGAATAAGCTATTCCCAAATGTGAAATTATATACAACAAAAAAACTTGAAAAAGATTTCATCTTCTAATAAAATAGACTGTCCCGTCCATACAAAAAAGATAATGTAATAAAACTGAAAGAATTGACAGGAAAAAGAAAAGAAATACATTTCTGTAAAAATAAAATGTAAAAAAGATGATACTTGCCTGGATCTGTGGTAAAAATGGATAAAGTCCTAATTACAACCCTGACAAGTGTAGTTTGAATAGTAGCTTTGTGACTGGATGAACCATGCAGGTTAGGGTAGAAGTCATTTGCTGATACTGGCTTACCCATTGTGAAGAAAGACAGAAGTGGTTTCCAATTCATTGATTATCACCAGGCGATCAGAGGCTTGCATGACACTGAAATGTCAGGACTCAGAACAATGGCTTGGTAATCCTAGGCTGGTGATGGTGTCCCTGATTAGTGAGAGGATGTGTTCGTGACAATCACCCGGGGGGGGGGGGGGGGTGGATACAATTCTTACTTGTGAATGCTCTTATTTCCAGTATGCTGTAGAGGGCACAAAACAGCTCTCTGGCTGCCTGTATGACTGGGATCCCTGAAACATTTTGTCACCACTAACATAAAGACAGATTACAGAAGCAGTATTAGTTTTTCAAAATTCATCACTGAAAAAATCCTCAATAATCTTAAATTATATATAAAGAAAGCTTATAATATAAGTTATATGTATATTTATATATGAGATCACTGAAGCATATGTAGATTTATGTAAAAGTTTCTTTAGGAGTACACCATTGTGTAACGTCTGACCATTTAGCAAAGGTTGCATGTATCATTGTTCTCGGAATATTCCTTTAGCATTAGCAGTATAATGCTTAGCTGTGCAAATAAACAATACATTGGTAATAGATTTGCCTTTCTGAGTGTAGAGCTGAAGCAGGCTGTGTAATTAATCTTGAGTGTTACAAAAAAAAAACACTGGACTGCAGTGCATAGAAAAGTTCATGCTGACCAGTATAATAAAGTGGTAGTTGCATGAGTAAACTATCTAAAGAAAGGACATGGAACTATAGGTGAATATGCTTAACAAAAGATACTCTCAGAATCATTTACCATCTCATAATGATTATAGTAAGAGAGTCTGAGAGACTAACATAAGATTTCAGAGACAATACACTATGGTTTTGCATGTGCAGACCATCTAAAAGGCAACTGTAAAATGTACTTATCAAAGAAAGTTAATAAAATTATTTAGAGAAGTTGAACAGAAGCATTTGAGTCTAAAATCTTTGATGAATGCTGAGTGTTTCAGATTCCCTAACTTGAATTATATAAAATAAGAAATAATCCCATATGACAGAGCTGCAAAGAGTGGTTGTAGGCTTCCATTTTGCAGAAGGGTTAGCAGATATATTGACAAAAACATTGGTGACAGCAAACAACATATATTAATCTCTAAAAAAGATCTGACACTTGACCAGCTATTAAACATAGTAGTGTCTTTGGAAATGCCAAACAAAAACAGGATAGAATTACAACAAGATCTGATAGACTATTAAAAGAATGCCAACTTAATTTACTTTTAGTATCACAAAGGATGTGCATATTAATCTGCATTCATTCACTCTCGGTGTTCTTAGAACTGACATAAATGTGCAGATCATGAAAATTCATTTGCAGAAGGAACTGGAGTGCATGAATATTCATTGACAAAGGAAGCAACTGCTACAGTAAAAGCTTACATGAAAGATGATCAGGAACTTCAGTATTATATATAACATATTTAACATGCACATTTCAAGTAAACAAATTCAGTGTAAAAACAACACAGTGATTTAAAGATGCTCATTTATTTAAGGAAATTATATTAAAGTCAGTGTACAAAAACAGACACAGGAGCACACCATTTCTTCCTTAGCATGAAAATGTCTGGTTTAAAAGACAGTTTGTACTGATGACTAACTACTGAGAAAATACATTTCCTTGTAGCTTACCAGTACCCAAAGGTAAGTACATGGCTGCAAGGTAGAATGCACTTCAAACAAAGTGTTGTTTCACCATGCAGTGACATGGTATTCATGTCACACACAAAGCCAGACTAAGCCATATACTGTAAAATATATTTTTTTCTTCTGACATACAGCTGCCCCAAGGTAAAAGCTTTGTTAGAAGAGAAAATGCACTTTAACAAAATGTGTCCAGATACCTCCTTGTACAATTTTAATTTTAAGAAGAGATTCTTTGATAATGGTTAACAGATAATTAATTGTGGGGGAAAAAGGCTTACTTGGCAACCATTGGTACACGAGTGCTTTGGTGAGAATTCTCTATGCATACATGTCAGTTACTGTTAATTTAAACATCACATCAAGCATAAATGTAAATATTAGTCAATCACTATTCATATAAATATGATGAAACCTCATTAGCATATGTCAATCAGTATAGCAATGCCCAGAACTGCAGAACCATGCCCTGGGGTATTAAAAAGTACATTTCACCACAATGTCTGTAAAATCTCCTGAAAAGAATGCAGATTTGTGGTTTGGCAGAATGTTACATAATTTTGATGACAATATATTTTAATAAAACGAGTACAGATGATATCATAAGAAGAGTCACACTGAAAGTGCACATGTAAGTGGAAAATGGAGACAACAAACGATGTGGCTAATAAAGAAGGGAAAATGTCAAGCCTGGATCTTCACATGTCTACAATGCAGTGGGCGCCTGAAGTGATTTCAGTTAGACAAAACAGTGGCAGCAAAAGAAGCAAGAACTTACGAACTTATGTCCTAGGGCTGTGTAGTCTGAATGAAACAGACTGAGAAGTTATTGGAATCACTAACGAACTGACAGGCATGCAGTCTGAAAAGAAACCCAATACAAGGGCTACACTTTTTTTTTTTTTGCTTAGGTATATGAGCACTTACTGTCACAAATACCAACTAAATATTCAGGGTCTATATTATATTATCGAAGAGGCATTACAGCGAATGCCTCTTCATCGACCCTAAAAGAATGAACAGTGAATTACTGAATGGCCGAATCAGCAATTTTTTTTCCAAGGGAAAAAAAATCACTTATCCGGCCAGAAATGAAATACCACTAAAAACAACTAAAAGTGGGGGGCTTCACCCCCACACCCCAATGTGGGGGCCTTTGTCCCCACACCCCCCTAACTAAATATACCAACTCTGAGATTGCACTACAGTGGGGAAAGGGGCAAATTTACGCTGATGGCCAAGCAATTTTTTTTCCTAGGGAAAATTCTCTGATTCAGCCATTCGCGTAATTCGCGGTTCGCTCTTTAAGGATCGATGAAGAGGCATTCGCTGTAATGCCTCTTCGATAATATATTATAGACCCAATATTCAGAGATGCTAATAAAGATCTATACAGCTGAGGAAATGTCTTCATGAGTGGAATAACTATGTCAGTAATATATGAAAAAACACAGACAATGGTTTTGTAGGTAGGTGACACCAGATGGTGAGTATTGATTGATACAGAATGGGTAGATAATTATTCTAATAGGGTTATTTCTTAAGAAGCTACTGATGGTACCAGCAACAGTAACATGCTTGTAGGGGCTGAGAAGCTGTCATAATAACTGGCTCATGTGAAATAATATCCTTGCCAAGAAGATAGCGGCAATAAATAATATAAAGTAAAGAATGAATTTGAAACAAACGTGAAAGCCATAATACCAAGGAAGTGAATGATGATCTTAGACCCATGGTAGAACTTAATGTCAAAAGCTGTAAAATTTTGGGATGTTGTGAAAAGAAAGAAGAGAAACAAGGCTATACCCACAATGCCACTGCATTGAATAAGTCAAACAGGCGATATCTGTATTTGTAGACAATTAGAATTCATTAAACCAGTTATAATGACAGTAAAATGTCCCTTGCAAAGATAAGAAAATGTATAGTTTTCATTTTTACAGTTAAGTAGTTGTTTCCAAAACAATGGTTTGGCCCTATAGTATTTTTAAACAGAAAAGGGAGAAGCTTGTAAAATGCCCTATTGATTACTATGACAAAAATATTTAAAAGCTTATTGAAATATTGCCATTGTTTTATGTTAGCTGGGTACCTGTTACTGATACTTCCCAACAGGCAATGAAACACGTACTCCATGAAACAGATAATAAGGAATGCTGTCAGGATGATATCCTTGTATCAGTGACAAGTGATGAGGATCACCTGGATATCTAAGGAAGAGTCCAAGGCAGGTTAAATGGCTTTAGACTTGAAGTAAGCACAGACCACACACAAGTATGAATTGAAAAAAAAAACTTTTTGAATTGTGGACATGTGGCTGACAAGAACAGACTGTGTAGTTCACAAGATAAGATAAAACATTGTTGTAAAAGCACCCACACCTCAGAATGTTTCAAAAGTGATGCCATACTTACAACTGGTAAATGTATACTAAACATGTCTGCCAAATCACTCAGACCCACTATATACATAAAATCAACTGCTACAGAATGTGTCTGTGTGGAAATGGATGGAAACTATGAATATGCCTCAAGAAAACAAAGAAAATTATTGCATCTGTAAAAGTGCTTGCCATCTTTGATCTGTGGCTTCCTGTTAGGGAGGTATGTGGCTCTCCATCTTATAGAAGTAATGCTGTTTTACCACAGAAGCTCAGAACTGTATGGAAAAGACAAGTGGCATTTACTTCACTGTCACTGATCAGAGCTGAATGTAACTACAAACAGACCAACACATAAGCTTTTAGCCTGATCTTAAGACTTAAAAAATAATCTTTGAGTACATAAAATGGATTTTGATAGTTATGGGTTGCTAGCTATAATCAGTCCATGAAAGGAGGGAGTAAGTATGAATTACAACTCTGACCCCTTGCTCCTTGAGAAACCATTCAAATATATCAACTACAGTGGAGCAAAGCAATACTATAATGTTGACAGACTGTGATTTCTTAAAAAAAATGACCAGTGATTCAAAATGACAGTTGCTAATGGTAGTTTCCTTGTACAAAATTGGATTACAAATGAATCAGGCATTTATAGGCCTGTTATTGATATATTTGAAAGAGGATTATGACAATAATTATATGGGATAAGTTTGTGGACTTCCAAAATGTTAGTTATGTTCCTAATGTTAAAAAATAATTTTGTTACACAGTATGAGTATTATCTAACCAGCCTGATGCAGTTTTATGACTGTGTAAAAGGGGAAATATAATAGATGTGGTATCTTAAGTTTAATAAGGCCATTAACACATTACCCCACAGGAGGTTGGTGAGAAACACAGGAGGTTGGTGAGAAAATTAAAGGGTATCTGTGGAAGGCCCAGAATGATGGCTTGTGTGGCAGCCTCTCTGCCCAGGGCCAGTAATCAAGGAGCCTCAGTCCTCACCACTGACACTAGCGAGAGATAGTCACTAAAACAAGAATGGATGTACTCAGTATATACAAATACAGCTCTCTGCATCAAGCACAGTTTTCCCCAAGAGCAAACAAGGAACACACTCCAGACCTGGGACTGGACTTTCTTTCTCTCCAGATCCCAAACAAGACTCACTTTGGAGCACAGTGTCCCAGTTCCAAGTAGTTGACACACCCACACCTGGGTATTTGATTTTCACACACACACTCCTGGAAAAGTCTGGCACAGACTTACTAGCTGTGCAACCCTCTGCTCAAACTATAAGGTTATCATGCTGCCACCAGTCAACTACTCTAAGGCTTTAGCAAGAGTATCCAATTATACTGAGCAAAACAATACTAATATGAGTGGTAGAGTGTAATGAAAGCAACAAGGCTTTTCATAGTGGCCAGAACATCACTAAAATAAGCACAAGTACTCTCAAGATGTTAAAAGTATTCTCAAAAAGGACAGCCACAATGAAAGCTATAAAATATTTAATAATAAATAATAAGAAAGAAAACATGAGAATAATAAACATCCAAGTACAATAAACACCAGAGTGTCGATCAAAGGAGAAATAAAAATAACACAGTTGGACATATTCAAACGGATGCAGAAAAGCACTGCTTAACTAATCTCACTGTATTTCCTGGCTGTCTAAAGAATAACTGTTCCCTAGCTAGCTTAATTAATACAACAAGGCAAGATGGGATGCTGAGATATTTACTTCCACAAGGCAAGGAGATTAGCTTCCAACTAAAACTGAACTGAACTGAACTAACTGTGATAACTGTCATAGATCTTTATATCAGATTCCAAAGAAAAGAAAACAAAAAAGGTGCTGTATGAGTTCCATCCTCTCAGTGCAGGTTATAGAGTGACATCACATTTGATCACCTGAGTCTGGTACAACACACTCAGAGCTTTGCTAAGATCTGTTGCAGTATCTGAAAGCTATAGAACAATTTCAAAAACTTCTACTCTTCGCTTCCAGAATTCTTCGTTTAAACATAAACATTTAATGAGTTAAAAAAATGCCGTTGATACATTTTAGCGCAAGCATCTTTACAAATCAGTGTGATAGCCAAATGACACAAAACACCAGCTAACCATGCTGGCATATGTTACACATGCATGACCCTATCCTGGCATAGATGGCAACACTTCACTTTGTCACATCTTAGATCAAACCTGAATAAGTAAAAGGAAACAGAAAATGTAGAGGTAGCGAAACAATAAATAAGTAAATAAAATGGCAAACAAAAATAGCACTATAAGGATTGTCCTGCTTAGTGTGTTTATATTGGATATCGCATTGCTATCACTGCATCCTCTGTAACAGCCTAGCCTGATTAGCTCCGTAAAACAGTGTACAAGATTTTTTAACAGCTAGCATTTATAATGCTATAGAAATAAGGAAGTCAATATACTCACTACTTTCCAATATTCTGGAAGATTGCTAAACTAGTATCACATCAAATTAACTATATTTATGGCATTTATATTCTGTAAACAACTTGAGTTTGAAATGCAACCTTTTTATTTTGTAGGTTCATAGGTATTTCTTAGGCTATTGATCTGTGAGTATCCTAAGAATCCAAGTGTTATATTCCCATGGTAGTTTTTAGCCCTTATTTTGTGTATCAATAACCCAGAGGTAGATAAAACAAGCATATGTTAGTACATTTACGTGAAGGACATAGGTGCCAAACCAGGACTGGATTTGCATTTTCCCTTTCATTTGTCCAACTATGTTTGAATAGAATAAGAGAAGTACTTTGCTTTATGTGGAGTGGAAGATGGTTCACTAGAAATCATATTCTCTGTGAAACCTACACCCCTATTTATGTCACAAACAGACTGATTCTTGAGTGCGTATTCATGCTACTATTGGACTTGCAAATATGTAATAAGTCTGACAGGACAGAAAATGCTGAAGCTCTATACGCAAGATGGAGGTCACCTCTTAGTAGCTTGTAAGATGCCAAGAAGAGACACAAAGCTTTGAAATGGTTTGCATAGTTTTTATGATTTAGGACCATGTACTTCTTTTTTTAGTAAGAAAGAATTCTGGGTATTCCAGTTTTGACAAGTATTCAAACGGGTACATACTGAAAGGGACATTATATTCAATACCTGGCCAAATTAGAACTGAATTCAGTGGAATGATTGCATCCCAGGACCTAAACACCATACTTTTAGATATAAGATATGTGATACATAGTGATTGCCAGCACAGATTCCCAGATCTATTGACTATGGGAGCAATTTTCAGGGGTGTGTTGTCAATGATGGTTACATAGGAAGTCATGCTTGATGAAGAACATTTTGTATATTTCTTGGCATTCTGTTTTTGTTCCATGGTTTTTATATCAGATACCTGATTGGGAAAGGCCCTCTTGGAGGATATTAGTGTCCCCTTGGGAGTTTATGATGACAGCAAGTTTGCAGGCATCTGGAAACTTAGTCAGCCATGAACCTTTAACATATATTTAAATATGCACACACACACACACACACAGAGGGCTTTTGGCCAAAGATTGAGAAATAAAACAACTACAGTCTTGAAGTTTTTAAATGAAGTATTAAGTTTTACTGAAAGAAATAATCGAAGCAAAGTAGTTTCTTTACTTCAAATACAATCAGTTATAAGAACCAAACAAGGAACACAGTTTATTTCCTAGTCTTTTGAGCTCCTGTATAAGCTACAAGTTCATTTCAATTGCTCGCAGTACAGTTTTGCTCAAAGCAGAAACTGATGTAGCTATTATAGCAGAGCTTACTACAAAACATAGTCTTTAAACAGTTGAGTCTTTCTTCCAAAAGGAAAAAGTAAGTAGATTTCCCCAGATATAACAAGTTTAAATATAAATAGTAGACAGTTTTCCATTCACCAGCAAACAAAGGCCCACCTCTTTTAATGCCAATAAATAGCAAAGTATGACAGTCATAAGCACTTCAAGAAACACGTCAGCCAGTCATACATTTAAAGGTTTCCCTAAAAGCTAGCACTCTTCCATTCTGGGGTAAAATCTAGTATGGATCAATTCCAAAGAAATGTTATTGCACAAAACACTCTTCTTTTCCACAAGAAAAAAATGTCTGCTTCCAAAAGGTCACACTCTGTCTGCCTCCCATGTGAAGGATTTGTAAATCTCCTACTTACTATAGCTCCACCCTGCCTTTGTTTTAGCTAACTGTACATCTTCCCTGCCTTCAGTTCTGGAAGACGTTCAGCCTTTCTGTCCTAGCAAATACTTAGGTACCTCAGGCCGTGCTCGGTCATGCCAAGACTTATTAAAACATACTCCATCAACGCTTCTACCATGGACTGCATTACATAACCTTCCCAATGCAAACTGACTGGGTTTTGTGACCACTGCAGACAGGCTATAAGTCAGAGAGAGACTGTCCAAATTCTTGTGCATAGTGCCAGGGCAGTATGACATTGCATTTGTTGGAGGACCAATAACTAGCATTTTTCTCAATGGATTGTGAAAACCACTGCAGATGGGCAAGACCAATCACTAATGTATAGGGGTGTCACAACAGATAATAGCTGAGAGGGGGAAGTGCCCATTTAATTACCACTCTTTTTCACATTTTAGCATACTTAGTCTCCTGAAATGAGTGCTTATGCCTAAGGAAGCAAACAGGCATTCTTTGCTTGCATACTCCAGGGGTAGGACAGTGCAGACAACAACTGCTTATGCTTCAATTTGCACAATAAAAGGCATCAAAATTCAGGTTTAACCAACCAGCAGAACACCACCTTTAGATTCATGAAGGCCACTTCAGTATCAGTGGTCTAAATGACACCTTGGGGAGATTTAGCCTTAGTAATCTTATTGAGTGGATCACTTCTTTCTGCAAAATTAGGTATAAAGTTATAGTAAGAACTTGATAGTCCTAGAAGGGCTCTAACCTGCTTCTTGGAAACTGTTTGGGTCCTCTTTTGCAATGGATTCTACGTTTTGTTTTTTTTTAAATTAAGGTTTTATAACACTCATTCCAATAAAAATTCCAAGCATCTAGATAAATATATCCCTATTTTACATTTGTAGGGGTTTGTTGTCATGCCTAACTTGTGTAAGACATTTAACATTGCTTGCAAATTAGACAAATGACTATTCCAGTCTTCATTAAAGATGACTAAGTCCTCCAAATATGTTGCAGCACAGTGGCCACTAGGTCCTAAAATTTTATCTATAAGTGACTGCAGCCCATGAAAACTAAAGGGCATGACAGTGTATTGGAAAAGGCTGCATGTGGTAGAACATGCTGTATTTTCCCTAGAGTACAAATTAATATCATTTTGTAAAACTCAAGTGTAATTAAATACAACACTTTTTCAAACATTTCCACAAATTCACATACTATTAATGTTGCATCCTATTCTGAAATGTTATTTAGCTGGTGAAAATCATTGCAGAATCTTATACTGACATTGGGTTTGGGTATCAGCACAATTGGGCTAATCCAGACACTAAGTGATTCATCAATCTCTTCATGTTGCAAAATTCTGTTATCTCCAGACTTTTTGCTTCTCTTTAGGTCACAGAGAGATTTCTGTAAGGCTTAAGACTAACTTTTTTTCCCCCTGAGGACTGCAATAATGTTATGTTGTGCCAGGATAGATCTGCTTGGTAAAACAGAAAAGACATCTTTATTTTTCTGAGAGAATTCCTACACCTCCATCCTCTAATGGACTGATAATGCTTCATCTATGTGCATTTCAGGTTTGGAATTTTGATCCCCGTTGGAACTTCAGGCACTGAATTCTTGGCCTTCATTTTATTCTTGGCCATGTTGATGACAAAAACCTTCCTTTTTCCTTCCATGACTTTAAAACACTGATGTGATTTATTTCCTCAAGTTTACATCTCTTTGGCTGTTTTATTCTATAACTTACATAATTTATTTTCTTGAGTACTTCATATAGCCCTTGTCACCTAGCTAAGAATTTATTTTCAGCTGCCATAAGCAACCTGGTTAGCACTAAGAATGCACTACCAACACACCACGTCTCACCTTCACCAATAGAATCTTTAATAACACTAGTGAGGGTAATTGACCTTACTAAAGCCTTCAACTTTGTGAATCATTTCAAACTCCAAATGCTCTCATCTTGCAGTATTAACTAAAACAAAATTCTATGGTTCAATGACTACATAAACAGCAGAAACATTTACGTAATTTAAATTACATCTCTTTACAGACCCATTCCTCTTCTTATTGGTCTCCCACAATGTTCAGAGCTTAGCCCCTTATAGTTTTCTATTTTCATTACTACCCCAAGTTTTCCTTTTTATGCAGATTATCTGTCACTGTGAAGATGTGGCAAATAGCCTGGATAATGCCTTAAATGAAACTTTGGACAGACATACATACTGTTTTTTTTTTTTCAGTTTAAGTCTAAGTTTAATCGTTAATACCAAAAAACTAAGTTCATGATCCTAGGGAAAGACTAGGAATAATTAAATTCATTCTGCTTATTCTCTCCTCTTTATGAACTCCATTTGAACAAAGCTCTTTTTAAAGGACTCCAGACTGACACATCTCTGTCTGTCTCTCTCCTTTCTTTTAAATATCTCATCAACAAAATTTTCTGTAACTTCTAGTCCAGATTGAAGACCTTCATCTTATGCAGTATAAAATGCCCAGACACTCCAAATACATTTTTTGTCATCTATAGAGTGAGTATCAACTTACACTACATGATCACATTCCATGTCCAGCACTACATGATCTCATTCAATGTCCAGCACTACATGATCTCATTCAATGTCCAGTACTACGTGATCTCATTCCATGTCCAGCATTACGTGATCTCATTCCATGTCCAACACTACATGATCTCATTCCATGTCCAGCACTACATGATCTCATTCCATGTCCAGCACTACGTGATCTCATTTCATGTCCAACACTACATGATCTCATTCCATGTCCAACGCTACATGATCTCATTCCATGTGCAGCACTATGTGATCTCATTCCATGTCCAGCACTATATGATCTCATTCCATGTCCAGCACTACATGATCTCATTCCATGTTCAGCACTACATGATCTCATTCCATGTCTAACACTATATGTTCTCATTCCATGTCCATCACTATGTGATCTCATTCCATGTCCAGCACTACGTGATCTCATTCCATGTCCAGCACTACATGATCTCATTCCATGTCCAACACTATGTGATCTCATTCCATATCCAGCACTACATGACCTCATTCCATGTCCAACACTACATGATCTCATTCCATGTCCAGCACTACATGATCTCATTACATGTCCAACACAACATGATCTCATTCCATGTCCAACACTATGTGATCTCATTCCATATCCAGCACTACATGACCTCATTCCATGTCCAGCACTACATGATCTCATTACATGTCCAACACAACATGATCTCATTCCATGTCCAGCACTACATGATCTCATTCAATGTCCAGCCCTTCAGAACATTAAGAAAGCTACAGACCTGCCCAAACAAAGCTGTCCCAAAATGTGAGCATCACTGTGGCTCATTATCCCAAACATATATGTTACCCATTTATCTCCAGTTTAGTTTAGTACTAGTAGCATCTTTAGTTGACTAACTCCACCCCTTCAGTTATTGTCCAACCACTGCAAGTAAACTTATTCTCAAGACACATCTGAAGGCTCTTAGAACCTCAACCATAACCAAGTCCTGTGTTCTCATGATTTATAGTAATCTCTGCTGTGCATAACATTCCTTTTCAGTAGCAGGTCCTAAATTGTGTAACTTTCTGCATCTACACTTATCAAATCTCACCACCTTTCCAAAATTCAGAATAACATTAAATACCCACCTCCTCACAATGGCAACTTACATTTGGCAATGATCTAAAACTAGCTCATACCCTAAGCACATTATCTAATACTTTATACAGTCACAGCTTCCTTGCAACTGTGCAAAATGTTCCACAAGCTAGAGAAGAAGCTAGACTGGTTGAAACTTTGCAGCATCTTCTATTGTACTACCATTTATATAATTCTCTTATTCTCTTAAAATTGATTCTATGGATTCAGTTTTAACAGCTACAATGATTCTGCTTTCAGTACCTTTGATATTACACAGCAAATGCTTTTATTTTAAGCATTATTTTGTTGCTGTATTTGGAGTTATGTCAATTTCATTTTTGTGATTCTGGCAAGGTTGCTGCTGAAAATAGACTCTCATGGCCTAGTTCACCCACCTCAACAATTAAATAAAAATAAAACATTAAATAATTTATGTGGCATCACAAAATACATAGATAATCAGGAGATGATACAGAGAATGTGCCATCTCCACAGACTGTACCAGTTTCCTCCATATTCATAGCAGTCCCACATGTGTATGGATGAGATGGGCAGCTCACTTCCATTCAAGGTATCATATTACTGATCTTCTGTGCATGGATACATTGCTTTTATAACTGCAATCATACCAAGAATGTACTTTTCCCCGTGGTATGATATTCTACACTACAGACTGTTGTGTCGGAAAAAGAACACCATCTTGTCCACTTCATTGCTTAACTTTTCTTGAAACATGTTCTCACAACCCTTCACAGACTGTTTCGTCATTAAACTACACTTAATATTGGTTTATCTGTTACTAAGTTTCATAGCATGTCATTACTTTTGTAGCCCAGAAGGTTTTTAATGGGCTGAAATGGTGGAAATGCATTGCACTGCAGTAGTTGTCATCAGCAACAGATTTGAAAGCCTGCTGTTTACATTGCATTACATCTTTTAATGGCAAAAAGTGAAAGTAAACCTATCTAACCTGTCCCTGAAGTACATTTAATATTCTGCCAACCTTTGTTTTTATATCTCCTTTTACCTCTTATCTAAATGTCGCATGCCTTTTTAAATACCTTCACAGATTCCAACCCCACCACCCTCTCCAGTAGTCCATTACACAAATCCACAAACCTCACTGTGAAGAAGAGCTTTCACAGATCCAAACAGTACTTGGTCCCTGCAGTCCGCTATCTGTACCCACTATGTCTAGCTGTCATGTTCAGAGCACCTCTTCAAATTTTCCTGAACATGACCTGTACGTCTCTGTCATTCTGCTATGTCGCTGTTGGTCTGGAATGAGAAAAGCTTTAGCTCTCTTTTCTCTGATCATATCATTTTTCTTTCATCCCACACACCTGCCTGGGTAATTATAGTTGATTCCCGTCCCCTTTTTTTAATAATTATTTTTGCCACTTACCTCCAAGGCTGACCATCTATCTTTCCTCTCCAAATTGTCCATTTGTTCCTTCCTTGAAGATGAAAAACCATCATTAAGTGGCTAAGAAGAACTGTTTTATTAATTTTATACAAGGAGATTAACCTTTTATGGCGAGAGCCACCCTAGCTTATAGGACGACATGTGTGCACAATGGTTTCTTGCATGCAAGTGTTATTGCCACTATACTATGCACATCCATAAATGTCTGGCCACATCTCCTATTACTGTTATGTAGTGCATTGAGTGCTATGATTATGCTCAAATATCAGTAAAAATACAAGCTATTTAAGTGCTTCAGTAATGGGAGACCCAGTCTTAACAATTGTTAAGCACCCCCCAATCATTGTTAAGACTGGGTCTTACACTAGTCACTAACAAAATTCAGTCCTGCCAGCAAACCACAGCAGCAGAACTCAATAAACAGCTTTGTTTCTGCCTACTGTGTCTGCAGTCTAACCCCTGACTTTCTAACAAAATATTGGCTTGATGTGTGTTGCTGTCTAACAGTGCTCACTAAGGGCTTTAATGGCTTTGAAAGTCAGGAAAACACACTGCACATTTTTATCTTCTTTTTTAATCTAATTAGTAGTACATAGAAGAGATGGAGTGCCATACACTAAAAAGAATTATGATCTGGTCTCCGATTGTAGCCCTGCATTATGTGTTCTCGACATGGATGCTAAAATGAATTTCTTGGCTTCCATGTCTGAAATGCATAACAAAACGTTTATGTTCTGACACCTGTTTATAATCATTTATATTATATACATTTCTGGCATACAGACAGACAGATAGATAGATAGACAGACAGATAGATAGATAGATAGATAGATAGATAGATAGATAGATAGACAGATATTTAGATAGATAGACAGATATTTAGATAGATAGATAGATATTTAGATAGATAGATAGATTGATAGATAGACAGATAGATTGATAGATAGATAGATAGATAGATAGATAGATAGATAAATAGACAGATAGATAGATAGATAGATAGACAGATGGATGGATGGATAGATAGATAGATAGATAGATAGATAGATAGATAGATAGATAGATAGACAGATATTTAGATTGATTGATAGATTGATAGATTGAACCTATGAACCTATGATAGATAGATAGATAGATTGATTCTCTTCTCCAAGGAAGGAAGGAGAGCTGACATGCACCACTTTGTCCCCCTCTGTTTAGTCTCCAAATCTTTCATTTTTATCCCTACAATTTTGCAACAGTACTTTTAATAAGTGCTAGCTGTTTAAAGTTGAGTATAGTATTTAAGCTGGAAGTTATGTTGTTCATAGTTCTAAAGTTTTTCACTGTAGCATGTCCCTAGAAACCATTTGACTTCGCATTTCCTTTTCTCCGTAAAGACAGAACTTAAGAATTAGATGTTTAGTATTGTTTCTCCTCCCACTCAGCGCTTACAATGATAAAAGTGGATCAGGTTTGAATGACAGATGCCAATAACAATGAGCATCCTGTGTACTGTAATACTAGAATCTACAGGCATCAAGGAGAGTGACCATGCTTTCACCTCATGATTATATCCATGACTTCTTTGCCATGGTTGACAGGCTAACTAAATTACATTTTCCTGGATTTTTCCTTATCCGCTTAGCATAAAGTACTATAGCTATTATCTTCTTGTCCTCAGTGATACCTGGACTGCCCAGGGAACTGTTAATGATCTCTAGTACAGAGGTATCATCAAAATACCAGAAGACAGCTAATTTCATTCCTTACTTTAGGGCAATCTGTTCCCACTCCACCTCCTTCTACTATAGTCCAGTGAATATCCTCTCATCACCCCATCTGCTCTCTCTCTCTTTCAGTATGGCACCTTAGCTTCCCTGTCATTCATGAAGACTGAGGCAAAGTATTATTTAAGCATGTATATGTTTCATTTCACCAGTGATCTCCCTGCAGTCCTTACCCAGCCTAGTGAGAGGTCTGTGCCTTAGTTTTGACAGTCTGCTACATACCTAGAAAAACCTTTATTTCCTGTACTTGAGCCCTTCCCACAAATCCCTGTTATCTCTGTACTTTTACTTTATTCGTTACTGCTCTGCTTGCCTCCTTGTACTGTTTCTTCCACTCATCTCTTTCTCTTTTTTGTTTCATGTTTTCCTCCCACACACACTGACCCCCATGCCTCTCATCATTCAATGAGTGTACCTACCCCCTACTGACTTCCCCAGACTTACTCTGCGTGATGGTTAGGGTCAGTGAGGAGACTGAGGCATCGAGAGACATTACCATACTGCAGCTGTGAGGTAATTTCCCTAATTGCACTCCTTGCAATTTTCTCAAGAGTGGGACATGTGGTGGGTGCTCAGAACTGAACCACCTTTTACTTCCATAAGGGACTGATGTCAGCAGGATGTCCCACTCACACAGTGGCATTCCACAGTTGTTTTTTCTGGCCGCCACCAGGGAAATCAAAACATTCAGTGTTCTTTGGACAAATGCTCCTCCAATCTTCCACCAAGGATTGGTACAGCCATCCTTTTTAGCCTACCCAACCGAGCCTCTGACCACAAGGCACACATTAAATCTGGGTCAGCTGGGATTTAGTCAGGGCTTTACCTCTCAAAATCATAATATTGGGTCTTATGCCCTATCTTTGACTTTAAATGCTAGTATCATATTTTTATGTAGCCTCATTAACCCTCCCATTCTGTTTTTGTTTCTTCCCGTATCAGGCATGGCACTTATTTTTCTAGCTTTTCAAGTTGCATGCATGTTTCATAATTACACACAACACTCACGTGGTTGATTAATAAGCTTTTCTTAGATGTGCACCATTAATTATAAATTTCCTTGGCTCTCCGCTACCTTCATTTGAAATGTTTCCTTTCATACTGCATTTGGTTTTCCAAGCCAGTCTGCTGTGCAATTATAACAATTTCTTTGATTTTTCTGTTCTTTTCTTTATCAGCGTACTCTGTTATATGTAGTGTTGGCACTAAAGGGTATGATGATACGAAGTCCGAAGCTGTTTGATGTCTAATGAAATGAGAACATGAAAGATATCAATTTTAGTTCATTTACTTTCACCGTAAAACCAAGCAAGATCATTTAAATATACTCTAAAAAGGGCACAAATTTACCTAAGTAGATTACTGAAGTGTTTTACTGAACTGCATTTGGGAACACATCTGTAAATGTGCTCTGTTTTCCTATTATGCTGCTAAGTGCTAGAAATTAATAATGTGCAGCAACATACTCAAAGTCTGCATTTTTACAGATTTGGAAGGACTTGTGCAGCTTCTAAAACTAAAGACAAAGTCATAGTACTTTGAGATTATCAAGATGACTATATAATGACAGAAATACTACTACAGGATAACAGATGAGCAAGTGAAATATTTTTCTGGATTCAGATAGATGTCTTTTGTCTCAGGCTTCAAGGGCACATTGGTAATGTCATGCCCTATAATAAACCTAATACATGAATGAATTAAATAACTACATTAAGAAACTGAATATTTGCTAAATGTTAAATTTGCAAAAACAATTTTGATAAAGTAAGTTTTCAGTCTAACAATATCTCATAGTGAAACAGCTTTTGTAAATGTTTTTAACAACTGTTTGGGCTCTATATTTATGCTGAGGGAAGCATGTTTGTAGTATATAGAATTTGATTTGTTGGCCTGAGTGCATTATTAAATACATATATGTTATTCTGAATTCATGATAAAGTGTATTGAAAGGTTTTATATTTTCATGGTCACATCTAAAAATTATAAATGGGAGTGCACTTCATGCTCAGGTTTTCTTGCTTACTCCCCTGTACAGTTAATTTTACATGTGCATGAAATATTGAGTTTTGAGTGACCGAAGGCAAGACAGCCATTATGTTACCTGCCAGTGATCACTCTCTCTTTCTGCTGCAGCAGTGAGAATAGTAAAGGAATAATAAAGGAAGTTGGGATGCGAGGTGCTAAAGCCTATCCTCCCACAAAATGGGGGAAGGGCAAGAGGCTTCCCCTTCAAAAAATTGTTTTGTCTTTTTTTTTTTGTACATATCCATCACATATTCTTTGTCAACTCTCAAGATTTTAGTTTGTGTTGCCCTTAAAGAATCACTCATTTCCTTCATTCTTCATATTGAACTCACATTATATTTAACACTTCCCTAAATATAGAGAAACCTCTCCATTCTTCCCCTTTAATAAATTACTCTTTTTAAATACTTCCTTCACTTGTCTGTGATTCCCTTTATATATTTACTACTTCCTTTCAAAATATTTTGCATTATTTTTTCCAAGCCAAATAACATTGTATCCCATTGATGCAACTCCTGTAAAACCTATTTTTATAAAAAGTTTCATAAAAATCAGTAATAGTCTTGTGCTCGTCCCATAATGCTTGTGCTTCCTATCTAACCTCTAATTTTCTTAAAAATGTCCCTGCAAGTTATTTTATTTCTTTACCTTCCACAATTACATCTTCATTTTTTGAGATCTCCATCCGTATTGCTTCATGATTACAAAAAGCATTAACAATTGTTTCTCAGTCTACTTCTTTTACATTCTCAATAAATAACTGGAAAAGGACAGGAACAAGCCAGGAACCAAACAAACAGTGAAAAAACAGCAGGCATCGTCTTCCACGAGCCACACTTTATTTACCACAATAGACAGTTAAGCTGTTTCATCCTAAATGGGACTTCTTCAGAACTGCCATTAATTAACTAATTTAGTTTAAATACAATTCTACAACATCACATGACCTTACTAAAGGCACCTAATTTTAATTTTCATTAAACAGAAAACACCCAAAACACTAATACATGCGCACTCTAAAATTCTCAATAACAATTCTATTAATAAAGTTTAACAGAACAAGCCAAAATTGCACCATAGATTTTATTGTAGTAGTAAAAGAGTAGTCTATGTGGCCCAATGCAGGTTTTGCATGTCATTTTATATAGGTGAGAACAAGCTTAGCTTCAGAAAAAGGATTTACCAACACTTATATGATATAAAGAAAAAAGATGTCAGGAATGCTTTGTTTAGCATTTGAAGGGGAATCCTAAGCATAAATTTAAGTTTATGGTAATAGACCAGGTGGACTTGGGACAGTGGGGGGGGGGCCCAGTGATGATTTTTAGAGATTTTACAGCGTAGATGGCAGTTGAGAACTAATGCCACAATAAGACCTGGTCTTGATGAGAATGTTTTAAAATTAAAAGCTGCTTACTTTTTTCTTGACATGAAATATTTTTTACTAGGCAAGCATAAGTCCAGAAGGTTTTATAGTGTTGTGAGAAGTTATTTAGTTTAATAACAACACTATTACCTTAATTTATTATTTTTCATGTGCTAGAAAAGGATTTTAAGCAAGATTATTTTTAATATTTATATGCTATATTTTTGTTATACTTTTGAAATACATTTTTGGGGGTTGATTGTATTTAATTTGCTGCTGTAATGTGTTTGCTGTTTTGTTTATGAAGGAACCATGGTTACTATTTTAATTACTTTTGTAATTAATTATTTTATTAATTAGGGGGAAGGGTTTATGTAGGTATTTAAACTGTGTGCTATCAGTTATTTGTTCTGAAGAATTCCATTAAACTAATAGACAAAAGCGCTTAACATTTATAATAAAAAGTAGTTTTTTTGTGGTATTTTGCTCTGAAGTCTTCTCCTTCCTTGTCTTTTTTTTTGTTACAGAGTACATATGCAGAAATCCCCTTCCCTAATCATATACAATTTACAAAAACAGTACTATCAGTATACTATTGGTCCCAATGAAGTAACTTATTGGTCTCAAACCTCATATAATGAGATACACAGGTAACCATTTGAAATGTTGGTACACTCTACAGTAGGTCCCAAAATGTGGAGATTGAATGGCCAAAAACTTGACTTTCCTATATCAAGTTTGAGATGGCCATTTTTCAGAATATTACCTTTTCTACAAGGTGTTGTGTTCTTGGAATTAGTTTATATAAGTCTGGGGGTATGGGGGAAATGGGGGTTTGACCCCCAATTAAGATGGTGCAGGGGGCTTGCCCCCTGCTAAAAAGAAGTTTTGCTCAAGATTCACTCTTCTGCAGTTTCAAGTATTTTTTTTTTCAATTATCAGCACTCAACTACTGACGTTTCAATAGGGAGCCAAGCACAAATTATCACTCCTTTTCATGGTAAGAAAACCCTGATCAGCAATGAAGTTCACTGTGGTGCAGGTAAACCTGACACCACATCAGGTAAACCTGATACAGCTACACATCTCAGCAGCCTCGCAGTAATGCCCCCAAACCCAGCTCTAGCCAGCAGAAACTGTCAAACACTAGCTCCTTTCTTTACCATGCATGGTAATGGAACATTATCTGCTGCCATGCCTAATGAGTAAACCATTTATATAAATAACATTTAGGTATGGCTGCAGAGTGCAGCCGACTGTGAAGAAATATTAGTAAAGTATATATTACTACTGAGTGGCTATCTAATAATGTGATAGTAATAAGACATTGTCTCAAGGCAAAATGACATCTGTGAAGTCCACAGCAGTAAACACTTGAAGAAGCATCCATTTAAATTAACAGATATTTTATTACTATAAATATCATTTACAGCTGGCTGCTTGTTAGTTAAAATCAGTGTATAATAATAGTCTGGCTGGATGAGAATAATGTGATGAACAAATATTTATACATGTATAAATCTAACCTGTCTATGGTCACACAGTGATACTGATTACTAAAGTGAACCAGCTACTTCTGACTGATATTTATGGTCACAAAATATCCATTCATGAGTTCATGCTCATGCATTTAAATGGAACCAGTGTCTGTTTGTAATACCTACATTAAGTCAGAAAGGGCAAATGAATAATTAGAAGTAACTGTGCCATGCAAAACTGCAGAAATTAATCAATAGCAGTTGTGCACAGAACTTTTTTTTTTGGGGGGGGCTGTGTGCAATGAAGGAGGAAATGAGCAATGGGGTACTTTGTATACCACAGTCTACAATGCACGCCTGTGGGAAGTTCATAAATAATATAAACCATTTATTTAAAGCCATTAATGGCTCTGAGCTTGTCTATTAATCGAGGTCCAGAATTGTGAACTAGTAAACATAGCGATCAGAATACTGGTATGCTAATACACACTATGTTGATGAATGGCCAAGCTCATGTACATGTAGGAGGTTTATGTATGCTTAAAACTGCAAATGTCAAGCAGAATTATGTTATTTGTTATTTTTGACTACTGAATTGTAGTTGTATTTATGTAAATATCTACCTTGCCTGCACCAATTATACTGCATTACTGAGTTTGGGTGTTATGTACAGTTTAAGACTGCTTGGTATATTCAATTTAGAGCATTGTGTGGATGTTACTTTATTAGTGTATTTTTTTGAAATATCTTATGTCCTTTCCTGACTACCTTTCATTCTCAGTTGTTTTATTGTAACACTTGTGTTTCTTGACTTTTTGTCTTTCTGCTTACTTTTAGTTAACCCTGCCTGTTCTGCATAACTTGCTATTCCAGCAATCACCACCCCATTCGCAGTGAACACATAAAGCTTCTGCGACTGCTATAGATTTCAAGACCAGACCAGAAATTAAAATAAGTTGTAGGTGTTAGGACAATTTTGTTTTTATTTTTCCTAGTCAATTTACTTTTTGTCTAGTATAATTAATGTCAGCATAGTGTTTTTTCCTGTGCGGCATGGCAGCAAAGAATTAGGATCCCACTCACCTACAACAGCTAATCACTCTGCAGTCCAGTATATTACCTCGCATTAACATTTACAGCCCCAAATGCTGCAAGCTTGTTTTTTTATGAGCAGTGCACGCAGCCTGTATACTTCTTCTTTTCCCTCTAAAGACTGTACCACAAACATTTCCTCTTTCAGGGTGCCTATAGTCTTTGCTGTTTGTCCAATGATACAACCAAACAATTAACTGTTTGTAAAGTCATTTCTTACCTCACTGATTGTTTCTGGTGGAGCACTAATGCTCTCTGGGCAACCCACTCTGTTCAACAGTGCTTCACTTGGGCTCACTCCACTCCTCTACCCTACCCCATTCCCAACCACCCCTCTTTCATTTAATTTATACCTATATAAACTACACCCCTAACAATTCTCCAATTATCCCACCTCCCACATCAGTCCACACACCTCCCACCACAATAGTCTTACATTCACTCTCTCCTAATCATCTCTGTTGCTCAGCTCTATAACCACTGCCTAGACCCAACTCCCCTCCCATAACTAATTTACTCTACTTCCCATTTTATTTTTCTCACTGATCTCCTCACACTATGTTTCTCTGCCACTCCTTACATTATTACACTATGTTCTTGTGCTTTCTGTACCTAGACTATTATTCCACCAACTTCCATGGCTATAAAATTAAACACTATCACTCCCCAACACTCACATGCACCTCTCTTCAACTTCTATCTAAACCCTATAGACATATCATTCCTAATCTAAACCATAGCTGCAACACGGTCTTCTTCCCTTTAAGACATCTACAATCCACCAACCCTCGGTTGTCCACTTAAGGTATAACCAAACATTGACCAAACTAAAAAAACTAGTATTGTACTCTTTAACACAGATAAAACTCCAGTCTGATATCCATCCCATCCCAGACCCCAACTGTGACGTCCCTCCTAATGAACAATCCCCCCAGACTCCTTTTCTTCTACATCACACCAAAACCTCACTGATACTACTACATATGTCTCATTACCTATTACCTCTAACTCAGATCTTCTAAAAACCAATTTCAGTCTCAGAATTTTTGTAAATAAAATCCCTGAATTCCATGCTACCTTGGCCACCTACTCTCCTGACATAGCTGTCATAACTGAAACCTGTTTAAAGCCCCACATCAAGGACTCTGAAATTACAACAAATGGTTACAGTATTGTAAGACAAAATAGGCTAAACAAAAGCGGTAGGCGATGTGGCAGTTATGTTTAAAGACTCTTAAAATAGAAAAACTAAATTGTATTCCCCCTGACATCCCCACTGCTGAAATTCTAATCACATGCCTACATATTAATCTTCACAAAGCCATTAATATAATAACCACCTACCTCCCCCAGGTAACAACCTTCCTAGTATAGAATCCCTCCTGTCCTGGTCTAGGTGACTTCAACCTTCACTGCCTCTCCTGTCCCTCCAGCTCCCCTACCAACTTTATTAATCTATACATCTTCACCCAAACTATAAACTATGCCACCCATACTGACAAACATTTCAATAAAAAATCAATAATTGACTGGATATTCACAAATAAGCCTAACCCGGGGTACCAAGCTGGCTGTCTACCAGTTACACCAAGTGACTGTGCCCCTACATTTCTAGTTAGAAAAAGAATTCAAATCCAAACCTGCATTCCTTTCATATACACCTATAGCAAAATACATTTTCCCCTGATAACTTCAATCTACTGTTTCAACATTGTGATTGGTCTCCATTAAAAAACATACAACTAGACATAGCAGAGGAATACTTCAAAAACAAATTCCTTGATATCGTAAATAATCTTACCCACCACATGGAATATATGCCACAAATCCAAACAATTACCATGGCTATCTAATGAGACTAAACTTTTAATGAAACAAAGGGATAGGGCCTGGTCACTATATCATACAACCAAAGACAAAAGAGATTTCACCATATATCAGCAACTTAGAAACCAAGCTAAGAATAAAGTCATCTGTGATAAAAAAAAAAAAATTCCTAACCTTCCAACAAAAGCACCAGTGCAACCCACAAAAGTTCTGGCAAAATATCAACCACTTCCTTAACCCTGGTAAAACCTCCACCCCTGCTCCCTACACTTATAATACCTCTGAGCCCTTAATCTCACAGTTCATCTTTCACTTCATCAGTTCTATCACCTCACTCCTAGATAACAAAGAAAACCTACCACTCACACTCCCCTCCCAAACCACTGAAAACATTAACTCTTTCTCCTTTAAACACATTCAAACTACTTACATAAAAAAATTCCTAAATAAACTAAAATCCTACTGTCTGGCTGCCGACCATCTACCCAACAAATGTCTAAAACTAGCTGCTCCATCCGTCGCCTACCACATATCCATACAAATAAATCGCTCTAACTCGGAGCAGTATGTGCACAACCTATGGAAACTTTCTCACATCATACCCCTCCACAAGGGCAGCCCCTCTAGAGATATTGCAAACTACTGACCCATTGCCATCCTCTCTCCCATATCCAGAATCCTAGAGAAATGTATACACCATCAACTCATGAATCACCTCACTTCTAACAACCTACTTTCCAGCTCTCAGCACAGCTTCAGACCTAAGCATAGTGCAAACACAGCTCTAATAACCTTTAGATATACCATTCTTCACCTCAGAAATGAACAGCTAGTTTCAGCTATTTCCCTGGACATGTCAAAAGCTTTTGACACTGTATCCCAGCAACTGCTATTCAAAAAACTTGCTGCTTATAATCTCAATACATCATCCCTATCATGGTTCCACAGTTATCTGTCTAACCAACAACAGGCTACAAAATAGGAGAACAACCTCCTCCCGCTATTACCAGTCACCACTGGGGTACCCCAAGGATCCATACTTGGCCCCCTCCTCTTTGTCATATTTACCAACAACCTAAATTTTGCCACCCAACTTACCAGTATCTTCCAATATGCAGACAATTCCTCTTTTATCTGCTCAATCCACTCTCCCAAAAACTTCAACACAACATGCAAAAATCCTTCCAGGACATGGAAAAATTACCTCTCCAACCATCAACTCATCCTTAACACAAATAAGACCAAGTTAATGATTTTCACAAACAGATCATCCAAGCTCAGCTCATTACCTCTCTCCATATACTCCTCTAATGTACAACAATTGAGCCTACACATCAGACCAAACTGTTAGGAGTTACTGTAGATCAGAGCATGTGTATGTACCTTTAAGAATAATTTCCAGATGTAGCACGTGCATATAAATAGTGAGCACGTGCAGGCAGCAGTGCCATTTTGAGAGAACAGCCAGTGTGTTAACAGGTATGAGTGCAGTAGTCAGTCTGTTTAAAAGTTTACTTACAAAGCCTCATTTCTGATGTGATTGTGTGTAATAAAGCTGCTTGAACAGAAGCCATGAATGTTCATCTGTTTTATCCTGACCAGACGAGCGACATGGTGTCAGAATCGGGATTAACCGAGCTACTTCTATGAGCCATGAGGGGCAGAGTTGAAGGTGAAGGCAGACCAAGCAGTTTGAGTGAAAAGGAGCACAATCAAATGAAAAAGGTCCAGAAACAAGCTAAAGGTAAAGAAAACTGTACTAATGATTTATTTGGCAAAGAAAATTCATAAAGCACAAAAGGCATTATTAATTAAATAAGTAGCACAAAACATATTATGAAGCAAACAAACGTTACAAACCACATTATTAATTAAATTAAATGTTTGAAACCACAGTATTTGAGAAAACTAGCAAAACTATTCATAAGCATCTCAGAATTATATTTGGTTTACATAACAAGCATATCTAAAGTAAAACAAGCACAAGAAAAGCATATTGCGCATGATAAGAGATCAAAAGGGCATAATGAGTACATTAAAAGGGCAAATTAAGCTTAAAGAGCAATGCTATGCATGTTTTTAGTAAAAGGCCGTGTTTGTGCACAAACTACTATTTCGCATTAACCAAAGCCATTCAAAGCATAACTAGAGTTGTTCGAAGTATCTCAGAGTGCGCAAAGTGTTTGCAGAGCATGTGCTTTATTACGGTGAAATTATTTCAAAGAGTTTGCTGTGTGGAAAGTACAGTATTGCAAAGTGCAGTCAAAGTACAAACATTTGGAAACGTTTCTTCTGCTGTGTGCATTTATTAGCAGAGTGCCGTGATTTCAGAGCGTTTCTTACACTGTGTAGAGCTATTTCGCCATTTTGAAAGGTTCTTGTGCGATGTACAGTTCAGAGTTCTGCACTGTCTTCATTTTTTCTTGACTGAATTATTTATATATTTGCTGGCATTGTTTTCTGATACTCTAAGAGCCTCCATCTTTCCTAATTTACTGCCTTCTGCACTTGCTTTTAGTCATTTTTTTATTTAATTGCATTTATTTAAACTGTATTTGCTTTAATATTGCTATACACTCAAGTGGTGCTAGCTTGCTCTGCATTTGAATTGTTTTTACTGCTGTTTTAGCTGCTTTTCTGTAAAAAAAAAAAGTTCTAAGTTTGTTTCCTGCCTTTCCAGTAATTAGTCTAGTCCAGATACAGATTTGCTGTATCCAGGAATGTTCGTAATCTTCTTCTAGCTTATCAGTGGGAGTGGTAAGCACTAGGTAGCCTATCTACCACAAGAGGAGTGGTTTCTGGCCCAGAAATTGTAGTTTATTAGCCTTTTGGGCAGTTTTTCCATCCCTTTCAATGTTCTGGTTTAAAAGCCTGCATTTGCGTGGGTTTGCACTTAAGCTCTGCACTATGGCGTTGAGCTGAAGCAAACTATTACTGGTGCTAGAAAGTCTGGTCTTCATTTTTTCCCTTAGATCTTGCTAGTTCTTTCTTTCTTGCACTTCAAATAGCCTAATCACTTTGCACTTCAACAGGTTTTTGTGGCAATTATTGTAGCCGTGAAGCATATCACTATTACTTTGTGCATATTAA
>NC_056733.1:1632433606-1632563606 GCF_019279795.1 Protopterus annectens
CTTTCCTGCATTTGCTGTTTAGAGAAACATTCTGCACTGCTGTTTGCAGAGTTTTAACTGCTGGGCTGGCCTAGTATTCTGCCTGTGTAATTGCCTGCATCTAATTGTTTTCACCTGCTAGCTCCAGCAGTATTCCCTGCTAACTTCCTAGTACATCTGTTGTTTCCTTTTTCCTTTCTGTTTCCTCAGGGTGGGGCCGTATGCAAACCAGCAGAAACACGCTCACAGTGGCTTACACGGCACACACACTTACACAGTTCAAGATCTGCTTATTCAGTTTTACGCGTGCATCAGCGAAGCGGTGTTAAACAGCTCCCAACATGCTCCCACATGCTTCGTCTGCCTTACACGCTACAAGACACTGCCTTACACGCCACAAGCGCACCGTCTTACTTGCGCTTCACGGCGCGCGTGCATACACATCCAACAAGAAACTTTGGTGTAGGCAACAGTGTACACCTTCCATTTCTTGGCTTTCTCATGTTTACTTGGGGCACACCTCCTCCCTTGATATGTCTCTGACATCTGTCATGTAACTCTACCTTCCAATGACTTCTATCCCTTTCTACCATTCCCCCCTGTGATGTCACCTATCTCCTACTCTGTTCCTCCCCCTTCTTACACTACTCAGACTGTGCTCATTTACTATGTGACAGTGGTATTCAGTATCCTTACCCTAATTTGCATCGGATTGCCTACTAATGCTTAGTTACATCTCTTACACTTGGCTTCCCCCCTTGGCAACCACTACACGGTGGCCATGTTGGTTTTCCTATGCTGGTCCCTCCATTGACATGCCATATAATGCATAAAACCTACATTTGTAGGTTTAAAACCTTCGTTTTCATGTTTTATGCAGCGCAGCCCGTTTGCGTGGGGCTGCGCTGGGTTTACACATCGGCAATTGCCGAAAAAAAAAAATTATTTTTCACTTTTTTGCATGGGGTTGCATTGCCAATGACCACATATTTGGCCATTGGCATGCTGCCTATAGCATATGCACCCTTTATTTGGAGCTGACATGGCTCCATTGCCGTGTTTGCAGAAACGTACTCAGTTGTCAACTGAGTACATTTCTGCAGCTAACACGGCTCTTACACGGGCTGTTCTGGGCTTCCTGGATCGCTAATCAGCCTCATTTGCATGCTATTCGGCTGCAAGTGGGCTGATTAGCTTAGCCACGCCCACTGGTAAGAGCCGTGTTAGACTAACTCTTACACGGACTTTGGGCTGTTCCTGGATCGCGAAGGCTACATGGAGTCTTACACTACTCTTAGACTCCGTGTAAGCCTTCGTGAATCCGGCCCACTATCAGTACATACATTAGTAAACTAACAGTTTCATCTGATTGGTTATTCAAATTATCATCTTTATAGCTTCACTGTTTTTTTTTTCTTTCTTTGCATCCAAATTAATTATATTTAATTACTGATACTTCATACTATTCTTAGCAACTGACCCTTAAAAATGTTTTTTTGTTCATACTAGAAATGGCAACTTTTATAATGCAGTAAGTTATTTGACTTATTGCAAATTCATCACCCACCTTATACATTTTATACATTTTCTCATTGAAAAAAAATCACATAATCATCTGTAATACAGGCAAATCATTTGTATTTATCAAAATGTCAGTCTGAGATAAGCAATCAACAGCATGAATGTATAGTCAGCAGCAAATATTCAGACAACACTGGACAAACCATTTTAAAGAGGAAGACATTTTTTTTACTCTGTTGTCATAAATTTATTTTTCAGAAAGAAGGAAATCCTGCATTTCATTTTGAAATGGGATAGACAGTAACACCAACATAAATTAGTTGTATTTGCTAATTGTTCAAATAAAATATATTCAAGTTTCCTCTCATCTTTAGTTCTAAATGGCATCAAGCCCAGCCTAATTTTAATTTACTAGGATCCTGTTGTCTACTGTTACTTGTAATTTTCTGCACAGACATATTCTGTGCAGTTTTACTGATTTTATCTGATCCACTACTAGGTTACCAGAGCATTATCAATATTGTTACAGACTTCCATTTTTTGAGCCATTTATTCATATTTCATGTATGGGCTAAGGCAAATTATTATTTCATGTCTAACTGTTATAAAATAAAAGTTGATGAGAAGCAAAATGATTTCACGTATTTGATAATTGTCTTATACTGTCTTCTAGAAAATACAGAGAAGGTACTGGCAGAAAGTATTCGGAGGACACATGACATATTTTGTAACATTTCCACTGCTTCTTACTACAGTGAATCAACACTATATAAACATTACTTCGGCATGTAGAAAGTGGAAATAGATTTTAAGTAAACTGATACTAATAGTGATGGCCAACCTGAACATACGGCATATGGCTACATTTATTTCAGAATAATATGTTTTAGCCCATGCATAGGTCCCCTCAAACTATTTGTGTTATGATCCCACTTACATAAGGTGTAATATATAATTATCAACCATGGGATGGGCAGGGCTAATCTATAACCAAATGGGATAGGTTATTTCAAGCACAAAAAGGAAATTGGCTAGGCTTAAAAGGGTTGCAAGGACAGCTAGTTTAGTACTATTATTATTATATATACTATTATATATGAACCTATGAACCTACGTGTGCATAAAAGTAGGTCCAATTCGAAAAGACTTGCTCCCAGTGTAAGTGACTGCTTACACTAAGAGCATGCCGAGAGTGGGTGTTTTGGAATCTAGTCCTCATAGTTAGCCTGCTTATAATTAGCTCTTACAGTGAAGTAAGTCACTTCCCCTGAGAATGGGTCTTTTGGAATCAGGGCAGACGTACACTGAGAGAAAATCTTTTGGAATCTGACACATAGATTGTCATGGGGTCTGCTATTGCCAAGAATGTGAAAGCTCCTGTTACATATCAAGTAACAGTAATTTTACATAAGCATTAGTTATCCACATTATGCAACTAATTTTCAACTCCCTGGAGCTGTACTCTAGTAAAGGCATTTGTTTCATTTGTACCCTGCTTCTGCTATAAAAGCATTGAATCTTCTTTAAAGTGGAAACTAAGTAGGACAACATTGCCATGCTGTGAGTGAATAAAATGAAGTAACTGAGTATGAAGGGAAATCCATCTTACTGTGCATGTTAAGCATCACATGGGTAATGCTAGGGCGTATTAATATTTTCAGATTTGATCATAATGCATTAAGGATCCTGCTTATCACTGGACACAAAAGCAACTAAATCATTTCTTCTTCTTATCCTCAGACACTGCATTATATATGTTTGTTTGGAATAAAAAATGTAAGCAAACCAATAAGTTATGATTATATCTTTCTATCTGAAAGGTCAGATGGGGATCCTGTTTAAAATAAACAACAGATTGGAGAGTAGAATGGGTGCAGCAGCTGCCCCCATATTTGCAAACATAGTTTTGTGGTACTAGGAGATGAACTATGTTTTTAATTCTGAATTATGAGGTCCCGTGGTGGGTTACTATAGATTTTTGGATGATGTGTCATTGATTTGGAAGGGACCTATGGACAGATTAGGAAAATTTGTTGGATATTTAAATAACACAGTTGATTCTTTGAAATTTATGATGAACTTTGACAACTGAGTGATCAATTTTTTGGACTTTACATTGACAAAAGACACAGTTAATAGTTTGTTTCCAATATTTTTAGAAAGGAAACATGGTGCAACAGTTATTTACACTTTGAAAGTGCTCATCCCTTCTGACAAAAGTCTAATCTTGTTAAACGACAGTTTGTACATATTTTGAGAATAATTTCTGATGATATTAAATTGCTAATGGAGGTTAATAAACTAAAAGTGATGTTTATGGAAACAGCATATCCTGAATGGCTGGTGTATGAAATTATTAGTCAAATTCATAGTGAAAGGCATGGGTGTTTAAATCCCATTGGAATGGGAAATTTTGTAGCATGGATGGTAAAAATAATCAATGTAATGGTGCCTTGAATTTAACTATGGTTTTAACTTACAGTGGTTTGAACTTGAAGGGTGAGCAGCCAAGGTTTGTGCATAAAAAAGGGGGAAACTTAAAAAGTATTTTTGAGACAAGGAATGTTGTTGGAAAGGGGGGGGGAGTAAGAATAGCTAAATGTGGAGCATGCTCACAGTGTCGATATATTTATGAAGGTACAAATGTTACAGTTGCCTCCTTCCCAAGGGTATTGGCAGGTTTAATTGTAATACAGAGGGGGTTGTTTACCTGGCTCAGTGCTTAATCTGTGATGCATTCTATACTGCAAAAAAATGAAGAGGGCTTTGAGGCATAGAATTTATGAACATCTTTATGATATAAAGAAAAAAGATGAAAAAAATGCTTTGTATAACATAATACTGAATGCAAGGATTTAAAAAAATATATTATTTTTTTATTTTGGAAAGGGTACAATGGAACACCTTTGGGATGGAGGTTGGGATGACTTTTTAGAGAAAACAGAACTGGTTTTGCAGGTTAAATTAAATACCACCCACCCCCTGGGATTAATGACAAGGTTTCAATTAATAGTATTTTAAGGTTAAGGGCAGGGAAATAATGATGTAAGTTACCCCTGATTATTTAGATGCCCTTGATAAGCCATATAATTAACTAATGTATTCATTATATATTACATTTAATTGTTTTAATAAATGTTTTTTATATTTGTATTTTTACATTTTGCTACTTTTCTGGGTGCTGTTTTTGATTGGTTGATTGACTAATTAATTTGAATTAGTGCATATAAAAGTATTGCAGTTTTAACTTGCTATGATGTAGTAATGTCTGTTGTAATGCTTCTTGCGATGTTTTGCACATTGACTCCAGAGAAATGAAAATGTTGTTCAGTTTGTACTGTATAAAGTCTGAATGACAATAAAGTTCACTTTGACTTTGACTTGACCATGAAGTACTGTAATAACACACATGAAAGCACTAAAATAATTTATGTGAGAGTTATCTGTAGCAATTTTCTGTAGTTTTGTTATCTGCGATCCTGTGGCATGGCTGTAGAGCATTTTTTTAGTTTCACTGAGTGCTGTTTACACTGTTCGGAAAAGATTCTTTGGTTAAAATAAACAAGTACTGGGTACAAAATAAAATCTAAAAATCACTAAGTTCTAAAGCACTTACCACTCAGTGCTAATTTCATTATAACACTGCAAAAGGAACTACAATGTTTTCAATAATTTTCCCATTTCTGGCTTAAGTCAATTGAGGGTCACCTGCACCGGCACATAGTTGACTGAAGGCACAGGAAGTAATCTAGATGGAGTGCTAGTTCGTCACAGGACATGCACATGCAGACATGTGCAGACTCATATAAGCACGAGTGCATCTACACATACACACACACACACACACACACACACACACACACACACACACACACACACAAACAAAATGTCTCTCTCTTTTTGTCTGACTCACGCACGCATGACATGTACATGTATGGGAAATTTGAAAGACCTGCAATTAACATACTGCACTGGGGATGTAGAAGGAATATATATATATATATATATATATATATATATATATATATATATATATATATATATGTATACACACACACACACACACACACACACACACACACACACACACACACACACACACACACCTCATATGACCAAGACTGAATGGAGATCCCCGTACAGTGTGGAATGGGAAAATTTCCCTTTTCCGCAATGTAGTGCGATCTAGGAGTTGGTATATTTAAGTAGCGGCGGGTGTGGGGGGTGCAGGGGGGCTTGCCCCCCTGCTACAAAAGTTTAGTTTTGTTTTTTGTTTTTTGTTTGTTGTACTTCAGTGTTTGAACTTTTAAATGTTCGATGTTATGGTCTCGGCCATATGAGATTTGAACATTTAAAAGTTTGATCTACTGAAGTAGATCCATATGTATATATATATATATATATATATATATATATATATATATATATATATACACATATATATATATATATATATATTTATTTGTGTGTGTGTGTGCGTGTGTGGCTCTACTTCACAAGCTCAAAGTTTCAAAACTTCGAACTGCAAATGGTCGAGACCATAAGATAAAAGTTTTGAAACTTTCAAACTGTAATAAAAATATAAAAACAAAAATGTTTTTTTACATTTTTGCAGGGACCAAACCCCTGCACCCTCACCCCGCTAAATAAATATACCAACAAGATTTCACTGCAGTGAGGAAAATGGTAAATTTCCCATTCTGTGCTCTAAGGCGAGCTACATTCAAAAAATTTGAAATTTCAAAACTTCGATCTTATGGTCTCGACCATTTGCAGTTTGAAGTTTTGAAACTTTGAGCTTGTAAAGGAATCCATATTTATCTATCTATCTGTCTATATATAAAATGTTGGCAAATGTGAGTCATTGTCACATTCCCCGACCACAACAACACACCATAAAGAGCAGAATGGTCAGAATACTTACAAAGTTAAGATATTATTTTTGCTTCTAATGGAATGAATCCCTTTAGCATTCCTATCTAGTCATGCAGACAGTATTTGCTGTTTAAGTTGTTATAGAAAATAAATAGGTTTAATTATATTTGATTGAGGCACAACAATATGAGTTATGCTCTTCTAAAAATTCAATTTCAAATAGTGTAGTTTGAAAAAATAATTTTGCAGGGGTCATTTAGAGGGTTTGATTCCCCACATCCCCAACTTACTCCACAGCTACACTGCATTGGAGAAAAAGGGGGAATCCACCAAAAGTGCAGTGCCATCTTACACAATCCACTGTGACAAAACAAACCGCAACATTCAAAATTCAACATACAGACCCTTAATTGTACATGCAGCAGCAAAGTGCTAAGTAAGCCATATAAAAGCTGTGGTTCTATCTGAGCCACACCCAAATGTGATTTTTTTAGTATCTTAGCAAAAGAAATGTCTTTAATATACTGAAAATCATTGGAAAAACATATATTTAAATACTGCAGTCACTTAAAATTGACATATCCATGTCCCATACTCTTCATTATATCACCCAGAAGAAACACAAATTTTAATATTAGTTTTATAATGAATAAAGAGATGCTTTATTTGCAGTAACTAAGGTCATTATGAACCTATGAACCTATAACTAAGGTCATTGCTATAATATGGTAATGAGAGGGTCGAGTGTATGAGCTCCCATTGGTGGAAGCCTGGCAGCATCACTGTCTTGAACACGAGACAGTCTGGTTGTGGTAGCAAGTTTGCTTGCACTGCAGCAAATTTCAATACCAGTTGGGCTGCTGTGCTCTGCAAAAGAGTTTTTTTTCTTAACTGCTGATGTTTCTTCTCAGCTCTGTACACTTGTAAGAGATGAGTGGTATTCAGGCAACATTTTTAAAGTCGCTACAGTGGCATGTAGGAGTATAAGATAAACTGCTGAGGCATAAGATAACATAGAACTAGAAATTAAAGGTCTGAGGTGTGGTATGAATAACAACATTTTACTTAGAGAAATGTAGAATATCTTTACATGCATGGAGTTAAACTCCTGGGAAAGAAAACAGATTGTGGAGGGGTAAGCCCCACATCCACCAACACCAACAATTTAAACATTCACAAATAAGCACTAGTTTGGCATCTGGTAGCCTCTACAGTAACCTTAGCCTGTACTTAGATGCACTCAATCTTGACAGTATATGTTTTCATGATTTCTCCTGGGCTTTGTTTCTCTCATACCTACATTCCTAAATAAACTGCCATCAGATTCTCATACTCACACACTTCACCTGATGTCCCCATTTTCATATTGCACCTTCTTGTAATCTCCCTGAGGTATTCAAAAACATAATGTGCATTTGCATAAATGTTTACTGTACTAGCTATGCTTAGACATGAGTTATGATAATGAAATGTAGTGTACAAAAGTCTGTCTTATTCCATGAGTAGTGCAATGGTGTGCATAGTACTGAGTGGTGTACTATGCACATCATTGCTCAAATGCAGGGGGAGGTTAGTACTGCTACATAATGCATCATGGAACAGATACTCACTAGGGTCAGTTATATAGTAATAAATAGCTTCCAACTGTGCTGCCAGCAGGTAATAAAGGATTTTCATTCATTTGGCATGACTGCAAACCTACGGCTATTACTATAATATGATAATGAGGGGATCTGGTATATGAGCTCTCATTGGTGTCTTGCAAACAAGACTGTCTGGTTGTGGTAGCAAGCTTGTTTGCACTGCAGGGAATTTTAATACCAATTGGGTTTTTGTACTGTGCAGAATAGTTTTTCCTTAAGTGCTGATGTTTCTATTTAGCTTTGGCATTTTTACTTAAGTGATGATGTTGTTGCTCATCTCTGTACATTGAAGAACACATCAGCAGGGAAGAGGAACTGTTACAGTCAAACATGCTAGACCAACTGTAGATACACAGTTCTGCTCCTTTAGGTTAAGTAGCTAAGACCAACCCATTTGCAGCTGGTGTAGTATCTTGAAATTAAATAAAGCCTTGTGAGGGGTCATTTGTATATGTACTCTGTACATACAGCATTGTTGCTACACAGTGGTTTAAGACTAAGTACAAGGTCTTTCACCACCTGAGTTCTTTGCATATGTGCTCCACACACATAGTGCTATTGCCACATAATGTGATAGCACTGAGTACAAGATCTCACCCATTATGCAGTGATCCTTACAAATCACAAAGAGTTTTGATAAGCCATTTAAGTACATGCAAACACTGTGCCATGGAACACACTGTTCATGCATCCCTCCATCTGAATTTTTGTCTGTTTATTTGTTACATTTCTGCAATATGTTATTGAATCATATAAATTGCTTTTTTTTCTTTTTGCTTGAATGTTGTTGTATGATGTAAGTTTATACCGCTGTCCTTGTGTCCACTTGTACATTTCTCACTGGTTTACCATTTCCACAGATAAATAATCTTGGAGTCACTGATGTGTCTTTAAATTCCCCCATCTATTGTTAAAGTCCTAGGCTTCTGCTATGGATCATATGATATTTAAGTTCAACAAAAACTTGGATGAACAAAATGAACAGGCTTCAGAAACATTGGCTAAGATTCATAAACATGGTGCACATTTCCATAGGCCCTCCTCTATCATGTATGATTCAGAGATGTGAAAATGTAAGACTACATTGGAAATTCAGAGATTACAACTGAGGACTAATCATATTAAACAGACAACAGACATTGTTTATGTCCTTTGAACAACCATGTTGTGTTTAAATGAAATGTCTGGTTGAACAACAGCATCATCAGGGTTGTCTGGAATAAGGCATAACAGTATGCTACTTTAAATAACTGCAATGGTGCATATGGCAGAAGCTGTACCTATCAAAGCAACACATATGTCTACTAACCCTACTGTTTACCTACAAAAACTGATACTACACAGCTCTTCTCAGTGGGAAGAAATACACAAGATATAGCCCTTTATCTAAATAATATGTAAATGTGTCCTACTCCATTGCCATGACCAAGGCAGTTCAAACTTTTATGAATTATCCTGCCCCATGACAGTGGAACAGGAAATACGTGTGGTATGCCACCATCCAAAAGCTTTGCAGTGTTTGATGTTTTAGCCTGAACCTATTTTGAAGTTATAAAAATGTGTGCATGCTGGCCTGCTGCTACTGGAGCAGGGCATCTGCTAGGTTCATTTAGTACTCCTTTGCTTGGAGGACTTGCTGGGAGTGTGTGGTGAGTGGCTATTGGTTGGGTTACCTTTTCCAGGTTTGGAGCATGTGTTGGGTTTATTTGCAGTCTAGCATCACAGCAGTATGTCTGGTACACACAGGTACACAATGATCAAGGTGGGTAATAGAGAATGCATGTCAATCAGGTAAATGTGCAAACATGAACTCATGACCACTTTGATGTAATGCGTTTCTTGGCAGGTTAGGTTGCTGTGGCTAGTACAGCTAAAAACCATCCTGACTTATAATTCATTACCTTCTGCTCTTGTTTCTTATCTGTTGCTAATGAGGGAATGAGCAAAGTGGGCAGTGTAAAGAATTGCATATAGAGAATCATAGTGAAGCTTTTTCTTGTTACAATATACATTTGAAGAACCAAAAATAAAAGTGTTTGAAAGAAGCATTGTCATATATCAACTGTATTTTAGTGGAGGTTTAGTAGTTTTGTTAAAGACTTCTACAATTCCATAAGAAGACAATTGTGAATAATATTCTTCTCTCTGAAAAAAAAATATATGCATCCAAGGGGCACTTGGTAGCAGGTAGGCATGATGATGAGCCAGAAACATCATCAGCAGCAGGACTTTATCCAGGGCAGTGTCATTGCAAGGTGCAGTAAGAGCTCCAAGGATACCTCAAATGAGTTTTTTTTGTTATAGAGAAGATTATGCATCATTGTTTTGTTACTGGAGCTGTAGAAAAGGCACTCCAAAACATGACTGTTTTTTTAACTGTGGTTCTGAAGACATCTTTGATACAATCCTTAAACTTTCATTAAAATTGGGTCTCTTCATGACAATGTTTCTTTCAGGCATTTTATTTTTGGTCACCAGGGTCTTCTTTAAAAACATCTTTCTGTTACTGGACATATTTGTGTTATAAAATTGAAGATGCACAACCAAGACTTGTCTGACTAAAGAGTCATTTTCTGCTATTCCTTTATTTCAATGATGCCTGCAAGTATAATATATCATGCTATGAACATGTAGGAAAATATTCTGTGCTTTAGTTTTATTTAATTATTGGTTAAGTGCTATTTGGCATCCCAAAGATTCATAAAAGTAACTCCGACCCACCATTGAGACCTCCATCTAAGACCTTTCCCCTGGCTAAGTACATAGAAAATCATACTAAAGGGGGTTTGGATAACCATTCATATCTATTTAGGGACTCTTGGGACTTTCTGTCCAATGTATCAAATGACTTATACTCTGATGACCTGATTTTTGTTACCATAGATGTACAAGATCTTTTCTCAGTCATTCCCCATGAGGATGGATTAGAGTGGTTCTATGAGTTTTTGTGTACCAATTCTGATCATGAACACACCAAAGTACTCACCCTTAGAACTCTTATGGAGGTTGCACTTGTGAACAACTTCATTGTCTTTGAAAATCAGTTATTTAGACAAAGGAGTGGTGTAGCAATTTGGACAGCTTGTGCCTCTGTTTTTGCCAATGCTGATTTGGCACACTGGGAAAGCACTCTTGTTTTTATATCTGAATATAAGGACTATTGGTCTCTTTATGATAATTTTCTGGGCAACAAAATCATCTTTTGGAGAGATACTAGAAATAGACTGGACCATTTTTTCCAGTTTATAAACAGTACCACTCACTTTCTGAAGTTCACTACAGATGTGCAACAAGACAGGGTTAATTATTTGGATATGGTTCCATCATGAAGGATGGATCATTACAAAGATTTGAGTCTATACTCTATAGAAAACTCACACATTCCAGTTCCTTATTACATTTTGATAGCTGGCATCCCCTTCACCTAGAGAAGTCATTGGTGAAGGGTCAGTGTGTCAGATTGGCTCGTATAGTTAGCAACGACACAATGTTGTATGAGGAATGTAATAAACTGTAGGGGATGTTAGTAAAAAGGGGTTACCCTGAACTGTTTTTAAATAATATTTTTAGGGAAGTTGACAGAAAGACACATCAGTGATACTTCTCTCCATTGTTATGGACTATGAATAGTAACTCATGCACCCCCATGAGTGGAGATCCTGCAGTCTCTGAAAAAGAAGTTAATTTTTGGAAAGCCGTGGTGTTACCTTACAACTTGCACTTTGAATGGATTCAGAGTATTATCTGTAAGAAATGGTGCCTTTTTGGGGTACAGCATGAGTATTATAACAAAGTGGGCTGAGGACCAGTAGTTGTTTACAACATGGATATTTGTTTCAAAACCTTGTAAGAAAGACCACCCTATTGTTAAGTCCAAGGGTGTTATGGTTAAATGTGGCCATTGTTCACAATGTAAGTTTATACTCAAAGCATCTGATTTACATCTTGAGAGATTCAGGACTAGTAAACTTGCATGTAGGTACCATTGTGACATCAAAGGAACAGTTTATGTGGCGAAGTGTCAGATATGTCGATGTTTTTATATAGGTAAAACAAAAAGGTCATTGAAGAACAGGATTTATCAACATTACTATAACATTTCATGGGGGGATGAAAGCAATGCCTTGTTTAAGCATATTAAAAATTACCCCTCTCATTCATTTAAATTTATTTTATTTATTTAACATTTATTTACTGGGAAAGTCTGACTTGGAACAAGCCAATTTTCAGTGGAGGCCTGGGGAGAAAGTCTCCAGATGCACAGAAGGCACCCCCAGCTGAGAATCTAACTAAAGACCCTCTTGCTGTGAGGTGACAATGCAAGCTACCACACCACTGCACTGTCCAATACACAGCTTTTGACCATGTTGCCCCAGGATCCAGGGAAGGGCCATCTGATTTGTATCTTGAGTACAAGATACTTAGATGGCAGATGAAATGTAATGCCACTGTTTTCCCAGGATTGAACAACATGATATCAATTAGCAGTTTATTGAAGCTGAAGGCCATGTTTGTCATTTAGGGATTAATACGTTGTTGTTATTTAACACAGATTGGTTTTATTGTGGGCAAATATGTGTGTTTTTTGAGTTGTGTGATTTTATTCCACATACATTTTTTGAATTATTCTTTTGTATTTGTTGTACTGTGAGAAGTGCTTGTGTATATTTTCCCATGTCATGTTCCTTGACATTTTGACAATCAAGTTTTAATTGTGTAAATCATATAGATTTTTAGTGCTATAAAAGGGTGATGCTTTATAGGTCAAGTATTCTAAAGAAGTCCATTGTACCTAGGACAAAAGTGCTAAACATACCTCTCAACTTCTTAGTGCAAAAAATCAGGACAAAGGCTGACAGAGTGGGGAAAACAAAGGCCCTAAAATAGGGACAGATTTTAAATATTGCTCTTATAAGCTTAGAACGTTTTTAGAGTTACAAGGTTTGTTTTAACATACATTTTCTGATGGATTTGAAGTCTGAAATCCAAATATATGTCATTGTTTAGTGACTTCAATCCTCAGATCATCCCAGTGATTTGCCAGAAAACCATAAATTTGTATGAGGAATAGACCAGAAATAAAAGGAAAAATCTTCAAATTCTGCGAAAATCTGTACAGTTGGGAGGTATGTCGCCGCCGCTAAAGTTGTCTTTTTACTAGTTTAATTGAAATTTCTAATTCTGAAACAGCATGTAAAACTTTCATGAAACTGATATCTGTTAGTATTATACATTGCTATTGGATGTCAGGGAATTGACTGACTTGACTCACTTCAATGTGGAGAACTTTTATGAATGAGATATAGCTGTACTGATTTAATGGTACAGTGATCGGACTATGAAAATAGAGATGGTATAGTAAAACAACTGCAATATGCTATAAATTTGGAACTGTTTAAAACATCTCAATATGTAACAACTGTCCCAGTATCCATCATCACACAAGCAATAATGCCCGACAGGGTGTGTGTTAATGTATAATTAATGCCCACCCAGGGGTGTTGTGAGGCCTGATGCCACAGGAGGGCATTACTGCACTTAGAGAATGGGCTCTTTGTAAAGCTGTTGTGTTTTATTTACTTATGTATTTTTAAGTACTATTTGTAGTATATGTTAATGGTGCTGTAAGAAGCATTTTACATCCAAAATTTAACACTTTAAAAAAAATCTCGGTATTTACTTTATATTTTTGATCACTTACTCCTAAAAGGTTTGGTTTATTGCCAGTCATTGGAGACAGCAGTTACTAAATAATGATATACATTTGAGTTTCAAAGTTTTATTTCCTTCAGATAATGACATGCATTTTGAGTTTTTCATTTCATATCCTTCAAAAAATACATGCTAATAACACAAACCCTGTTCTTCTAGCAACTTTCAAAGTTTATGAAGAATATTTAAAATGGGTTCCTATTTCTTACCATTCCCCCTTCCTTCAGTTATGTCAGGCTTTGTCCAGATTTCTTGTGCTGAGAGGTTGGCAGGTATGTTTAAGAGGTGAAGTTTTGCATAAAACTGCTGCTGCTGCCAGGGATTATTCTCTCTTCACTCTCTCTCACACATGCTACCAGGGATCACTCACACTCTCTCTCTGTCTCTGTCTCTGTCTCTCTCTCTCACACACACACACACACACACACACACACACACACACACACACACACACACATACACACACATACTTTTCTGTTTCATTGGAGCGATTACTCTCTCTCTCTCTCTCTCACTCTCATACACGCATACATTCTTACACACATGCATTATTTTAATTTTTTTTGTTTTATACTCGCTAAACAGCAAAAGTGCTGCTTTGTGAGTGTAAAATAGCGGCTTGATCATCTAACATTCACTGACATGCACACATAGGCATAAACACACACACACACACACACACACACACACACACACACACACACACACACACACAGACACACACACACACACACACACACAGACACACATACACACACTTTTGTTTTTCAGTTTTGTTTTTCTTTTTAATATATTTTACACTTTCTAAAGAGCAGAAGGGCTGCTTAGCAAGGTTAAAATAATGGCAGCCATTCTGTTTTCTCAGAGCTCCATGGCAGACATATGCTGCCATGAAGTGGTGGGCATGTTTGTCACAGAGTAATACTCATACATTAATATCCTGCTGGTGAACGCTCATTCTCCTGTCAGGGTACTAATGTACAGTAACCCCATTCTCTAAAAGTATATAAGATCACCCTCTACTCAAATTCAACAAGAATGCACAGTAAAATACAACTAGTTTTACACATTAGTAAAAACATGATTTCTTCACTAAGAGGTATATTTACAAATTCTCTTTTTTTCCTCTCTAAATTTAAATTAAGTCTGCTGCTTTTTTGCAGGAGACTTTTCCTAGCAATCTGTATTACAGACAAAACGTGAAACATTTATTCCATCTGTAATTTAAAAATTAAACTCCTTGCTATTTCTCATTGACAGAATATTTATCCTCTCTGGAAATACAGACTTTGCATTCAACTAAATGACAAAACAAACCAAACCAAAATAATCTGATTATAAATATAAAGACTTTCTACAAGTGATATGGTGTACGTTACCCTAAAATCAAAGTCTACATGTTATTTCAAATGAAAAACAAGTTCATATTAAATTCAGCAGTATTTTTGTCTTAAAAGTGCTCCTTGAATATCAGCATAATATAAACATTGAAGAGAGGTAGGGTGGTATTAATAGCCATTATACGAACATGTTAAGGCTATCTAGGATATTTAAGGGTCTGAGGGATCCCCATAGGGAATACTGGAGAAATGCATGGACTTCCTATTCCTGTAAATACTAAGATATTGTCATTGGGGACCTTCCAAAGACAGAATGGAGACGTTGTTTAGCTCAGAGGCTTCGGCCTCGTGGAATGAAACAGCATTTCTTGGATTTGCTCTTTTCACATGTAGAGCAGTATGTCTATTTCTCAGTGTCCCCTCAGGAATGAGCCAGGACTATGTGTGCCTTTTATGAGATGGCATATTTTCTTGAGGTACGTGGTACAATAGATTGCAACCATGTTGCAATTAGGGCCCCATTTGGTCCACAGAGAAGCCATAGCACAATAGGAAGGGTTATGATTTAATTTGTGTGATACATGGGGGTGCATCATCAGCATCCTGGCAGTGCTCACAATTCCCATATGTGTCACTAGCTCATCTACTGCTTGTTCCTGCATGGTAGGATGTCCAGTGGTCATCGTGTTGGTAAGTGAAAACTGAAAAAATATTGTTTTCTATTTTATTTAAGTAAGTTACACATTGCAAAACATATTGCTGAAAACTAAACCACTTTTTTCTTTGTTTTATCTCCCTTTTACGATTTCTCTTTTTTTATTGTCTTTCAGTTGATGCTGAATATCCACTGGAACCATGACTCATGACACCAGTTAGAAATACAAGTGGAGCTGCAGAAGAGAAGTTTAATCTAGTCCTGTCCCAGACATGTATTGTCATTGAGAGGGTCTTTGGCCACCTGAAGAGTCATTTTGGGTGCTTGGGTGAGTCTGAGGGATGCCCTTCAGTATGACCCATCTACTGTATGTAGAATGTTTTCAGAATGTTGTATTCTGTACAACATGACCATGCACAGGTTTGGTGGTAAAGTCACCCAAGCTGTCCCCCTGCAGCTCCCAGTTCTAGTCCTACTATGACTAATGATGACCAGCCAGTAGAAGTAGTAAGTGACCCTATGAGGCAGGCTCATGCCTGGTATACAGCTGCACAAGTAAAGAGGAAGCATCTAGTCCAGAACTATGGAACATGGCATTTGGGTTAAATGCATACAGGATAAAAGCATATTCTGGTTAAATACATAGAGTCCATTCAGTCCAGTTGTTAGTCAATGGAATTATATTGGAATGTATTCCACATTAACGCATATCTGTTAATTGCACACTTTATTTAAATGCTTAGCTGTCTCAAATCCAGAGTAGTTCACTGACATGCTATTTACTCCTCATAACTGCATAGCTCAGTACAGCAGCACGCTGTAAACATGGGGGTATTTATGTGTATGTACTGTGTCATTACATGAGCAGGAAGTCTCTTGGTTATCTAAGGGATATTATAAGAATGTTGAAGAAACTTCTTAAAAAGATTATTACTTTAGCTGAATGGGTCAACTTTATTAAAATACTTGATAATCAAGAAAGTCAGACTTCTATTGCATCATTGGTAGGCGTGAGCCAAAGTTTAAAGTCAAGAATGCTGAAAAACAGAGAAGAAATTATTAAAGAGTGGCAAACAAATACCAACCCTAATGGCAAATACAAGACATTCAGTAAAAGTGAAGATGTCGAGGATGCCCTATTGCGTTGATCTGCACAAGCCAGAATTTGAAAAATTCCCATTAATGGTCATTGTTAATGGAAAAGGCAGACCAACTGGCCAAAAATATAAGAGCTAAGGATTTCAAACCTATGTCCGGTTGGTTAGAGAGATGGAAAGGATGTCACAACATTGTGTTCAAAAAACAGCATGGTGGAAAACAAGATGCAGATGATTTTGGAGTTGAGTGATGGGTGGAAGACGTTTTTTCAGACATCATGAAAGAGTACAATCCATGCAACATTTTCAGTGTTGATGAAATGGGGTTATATTGGAGAGCTATACCAGATGGAACATTGACATTTAAAAGTGTTGAGGCTGCTGGATTAAAGGCTGTGAAAGATTGAATGACCTTACTATTAGCTTGTAATATGGATGGCAGTGAGAAGTTTGAACGTCTTGTGATCGGGAAAAGCAAAAACCCAAGGTGCTTCAAGAACGTAAAGAAGTTACCAGTCACTTACAAAACAAACAAAAATTCTTGGATGACTGGTGAAATTTGACAAGAATGGCTTCTGAAAACTGACACCTCAATGAGAACTAAAAGAAGGAAAATCTTGTTGCTGTGCACAACTGTGCCCTGTGAATAGTGATGATATAAAGTTGATGAATGTAAGACGTCAGTTCCTGCCAACAAACACCGCATGCCTTATTCAACCAATGGATCAGGGCATTATCACTTGCTTCAAGAAGCACTGCTGCTCACTGATCCTGCGGCACATTGTAGATATAACAAACAGTATGTCCGAATCACAGAAAACACCAGCTGAGCTTGGCAAGAAGCTATCAATGCTAGATTCATTACAAGTGCAGACAGAAGCATGGAATAGAATTTCACAATCTGTGATAGCCAACTGCTTCAAGAAGGCTAGTTTTGTTGTGCTGAGCCCAGATGACATTACAGACAATAGTGACAACAGTGACAGAGATCAGCATGAAAACTTTTTCACCCCTTTGGACATGACTGTGGCCGATTTTGAGCAGTACATTGCAATTGATGAAGAACTTGAAACAGAAGAAATGGATGCTGAGTGTGATTTTGTTCGAGAACAGTGCACTGCTGGCAATTGAAAAGAAGATGAAGACAGTGGTGATGAGGTTGATGTCTACTACAGCTCGAGTACACATCCATGACGTTATTCAGTCTTGGGATATACTGCACAGATTCATGGAACAAAAAGGATGTGAGTCACTTTACACTTTCTATGAACTGAAGAACATTTTACTTCATCTGAAACAGCAAACAGTTGTTCAGACATCAATAACAATTTTTTTCTCTAAACCATGAGGTAGTGCATTGAATACTGTGTTTTATACAGTATAGTTTTCTATGAAGTTTCTAAAATGTATCACTGTTTGTGCACATTGCCTTACCCAGTATAAGAAAACAGAAAAAACATATTGTGACTATACAGAATAAAATCTATTTTAGATGGAAGACATACCATACAGATTTCTAAAACAGACACATCAGAAAGTACACAGGCTGAACGTTAAGTAGAATAAAGCATGAGTAAAGTGAATACAGTAAATAAAGTGAATATGTGAATAAGTGGTACTGAAGCCTGTGGCAGGTAGAAAATGATATTGTAATACCAGCTTGCAAAGAGGCCTTTTCTCTTGCAACTACAATACATACAGTAGCTGTGATTAACCATGTTAATGAAAGACTTCCTGCTCATGTAACAGCTGTAAACAGTAACTTTTCTATCAGGTTTCTGAAATCTATCACTGTACTTGTGTGTGTGTGTGTGTGTGTGTGTGTGTGTGTGTGTGTGTGTGTGTGTGTGTGTGTGTGTGTGGGTATGTGTTTTGTGTGATTGTACTGTGCATCCAGTATTAATATACAATAACTCCCAGCAACTTTGCTTATAAGCATACTCCGCTTAACTGCATTAACCAACCTCAGTCCTGTGGCTATGCATTTAAGGTGGAGTGGACTGTACGTTCACAACAGTAAAACATCAGTTTGTTAACAGAGTCATCCTCCATGTCTTATATTTATAATACTATCATTTTTCATTCTTCAGTGATACAGAAATCTCCAAGAAAAGGCACATTGTTCAGATAGCAACACATCCTTACTGCTTCAGTACTTCACAATTAAAGCATTGCATTTCTACTATGTATGCACAGTCACTATATGACACCAAAGAAAATTATTTTCTCAGTGATCATTAACATTTCCACTACTGCTGTCATAATTTTCCATTTACTAATGACAGATTTACATTTCTCTCAAAAGCCATCATACTATGCCCATAATATGATTAAAACGAAACATTTGTAGAAGTGAATTTACTAATTTTGCATCATTTTCATGTATTTCATATTAATTTACTATAGTTCTCTTAGTTTTTCTTACTTTAAAAAGTCTATGGTTTCTTAAGTCATTTGCTGCATAACTCGAGTGATCGCAACTTAATATGGTGATGTTAAAATATTTCATATACATTCCGGTCCAGTTATGCATTTTCTATGCAGATTAGGCACCTTTACATTTATCTATATGAATCCTAGCAAAATGCAAATGTTTCCATCCACTTATGCAAGTAAATAGCTCTTGGCTACTCATGAACATGGTCTGACGTTCATGTGAACTCACTATGGAATGTGGAGGAATTCACAGCAGTCCCCAGCATGCTGCAGGAACACATGGATAGCCTTAGTTATGCTCAAAACTGAATATGTTTTAGAAAAAGCAAAATGGAGTCAAATGCATGTGGGTTTGCACAGAAGCATAATTCCTGCCCTTCTAAAATCATCTGGCACACCTTAACACCTCAAAGAACTCAACATTTACTAAAGGTCGATAGTCACACACATATGAATATCTATTTCTGCAAAAAAATAGTCCCTAAAACACAGTAATATTGCTGATGTACTGCATGAGGCATGTATAAATGACCTTCAGGTGTAATACTCCAAAAAGGTAGCTAAGGCAATGCCTAGCAACAGTAGCAATTGTAAGTAATATAAAGAAAAAGGATGATTAAATAATAACTTTAATACACCATATAAATTAAATGTGACTGTATTCTTTTAAAAACCATGTAGATGACAAAACATTTTGGTCAAACTAAACTTGCTAATAATGCCCCTACTGGTTAACTGGGTTTGGTTAAGGTGATTTTGTACCCCAGAAGGAGTGGTTCTATACCTGTGAACCTACCTACTTCAGTAGATCAAATACACAAGAAATGTTGTTGTATGTAAATTTAAAGCTGACAATACTGCACAAAAATGCATACTATATATCAAACACATTCATAAGATGAATAAATGAGACTGAATTTTTGGTTCAGTCACCCATATGACTCATATGCTGTCAGTTTTGCCCTCTGACTATAGTCATAAAAAATTAGCTTTTTATATCACCTTTTTTAACATGACTTAACATTTCATATTCAAATATGCGACTACCTGATATATTTCATTTTGATATTTATGGTTTTAAAAGATAAGCATACTTGGTTTACAAGTCATGAATCAGAAAATAATTTAAGTCTATTTTTTAACCATTCTGTACCATTTCACATCATTTTTTATACTTTTTATTCTTGCGTAGTTGGATATGGTGAACAACTGTTAGATTATCTGGCTGGAAGTGTAAGACTGATGGTATGAATAGATACATGATGCCGTTTATTCCTCTTCCAGAATTTAGACTATGTACAGAAATATAATTTATGTTAATGTTTAGATATATTATGGTTTTAATCTCTCATCTTCTAGAGATGCAGATAAATCATGTAAGGATCAAAGCCTGCACCTTGTGTCTGTAAGGTAAGCACTTTAACCATTATATCAACCTCCCACGCAAGTAGTTTGGTAATCTGACAGAATTGCAAATGCCTGACAAAACTAGGAAATATGTTACACCAATATCCACTGCAACTGAAATTGTTAGACAGTTGAATGGCTGCACAGCAAAAGATTGCTTCACCTTAGTTTAACACTGAAGAGTGCCAAGAATAAACTGTGACTTCCATCTATAGAAATGTAGCTCAGAACTTACTGTAACACTTTTAAAGCAGTTTCCTGCCCTAACATTGGGAATTCTGCCCCAGAACACTTGTAAATACTACTTCAGAGATTGCTATACTGTATAGTATGGGGTATTCTCCGAGACAGTAGTCTTGGAATTAGTATGTAAGAAACAGTTTTTCCCAAATGTTCACACATCTGAGTATCTAACTTGGATGTGAGTCTTCTTTTTTGCTCCTAGCTCAAAAATCTCAGGGTCTGGCTAGACACTAATCTCAAATTAATTCTGCTTGTGGACAGAATCCAAAAGAAGTCAATGACACCTTTTGAAACCTTCTACAATGAACAGTGTAGGCAACATACTGTCAATGCTGGCATGTGTTAAAGTTAGCAAAGGAGTGCTAATTCCTGCTACAGAAGATGGGGTTTCTTTCCTTTTTCACATCCGCCATACATGGCTCCAAGATCTCTTGAATAAAGCATTCAGTTAGATGCTAACATTTGCAGCAAAGAATTACATTTTTTCGCATAAACTAAAATGGCTTCTGGTTCCTGATCTACCACAAAAATTATATCCATTTCCTGATCTATCAAAGTTTCACCTGCATTTTGGCAACTGACAATTACTTATGCTAAAATACTACATTATTCTATACTACAGAACAATCACTCCATATTTGATACTTAAACTGAATGTAATACTTTACTCTACAACAGTTTTATGTATAATGGGTCTGGCATATATATTTTTGACTGTCAACATCTTGGATTATGGCTAAATGGGGTCTAGGGACCAATCTATCTACCTGGTTAACAACTGTAATATAAAAATTATTGAAAGGTTTTTTGTGTGTCTGCAAGGTTATGGTCATGACACTATACAGGAAATACATGTTGTTTCCCAGCTCCATCCTTATTAAATGTATCAAGGGTGGTGGAAAGAAAGGTTTTACGTACCAATACAGATATGTCATTTCAAACAAAATCATACATAGTTAGGTAGTTGGCATCACTGAATCTGCAAAACATGATAGAGATGCACAGTATTATTCCCCCTTCACCAAGCAAACGAGTTTTTCAATGCCCAGCTCTGCAGATAATGCCCATGCCAGACAGTCACTAACTTAACAGAAAGTGCTATCTGAGACATACAGATATACATAGATACACAAATAAAAGCATGCATACATACATACGTAAGTTTGCTTTGCTGGCATATTCAAGTTTGTTTAAAATATAATAAAATTAAGACAGACAGGAGAAAAGCTTCTTACAGTTCTTTCAGTTGACTGGCTTCAGTTATTGTGGGGAAAAAAATAGATGCAGTCCAGATGTGGACAGTTCCAAAGAATAGGTCTGCAGTGGTTCCTTACTGGGTGCTCACTACATGTTTTTCATTTATAACTAAACTGGCAGTAAATGTTATTATGACCATTTAAGAATATTGTACGAAAAGATGAATCATGAAGAGCTATGACCTGATTCTTTCTTTACCAAACCTTTCATTAAATAAAAAATCATGGAAAATAGCACATAACATAGCTTAGCATGATTTAAAATGACTGATATCTCTGTCGCCTTTCAAGCTATTTTTCTCCCGTTTAAAGTTCATAATTCATTAGAGTATACATTAGGTTAAAATTTCAGTCTTATTTTTTTCACAGGGGACTGGGATGTACTTGTCTTAAAACCTAATAATTACTACAGTCTTAGCAGGGCTTGACTGGGATGCAGCTATACCTCCCTCAGTCAGGAGACCAGATATGCACACTTTGCACTAGTCTATCCTTTACACATTTATTTTAATCAGTGTTTGGAACATTTAAACAAAAAAGGACAAATATACTTGCAATATAAATTACATGTTCTCTAACATTAATCTGCATGTGTATAGTTTTTGTCACAGTGTCAATGCCAGAATATATTGTATTTGCAGAGGAGTATATGTAACACTGTGTTTTTAAGTACAACTCATATTTCTCCTTTTTGGTCAGATATAAATATATATTTTTACCTGAACTTCTGTTATGAGACGATGATCTCTTTGGTAGTTATTTTAAGACACTAATGACAACTGTATATTGAAACTACTGTGTTTTATAGATGACTGCATTATACAAAATCCCAGGTGGTTGTAGCCTGCATTCATTCTTAATAGTATGCATGTGTGACTTGAGTCAGGTTCCCTGATTTAACATACAGAACTCACTAGGGACAACATGCTCTACATATAAGCAATGATTACTTATGGCAAGTTCTGCCTAACTGATGTTCTCAACAGCGTCAGAAAAAAAATGAATAAGCAATTCTTCTCCTTGATGATGCTTCAAAACCTGTGATACGTTATAAATATAGTAGTCTGCACATGGGAATGAAAATGAATTAACCAACACACCTGGAACAGGTTCCCTTTTGGCATGCAAGTTTCATCAGTGACTCTTGCTAGAGTCATTATATATGTATGTATAAATCCAGTACTTAATCTAACGGATAAGCCAATATTTCAAAGATTGATTAGCAATGGGACAGCTGCTACAAATTTGTATTCCCGACTTGCAAACTCATTGGAACGGTGATCAATGCCTACCCGGAAATCTGCATTTCAAATGAGTTAGAGGACTGAGATGAGATTGGAGGGCAGATTTCAATTAGAGACCAAACGACACACAGCCAGATGATTTGTGCAAATTCAGCAAGTACTTCTATTCCATTGCAATATTCTGATTTATTCACATTACAGCATATGGTCTGATCGGGATGTAAAGGCTGCAGTGATATTTTTTATGTAAAAAAAAATCATTATACAAATGTGTTTCAGTAAGATGTAGAGTTTAAATCAGATGACATAGGAGGCTTATTTATAGTCCAATTTTTTACCATGTTGTGAAGGAACTTAGGGTCCTCTTTTGATTAATTTTAGACTTTTTATTTGGTATGGAGTTCTTGCAGCAGTTCTATAATATACTGCATTCAAGTGATTGTACTTCATTTATTTTAAATAACCAAAACTATCTATCATTTCCTTCACAGTCCCAGACAGAATACAAGGCTCCATTTTTTAATATAGTCAGTACAATCAGTGCACATTTACATTTACTGTAGTAGAGTTTAGCAGTTTATACATTCTTCACTTCACTTTTGTTCAGTATTGTGGAATTAACAGTAATAGCCCATCAACAAAATATGTTGTTTAGCTAAGTTTTCCACTGCAACACCAAGAAATGATTAGCAATTGTAAAGATTGTTTGATAACTCTAAGTAACTTTGCATAACATTTACTTGTTCACACTTCATCATGACTTTTACAAGATCACACAGGAATCAAACCCTGGACCACAGAGAGAAGCTTATTAATAGCTCATAACCTTTAGGTTCATAGGTTCATAGGTTCATACTAGGCTATCTGCCCTAGGGCATTTATAAGCCTAGCCAGAGTGTGTTTGGCTTTCGCCACCCATTTTAAATGAATTTTGCTATGCCCTTTTTCGAGGTTAGTATACTGTGCCTCTGTCTAACAGTGACACAGAAGTGATACCCGGGGTAAACCTACTATCTCCCATCCACTCATCAAGATTCCTCTTGAAGAGAGTCAATGAGGGACTCTGCCTAACCTAGACTGGGATTTTATTCCAGAGTGAAGGGAGCCTCTGGGTTATGAATCTGTCCCTCCAGCATGTCCTATTTATTTCAGTGCTGAGGTTCAAGTCTCGAGCGTGTAGCTCGATGGGATTTGGATTTTCTGAGGTGCAGCATGTCCATTAATTCCGGGTTGGACATGGCTTTATACATCAGGCACAGATCGCCCCTGAGCAGGCGGTATGCCACTGAGTAGACCTGGAGTTTCTTTAACCGGGCAGCATATGGCATCTGTTTGAGCCCTTTGATCCTCTTGGTGAGGTACTTTTGGGGTCTTTCCAGTTGCTGCAGGTGTCTGGTAAGGTACATCCCAAAAGGGGCATTGTACTCAATTATGGGCCTGATGAGGGATGAGTAAAGAGGCACAATGACCTCCCCTGATCTAGATGTGAATCCCTTCATGATTAGGTGGGCTATATAAAATGTTTTTCTAACCACTTTGGCCACGTGGTTTTCAAATGAGAGACTGCTATCAACTTGGGTCCCCAGGTCCCTAATTACTTCTTCTGTACTTAATGGATTACCACCTATGTGGTAATTTGTGGGCACTTTGTCTTTGCCAAAAGGGATGACTATACACTTTTTGGCGTTTAGCTTGAGGTCATGGCTCTGGCACCAGTTGTCTGTTTCTATGAGGCTCTTTTGTAGGATGCTTGTGTCGGCTGGAGAGTCGATTATGGCACCTACTTTGCAGTCATCTGCGAACTTGGTCAGCCACATTCCTTCCATGTTGGCCTGTACCTCCGAGAAATATATACCGAAGAAGGGAGGTCCCAGGACTGAGCCTTGTGGGATGCCACTTGTAACTGGTTTGGAGTCTGACATGGCTCCAGCAATTCTAACCATGTGGGTTCTATCCTTGAGCCAGTTTGCAACCCATCTAGTGACATAGGGGTTTATATTTAAGCTGGAGAGCTTATCTATAATGCCCGAGTGGGGTATTGTATCAAAGGCTTTTGCAAGGTCCAGACAGGCTGTGTGGACCACCTTCCCCTCGTCAATGGCCTTGGTGACTGTTTCAAAGAAATCGACCAGGTTTAAGAGGCAGAATCTGCCCTTAACAAAGCCGAACTGGGTAGGATCCAGTGTCTGTAGGTCCCCAATATCTTTATTTATGAGGTCCATGAAGATCCTTTCCATAGCTTTGCAGACCAAGCTAGTCAGGCTTATGGGGCGATAGTTTCCAGGATCCATTGAGGCACCACCTTTGTGAAGCGGGACCACTGTTGCTGTACGCACTCTTTGGGTACATATCCTGTAGTAAGGCTGAGACTGAACAGTAGTTTTATGTTTGGGTTTAGCTCTTCTTGGAGTTCATGTAGGACGCAGCCCGGGACACCGTCTGGTCCCATTGATGCTGTGTTTTTTGCTTTGGAGAGGGCGGCTCTTACCTGAGCATCTGAGATGTCAGGGGGGCAGCACTCTGCTGGGATAGATATTTGCCCTTTTGGTAGGGAGGGGGGGAGAAGTTTGCGCTGAACCTGTCAGCTAGGATGCTGGCAATGTCTGTGGGTTTGGTGTATTTTTTGTCATTTTGGACTAATTCTGAGCATATCTGGGAATTCCCACCCAGGTTCCTAACATAACTAAAGAAAGCCTTGTGATTATCCTTAGTGTCCTGTGCAATTTTTCTCTTGAAGCTGGCCTTAGACGATTTTATGAGTGCCCGTAGGTTTTGCTAATACTGATCAGAGATGCCTTCCCTTTTTGGGATTTTGATCTATCATGTAGTAGCTTCCTCCTTCTATTGTATAGTTTGTTTATGGCTGGGGTCCACCAGACAGGACACCTGCCTTTGGAGGATTGGGTCTTGGTTTTATTTGGGATTGCATGATCCACGCATTCCTGAAGGTGTTCATAGAATGCGTTTATAAAGGATTCTGCGGTCTGGGTAGTATTTTCCACAGGCCCAGGGGCTTTGAAGGATTCCATCTCGGTTTTGAGGAGTGTGAAATTTGCTTTAGAGAAGTTTTTCACTGTGGTTTTCTGGGCAGGGGGTGGGGTCAGGATGTGAATATCCAGTGAGATTAGTTTATGGTCTGATCTTACCAGTGAGGGATACACTTCTGGTCTGGAGCATAGAGCCCCATGTTGGTGATGATCAGGCCCAGTATGTTTTCCCCTCTTGTGGGAGTGGTAACAAGTTGTTCCATAGCATTTGAGTTTATAAATTCTAGGAACCTTTGGGCTAGGGTGTTGGAGCTAGAGTAATGCTCCCAGTCTATGTTTGGGTAGTTGAAGTCACCCAATATAATGGTGTTTGGAGAGTCCTTCATATTTTCCAGTGTTCTCAGGAAGGCCAAGTGGGGTTCCTGGGTTCCAGGCTATAAACTGGAAGGCAGTTTTACCCACTGTTAGTTGCACATGGATAGTCTCTGATGCTTCATGCTGTGCCACCAACCTGGATGTGTGGGTATCTTTGACGAATATTGATACTCCCCCTCCTTTTGTGGTTAGGTCCAAGTTTTGGGGCCGAAAAGCATGGTATGAGGTATAACCTGGTAGTGCTATGGTGCTCTCAGGAGCCTTGAACCAGGTCTCTGTTACTGCACAGATATTGATGTTCTCCATGCTAAGGAGAGTTTCAAGTGTGTGCATCTTGAGGTTTAGACTTCTGGCATTGAGTAGCATTACTCTTAGTTTCTTATCCCTTGTGATACCTATGGAGGTGAGTTTGTCTTTTGAGCCTTGCCTAAAAAAGGCATTAAGGGGGTGGCAAGAGCCTTTGCCAATATCCGAAAGCCCAGGGGTGACAGGTGCAAGCCGTCCCTAGCGAAGCATCATGGCTTGTCGAGCATGCCATCCCAGGCTGACAGGCATTGGATCCCCTTTGAATGACACCAATACTTAAGCCAATTGTTGAAATTGATCATCTTGTCTTCATTAATTCAATGTATTTGCTACTAATCAGTGGCAAAATGTTCAACATATTCATAGTGTCAAAATGTTTAACATATTCATCATATAATATTTTCTTTATGTGTACTATTATGCGTGGCTTGCCCATACAATCCCTCTATCCCATGTTTATATGACCTTGTACTTACCAGGGCATAAGTATTAAAATGAATGCTATGAGTAATGGATCTTTCTTTTCTTGTATCATTCAATCCCCAGGATATCATCTAATCCTAGAACTAGAATGTTTCTGTATAGTTGTTAGTATATCCCAGCATTAAAATAATCAGAAATTTCAAATAAATCAGTTAAAGTTTGTTATTCAAAGTTCTGTTACATGTGAGTTTTAGAAAGTGGGTTGCTTTGCAAGGTACAGCTTAACAAAGTTGCAATCCTTACACTGTTGACTTAGTTACTGCTCTTATTATAGGAGGATAACCAGCTAGAAAATGTTACAGCATGAAAACTGTTAAACTGTTAACACCTTTTGACTTAGGACAGATTCAGTGACAAACAATTCATTCAAGTATATTTGCAGGGTAAAAAAGATCATATTTTAGATGAAGGCTATTTGTGATGGGAATTTCGCTATCCTCAGCATGCAACCAGCTTAGAATTAAAATATGTAGGTTCCGAGATCCCTCACCATCATATCATGGGCTGAATGACATGTCTGCCCTGTAGAGGAAAGGAATTTTGTTTCTTCTGCTTTTTGCAATTTGCCAGTGCCTGGTTGTTACTCCTTTGGCTGTCAATTTAGGCACAGACACATTTTTTGTCAAGGAGTAGCCCTATATTATGGTATGATACCAGGAAACTTGAACAACCAAACTCCATTTAAAACACCTCACTCTGAATATCATGTCAATGACATGATAAAATATAAACATTTGCACATATCATTTAGCTGTGATCTGACTACAGCTACATCTGGACTGCAGTACTGGCCTTTGCACCGCTGGGCACCACCACGTACTATCACGGACTAACAGGCAGTTGCGATTACAGTTGGCAGCTATAGGAACATTAAATTTCCCCTTTGCTGTGGTCTGCTCTCCAGTGGGACATTTTTATGGTTGTGCTTCCCAATCGGTCTACAGATCAATACAGCCTCTGAGCTACCCTCGCTAGTTCTTCTCATCTATACTAGCAGACTAGCTTCTCACAGGATCCCCACCTGGTCATTTTTGGTCAATCCCTGCTACCAATCATACCTTGTACCTAGCACTATGGAAGGACAATACCCCACCATCTCTCCTGCTTATCTGGTCGAATTAGGCATCCTAAGGCACTGTAGCAATTGCCTCATGTACACTGACAAACTGCTTCATTTACATTACTCCAACTCAACATGCGAGAGGTGCATCTACATAAAAAAAAACATAGACTCTAAGCTCGCTTGCTCACCACTCAGTACACCTGACCCTAAGCAGGTTGTCAGCACTCACATCTCACCACCCTCATCTACCAGGCAACCAACACATAAACCCACATATGTGGAGGTCCTCTCTAAAAACCTAACCAAAGCACAGAGACCTCCCAAACACAAGTACACCACACATAGTTTATTTACAGATAAACACAGTACTCATAACAACACACCTCACTGTCTCAACAAGTAAGTCCTTAAGATGTAACACTAAATAGTCATACGTAATTCTATCGTGAGACACACTGATATGCCACTCACCAGGTTGGATAAGTAGAAGGTCATGGTTAGCTGTCTGTCTGGTGCCAGGGTCCGGAACATCACACATGCACTCAAGTCTCTCAGCAGCAAGTACTGTTATGATTCTGTGATAGTCCATGTCATTGTTAATGGCCTGAGATGTCCCTCTCTGGGCTATCTGAAGACTATATGAAGACAGACATGACTTGGCTCTCTGATTATGTGTTCCAGGCAGGTATGTCCTTAGCCTTAAGCAGCATACTACTCTCAACCAGGATGATGTCGTAATATAAGCAAAAGATGATTGACTTCAACAATTGACTTAGTTTCTGGTGTCATTCTAAGGGGATGCAATTCCTGTCAGTCTGGGATGATATGGTCGATAGACCTCAATGCTTTGTCAGAGATGGTCTTTACCTCTCACCCCTGCTTTTGCCCCCCAGTGTCTTTTTTAGGCAATGTCATAAGTACAAAATTTCCAATGTGAATTGTTCCCCAAAAACCAATATCAGGGCCATGCTGCTAAACACTAGGAGTCTAAACCTTAAACTGTACTCATTGGAAGCTGCCCTCACCTTGGAGAATGCTGACATCTGTGCTGTCACAGAAACCTGGTTCAAGGCTGCGAAAAGCACCCCAGCCATACCAGGTTACAATGCCTTCCAGTCACTCAGACCATCAAATGAGAGTGGGAAATCCATAGGAGAAGGAGGAGGAGTATCAGTTCTTATTAAAGACAAAGACTCCTCCAGATTGGTAAGATTAAATGAGTCCCTCAGACTACTCCAAGTACAACTCTCTGTAGGTAAACCTCCAGTCCAAAACATCACCAGTTATAGGATCCCCTCCATGAACCAGGACACTCACAATGCCTACCTAGACCTCCTGTAGTCCCTCAATATACCACCACATACCCTGGTGTTTGGAGACTTCAACTACCAATCAATAAATTGGTCTAATTATACCTGTACCAATGCACTCACCCATAGATTCTTGAACTTTGTAAACTCTAATGCCCTGGACTAGCTAGTGGACACCCCCACTAGGGCTTCAAACATTCTGGATCTAGTACTTATGAACATGAGTGATCATTGCACCAAACCAAGTGTGCAGTCATCTCTAGTATGATCTGACCACACATCAGTCACACTAAAAGTAACAATAGTGCCTGACCCTTCCCCAGCTGGAATTGGACTAAAACATTTCTCCAAAGCAAATTATAATCTCTTACATGACGATATTACTAGTTTCATAGCCCCTACCCCTACTGATGGCAAGGATATCTATGCCGAGGTTTATACCAAAGCTTTGCATAAAACCTTCACAGCTGCATCACATCAGCTGTACCCGACAGGCTAAAAGCAAGCTCCTCACTCAAGAAATAAACTGCTCAGTGGGCAGCCACCATAAACAGGCTATACAACAGAAGAAAGAGACTGCTGTCTAAAAGCAGTAGGTGATGGTCCCCAAACTCAAAGGACTCTATCCTTGGCCTAAATAAGGAAATAAGACACCTAGTGAAAAAAATCCAAAGCTGACTATGAATCTAAATTGGCCACCCTAGCCAAGGGTAATCACAAGGCATTCTTTGGCTACTTGGCAACCTCAAAAGAAAATTCCAGATTTACACAGAACGTGTTGTAAATGACACAAAATATACTGAACATGGTGATATTGCTAACCTTCTGGCAGACATGTTCAGTGAGAACTTCTCCCCCTGTCTCCACCCAATATACCATAAGACATCCTCTTCTATATGTCCTTCCTAAGAAATCTCTAAGGAACAGGTCCTTAATGGCCTTTACAAGGCTAAAAACATGGCCTCTATGGGATCAGACAGCATTCCTGGCTGTGTCCTAAATTGCTTAAAGCAAGAGTTAGCTGTACCTCTGAGTACCTTCTTCAACCACAGTCGAAGCACTGGGTATGCCTTGCAGATTGGAAAACTGCCACTGTCATCCCCCTCCACAAAAGGGGTTTCTCTGTGACCCCGAGAATTATAGACCCATATGTCTCACCAGTCTCATATGCAAGGCCATGGAGGGAATCATTATGGAACTTATGAACAAGGGCATAGGAGAGCTCCAAACACTAGACCAATCCTAGTCAGTCTGGTTTCACCAAAGGGGGATTGTGCTTACTAAACTTGATAGACTTCCTCAAGACAGTCACCAAAGCCCTGGATGAAGGCAAAACTGTGCATACTACCTATGTAGACCTAGCAAAGGCCTTCAACACCACCCCCAACCAGGTATCATTGACAAACTTACCCATTTTAAAATAAACCAGTATATAGTCAGGTGGGTTACAAACTGGCTCACCAACAGAACACACATAGTTAAAATAGGGAAGTCTTTATCCCCCTCCACACCAGTAACCAGTGGAGTACCACAGGTCTCAGTGCTGGGGCCCCTATTGTTTGGAATTTACTTTTCAGAAGTACAGGCCAAAACAAAGGGCATGTGGGTACCAAAGTTTGCAAATGACTGCAAACTGGGTGTGATCACTGAATCCCTAGTGATACTGACACCATCCAGGAAGGTCTTACTCAAACCAGCAATTGGTGCCAGAGTCATTGGCTCAAGTTAAATGCTAAAATGTGCATCATCAACCCCTTCAGCATGGGATACATCCCTACAAAGTACCACATTAACATCACCACCTTAAATACCCAGCAACCTCTCCTTAGATCATCATGTTTCCACAGTGGTAAGGAAAGCCTTCGATATTGTCCATCTCATCAATAAGGGCACTGGCTCCAAAAAAAAAGAGGTTATATCCCCCTGTACTCCTCTCTTAATAGACCAATTACAGAGTACAATGCACCCTTTGGTATGTACCTCGCCAGGCATCTCCAACAACTGGAGAGACCTCAGAGGTTTCTTACAAAGGAATATCGATGTCATTTGTCATTTGAATGTTTGTCACTTTGGATTTTGCTTTGTTTTTGTTTTTATTTTCTTTTTCAAAGTGTGTTTTTTAGGATATGATTGACAGTGGGGGATCTGCATCCTATCTCCGAGTCTGGAAGCTGTGATTTTGATGTGACAGTGACACGCTGATTTTTTCTTGAGAATGGTGGTGAATAATGGGGTTGGTTAATGTACAAAAAATATGGGAGAAGTCCATGACTTATATATTATTCCATGGGCACTCCAGTCCTTACTGGACAAAAGTTTGTATCACAGCTGTTGGTTGGTCAATACTGATATTATAGCTATTTGTTAATGTTTTTTTAATCTGCTAATTGGCACTGGATGACTTCGATTTGATATATTGTTTGTTGATTGGAAGTGCTGATTGATTATACAACTGGTCAACTACAGAAGCAGTCTGTGTTTTATAAATTATTATTATTAAGTTTTTTATACATGGCACTGCTGAGTGGTTGATATCAGTAGTATACCCATCGGTAAATGATATATTCATTCTCAATAGTCACTGACGGTTAAATCTTAACCTTTTTTGGAGCAAATGTTGAATTATTCTTTCTGACTGGCTAACACTGACAGCATAGCTATTGGTAAATTATATGCTTATCTGCCAATCAATGATACTAGATCGTAGTTTTTATTGGATAAAATGCTGAATGCATGTAGCTGACTGGTGATAGAGCAATAATGATATTAAATGCATATTTTAAGTGTTATATTTTATCCAATAAGAATACTGATTTTTAAGAATAGTTTATTTTAATTTGATGATAGGATGTATCTTTTGGCTTTAGAAATGAAAATTTCTATTGGCAGTTAGATGTTTAAATATGTGTTTGTTGTTATTTCCATTTGATCTGAAGATCTTGTTGTTACACTTTTGTTATTTATTTTTCACAATAAACAGTGTGTTTATTCTCAGCCTGGTGGACATATGGAGGTGGGTTTTAGTTTTATACATATATATATATATATATATATATATATAGATATATATAAATATATATAGATACATAGATATATAGAAACAGATATGTTCAATTTGATGGACTGACGCTATCATTTTTTTAATGTATTAGAATAAATTATCCACTTTTTCTTCTATGGCTACTATGCAGTTTGTTTCCAAGAATGGAAGAAATACAGTAGTTCTGTATTATAGTAACCGAGGAACTTATGTGAGTTTTAGTGATATGTTGCATTTATACCCTAATCTTTTAAGCAGTTTTTCAAAAGCTCAGTTTGATGATGGAGGCATGGTCAGAATAACTGGGGTTTCATGCTCCTGTGGCATCATGTCTCAAGAGTGAAATTGGTTTGCTACAGACTCCATGTCTACTGGTATCTCTAAAGTGCTTGTGCCACATCTCACTTGAGGTTATATTGATCAACATCCTCATATTTAGATTACCATCACACAATCCCAGAGGAAAGGCACATTTTGAACTATCTGCCATTTCTTTGACATAGTGCAGCCTTGCAGCTGGTATACATAAATTGCAAGGTGTGTGTGTGTGTGTGTGTGTATGGAGGATTTGCCTCCTTGCAAAACACTTGTTTAAAACAGTTTCTAGTAGTCATTGTATTCTCAAGGCTGCATGTACTCAATTATTTAGAGTTTGTCTTACCTGAGAATGTCTTCTCTGATTGAACATTATACTTCTTATCTAGCTCTTGTTAAAGTAGAAGTGAAGCCAAGAGGTAAAAGAAATGCTTTCTTAATAAATTCCAAAATCTAATCATCCATGGCAGACAAGGAAGCTGGTCCATGTCACCTGCTGTGTTCTCTCCATATTAGTTGTGGTACCAAGACTTTTATAATATTTTATCATCTGCTACATATGAATCACTTTCACCATATTGAAATATGTAACAAAATCAGATTTTTCAAGAAAGGAACAATGTGCATTTTGCCTTAAAAATACAGGCATGAAGTAAACAATCAGATTAGTGACCATTTTGTGTTCCAAATAAAGACTGTCTGCAAAACTTACATCTCTGGATTATCCTTTCCTCACAAAAAGAAGATTTCCACTTCTGAGACCAGAAGATACTGCTTGCTTCCAACACATGTTGCTTAAACAAAAAAACTTTCTGTCAAGGAACCCCCCCCCCCCCCCACACACACACACACACACACTTTGTGGTTTTAAAATCCACAGTGATCCAACTCTTCCTTAAGACACAATTTTTAGTCTTCAGCCTGATAACTTTTATTTATTTATTTGTATCCAGAAGAATTTCATTCTGGAATATAAAAGTCAAAAGTCATGAAATGTCAGGGATTTACAGTTTGCAAAGACAAAAAAAAATCCCAAAACAAACAAAAAAAATGACAGATCTCCCTATAGTCTTCTGAAAACAAGGAACAATTAAAGGCAACCTGCTTCAGCACAACGATCTCCTGCCAAGGTGTTAGTACCACAGTGTTAAAGCATGTTAACAGTTATGCCCAATGAATGAGACTTGCATGCTACATCCAGAGCTGACACTAGTGCAACTTGTCATTTTTTATTCCACTCACAGATGCCAATGCCCAATGGAGAAATCAAGAAATCCCCAGCATCTGAAGGATGCCTTCATGCCTGTCAGTTCAACTTTACATAAATTAGTACTGGACACCACTGATGTAAAAGTTCAACAGAGCTCGTTATAACAGACAGTTGAAAAGTAAAAAAAAACATGTAATAATCTGGTACCTGTGATAATGTTCAACGTCTTTCATTATAACCTAGTTCTTTATAACAAACAGTTGAAGAGTTAAAAAACATGTAAATTGCTTAAAAGATAATCTGGTACCTGTAATAATGTTCATTCAACTTCTTTCATTATAACCTAAGGTATGGACCTAAAAGACAAATCTAGAAGCTGTGGTATGATTCTCCAAAGGCTTCCATTGGATATACCTTCAAATAAATTTGGTGGGACTTTGCAGACTGTTCATATCAAAACAGCTGATCCCTAAATTAATGTGATGCTAACTGAGTGACTAAACTACGATTTTCATCTTCATTTCCAAAGTGGAGAGGCACACCCCACCAAAAGTAAATTTTTTTGCATTTTTATGATCGCCAGCTCCTCACAAGACCAGTCTTGCTGAAATCAAGACAGGTTGCCATAAATAATGCCTCTGTCTGCAGTATTTGACTAAAATGAATAAAGAGTTGAATGCATTTTACTTACAAAGGCAATTAATATAAACTGCAGTCAACAAAAGAAGCAAGCAACCTTTCAAACAACTTAGTTTCTACCTATCTTTAGATAAGCCTCTTTATTTCACTTATATATGGCATTTTGTAGGCCACTTCCATGTCAGTATTTGTGTTATAGTATGATTGAGCTGTTTGGTTTATGTGGTGCAGGGATTTATTTATTTATAAATGGCGAAGCCAGATTAGATGCAAGTGCCCATTTTCAGAGGTGATGTGAGAGTCTGGTCTGGGTCACAGTTTGTAAGTGGAAATAGATGGACTCAAGCTCAGGACTGAAGTATGAAGACTATTAAACATTCACAGTCTTAACCTCTGAGCTAAACAGTGAGACGAGCACTGATGAATAACATTAGGCAGATCTTGCATGTTTTCACTGAAATGTTACAGAAGCTTTAATTCTTTACGAATATATGGAAACAGTCTTCCCATGTTTACCTACTGTCCCTTTGCGGATGTTGAACTGCCATTCTTGCTCTATATCATGATAGCACTGACATCAGATCTTGGGAAACGCTAGGGTTTTTTACATATTGCAGATAGTTCTGGGAGCATGATGTTACTGGTTACTTGGGATGGCAGCACTATCTTATGGGGGTTTAGTTATGTTATTTTATTGCATTAATCAAAATGCCTAGGGTTTCTCATACAGACAAAAACCTTGCATAAGTTTTAATCTCCCTTTCTTTTTTTGTTAAATAACTAAATCTTGATGACACAGTGCAGCCTTTTTTGTTGTCCATCTATGCACTGCCCAGGAGGAATTTTCATAAGGAATATGCACTCAGTCCCCCTATATTATTCCTTATAATTTCTAATATAGCTAGAAGTCAGTAATCTATATGATAATATATTTAGAGCTGAAATCTATTCCCTGACCTTATCTTTCCACTGACAAAGAATCTGTTTGCTGCTACCACTATTAAATTGCTGAGTGGCTGTGCTTGTTCTGACTAGAGCAGAAGGTAAAGTGAGAACAGCACTAAATGTCACTTTTCCTCTTTAAATTTCTGACCGCTCATACTTTTCAAATAACCACTAAACTCAGAACTAACATTAATAGTTTACAGTCTTTAGTAAGAGCCTGCTGCCTGTTGCTCATTTCAAGCTACCTACTTAACAGTTTATAAGAAACCTTTGACTCACCTCTGACATTAATTTGCTACAGGTTTTATTGGTTTTAGATGACAGTCCTTCCAAAGCACAAGAACTTAAATTCCCATTTTAAGTATAATGATATCTTTTACGGCTGGAATTATTGAGGATTACCAGATTTTCCACAGATGAAGGGAGTCATCTCAAGGGCAGTATTTTCCAGTAATTTATATAGGTTTCTTGTCCAGATTCACCACATTTCAAGAAACACATCTTGCATGCAATATGTTTGTTAGAAGGCACAACAAGCTGTAGAATTATTACAGAAGGAATTAAAGAAATAAATGTAAATTAATAGAATCAATAATAAACACTAGCTCTATGGGTGTGCCATTTATAGGTTAGATTTTCTTTAAGCGTTACCTTTGAAACCCAGCACTAGATAAAGAGGGCAAATTCTGTTCCCAGGATATTACTAGTAGTACAGTTTATTTTGCCCTTTTTTATAATATCTGTCTATTTCCATGTGGTAGCAATAGCTTACTTTTTCTCTAAATTAAAAACAAAATAAAGCTTCTATAAGCTCTATGGTATTCTAGCTGAAGACTGGAATCTCGTTGTGAATTGTAGAGAGGAAACCTACTATGATCCCCATTACAGGAACTTTTCAAGAACTATTATCTATGCCTTCATAGATCCTTTTAGAACCCACTGTTCCATTAATTACCAGTTCTTTGTCTAATTATTTTGGGGTATATATTGTTCGCGCATACATATCATTCTAATATAACAATAATTCACCTCTGGGGTCAGTAAAGTAAAGCAACTGAAGTGACCCCACAAAAGACCAGGTCCAAACTAAACTAAGGAAAATATGAAAAACATGGCACGAGTGCACAGGACTCCACGCCATAAAAATGTTTAATGAAATACAGCTGATAAAAGAACACGGTTTAAAGTAAACACATATAAAAACAAAATCAGGAACAACTTGAAATAATTATTTATTCAACAGTCTATCACAACTGAGGAATTAAATTTCTTGAATGTTTCTCACACAAGAGTTCCTGCCATTTTTGGAGTACCTAAAATCCATAAATCACTGGATCAACCCTCCATGCACCCCATCGTTGACGGCAGAGGTTCTGTCATCTATCCTCTGGACAGGTTTTTGAATATCAATCACTTGGTGACTCTTGTGTGTCACATATGCTATGACTCCTGGGAATTTTTGAGTCAAATAAATGGTTTTCCCTTCAAAGAATCTTATTGTTTTACAACAATTGATGCCGGGGATTTATATTCCGTCTTTCCACAAGAGATTGGAATGGAATGGTTTTGTGATTTTTTTTATATGAGAACGGAATATGTCAGGACATGCTAAACACAAATGGCATCTTATTAGATATGGTGCTTAAGAATAATTACATCACATTTGGTGATGATTTATATTTACAAAAAACACTGGAGTGGCTGTGGGGGCTGCATGTGGTGGACTGTTTGCCAACATTATCATGATCCGGTGGGAAAGAAATATTTATTCAGCACTGAGTATTTCAAACTTTGTGGCTTTTATACTTATTATTTGGATTATATTTTTATCCTCTGGGAGGGTGATGAAGATGATGTAGTCCTGTTTTTGGAATATATGTATCAAACCACTACATTTTTGAAATTTACTTTCATGACTAACTTTTTCTATATTGCCTATTTTGATGTTTGGTTAGAAAAGGATGTACACAATCAAAGGTTTACCGCCAAGATCTACAGGGAGAGACCTATTCCAACAGTTTTTGACATTATGGTAGCACACATCCATTGTTCCAAAAGAGGGTGGTAGTCAACAGCCAATTTGTGTGAGCGGCCAGTATGACTACAATAGAGGAGGACTTTTGGGATGAGTGTTTTTAATGAAAAGCATGTTTTTAAAACATGGCTATCCTAACTGCTTATTCAAGATGGCACACTGAAGGAAAAATTAGATACCAGACTGACAGTGGTATTTAAGAGAGGCAAGAATTTTAAGAATATCCTTCAAAGCCCCTGGGCCAGAGGATAATACAGCTCAATCCGCAGAATCCTTTACAAATGCATTCTATGAGCACCTGCAGGAATGCATGGATTGTGCTATCCCAAATAAAACCAAGACTCACTCCTCCAAAAACAGGAGACCGGTCTGGTGGACCCCGGCCATAAATAAGCTATACAATAGAAAGAGGAAGCTACTACATGACAGAGCAAAATCCCAAAAAGGGAAGGCATCTCTGATCAGTATTAGCAAGAAACTTTGATCCCTCATAAAATTATCAAAGGCCAGTTTTGAAAGAAAAATTGCCCTAGGCACTAAAGATAATCACAAGGCCTTCTTTAGTTATGTCAGAAACATGGGTGGAAACTCCCAGATATGCTCTGAATTGTTGCATAACGGTACAAAATATACCAAACCTACAGACATAGCCAACATCCTGGCAGACAGATTCAGCACAAACTTCTCCCCCTCCCCAAAGGAGCAAACGCCTATCCCAACTGAATGTAACCTCCTGACATCACAGATGCACAGGTGAAAGCTGCCCTCTCCAAAGCAAAAAACACAGCATCTATGGGACTGGATGGTGTCCCAGGCTGTGTCTTACACGAGCTCCAAGAAGAACTGAACCCTCACATTAAGTCACTGTTCAAACTTAGCCTTACTACAGGATATGTACCCAAAGAATGGTGTACAGCTACAGTGGTCCCACTCCACAAAGGTGGTGCCACAACGGACCCCAGAAACTATCGCCCCATAAGCCTGACTAGTCTGGTCTGTAAAGCTAGGGAGCGTATTATCATGGAACTCATAAACAAAGACATTGGGAGCCTCCAGACACTGGACCCTACCCAATTTGGCTTTGTTAAGGGCAGATCTTGCCTCTTAAACCTAGTTGATTTCTTTGAAACAGTTACCAAAGCCATAGATGAGGGCAAGGTAGTCCACACAGCCTACCTGGATCTCACAAAAGCCTTCGACACAATACCCCACTCGGGCATCATAAATTAGCTTATCAGCTTAAATATCAACCCCTATATCACAAGATGGGTTGCAAACTGGCTCAGAGATAGAACCCACATGGTCAGAATCACAGGTGCCATGTCCGAATCCAAACCAGTTACAAGTGGCATCCCACAGGGCTCAGTTCTGGGACCTCTCTTGTTCGGTATATACTTCTCTGAGGTACAGGCTAACACGGGGGGATTATGGCTGACAAAGTTTGCAGATGACTGCAAACTGGGGGCCATAATCGAATCTCCAGCTGACACAAGCATCCTCCAAAAGGGTCTCACAGAGACGGATGCTTGGTGCCAGAGCCACAGCCTCGAGCTAAATGCTAAAAAGTGCATAGTCATCCTCTTTGGGAAAAACAAGGTGCCCACAAATTACCACACAGGTTGTAATCCATTAAGTACGGAAGAAGTAATTAGAGATTTGGGGACCAACATAGATAGTAATCTCTCCTTTGATACTCACGTTGCCAAAGTGGTTAGAAAGACCTTCTATATAGCCCACCTTATCACAAAAGGGTTCGCATCTAGATCAAGAGAGGTCATTGTGCCCATCTACTCGTCACTCATCAGGCCCATAATTGAATACAATGCCCCTTTTGGGATGTACCTTACCCTACACCTGCAGCAACTGGAGAGACCCCAAAAGTACCTCACCAAGAGGATCATGGGCTACAAACAGATGTCCTATGCAGCTCGACTAAACAAACTCCAGCTCTACTCAGTTGCTTACCGCCTACAGAGAGGCGATCTATGCCTGACGTACAAACCATGTCAAACCAAGAATTAATGGACATGCTCCACCTCAAAAAATACAAGTCCCTTAGAGCTACACGCTCCAGGGACCTAAACCTCAGCACAAAAATAAATAGGACATGCTGGAGGGACAGATTCATGTCCCAGAGGCTCCCCTCACTCTGCAATACAATCCCAATTCATGTTAGACATAGCCCTTCGCTGACCCTCTTTAAGCAAAATTTGGACGCGTGGATGGGAAATCGCAAATTCACCCCTGGGATCTCTCCTGTGTCCCTGCTACACAGAGGCACAGTAAATCAATCTTAAAAGGGTACCTTCTGTGACTTACTTTACAGAGGCACAGTAGGCTAATCTAATAGGGAGGTGGAAGCCAAATACACTCTGGCTAGGCTTATAAATGTCCTAGGGCAGATAGCCTAGTATGAACCTATGAATCCAAGGTTCCACTCAGAATTCACAGTCCAGGGATGAAAAAAATGCGGCCATTGGAATTATTGTTCTGATATTTTAGTGTGTTATTAATTAAGATTGAATAATATATTTATTAAAATAAATGGCCTCTTCAAGTGTGTCTCCAAAGGTGTAGTCTATGCTGCATGTTGTATGCACTCCCCTACTTTTTATATTGGCAAAACTGAACATAGACTAAAAGACAGAATCTATGAACACCTATATGATATACAGATGAATAAAGAGACAAACACTTTATTTAAACATATTTGAATGTATCCAGATAATTTCTTCAGATTTTGTGTTCTTCAACAACTCATGCAAGATCTGAGGGGTGGACCCTGGAATGTGTTATTGCAGAAATATGAGCTATTGTGGCAATTATGGACTAATGCAAATAACCATCCAGATCTGAATGATTTTATCCCTATCTCCAGCATCTTGAAGCTTAAATCAATGTAGAGATTGATCATTTTGTGATTTTTTTTTACCTGGTATACAGTTGTTGAATTTATAACTTAACCTTAACAAGTCTGTAGATCATAACTTTTAAAGTTTGAGTCTGACTGGATAAAAGAATTTCTAACTATAACATGATTGGATACATACTGGCTGGCGACCTACTGGACTACTGTCTCCTTCCCTGATTTGGATTTGCTAATTTTTGGTGGCTATAGAGTGGTCAAATCAGCAGGGTTTAGTTGGATTCATGTTTTTCCTATTGGGGTTTACTCTATTATGACTTACATTCATCTAATTTTTGAATGATATCTATAGTCAGATTACGACTGGATAGAAGGATATTTAACTATAATAAGATTGAATATATATTGACTAATATAGGCTTTTGGTCTATTTTTCTTATTGTGTCTATGGATAGGCTTATTTTTTGTGATAACAGATTGGACAGATTAAGAGGGGTGTGTTGAACAATCACTCTCCTATTGGTGCTCTTATAATTACGAGTGATTGGATCATTTCTTGGGGGTATATTGAAATGATTAATATGATTGGTTAATTTTTATATTTAAAATTTTGGTTTTAGTGGGTCTTTATCTGAGGAAGTTCCATAATATGGGATGAAAGTGCTTATTGTGGTACATCATGGTATTTAATACGTTTTTTGTTTTTATTTGTGTTTACTTTAAACTATGGTCCTTTATCATCAGTATTTCATTAAACGTTTTTTACGGAGTGGAGTCCTATGTGCTTGTGATGTGTTTTTCACATTTTCCAAAGCAACTAAAGCTCCAAAGCAATTTTCATACCATAGTGGTTGTCATTTAGAAATAAGCTAAGCTGTTTTAAAGAATTATACAATCTAGCAAATAAATCATAATTTTCTCAGAAGTAATAACATTTACATTTGGATATGGGTGGCTATTAAGGAACTACCTGGATAACAACATATTTTTGGGCATCAGATGACCCTTTTTCCTAACAACAAGTAGACTCATGATCAATAAATTAGCATATCTATGAAAGAAATTCATGTGTAAAATATATAATTTAGATTAATATTTGAAACTATTTTCTAATGAACCAAAACTGATCTCAAGTTACAATGTTATAAAGAAATTTAGGTTGACCACTTCATATTACATGCTGAAAATTTTAACATCCTTCAAAATAAGGTGCCTGTGGCTCGTGTGAAAGAGATGGAAGTTTCCTTTTGAATCTTAACAAACAGATAAACAGGAGCCAAGCCTTCTCACATAGTATTATTGATTGCTCATAATAGACACCATACTTCAAAACCATCTAAAATCATATGGTTCTTTAACCTAACACAGCTCATTTATACTAATCCAGAAGTGGTAGAAGATATCTATGTAATTGAAAATTATGGTGAAAAGATGCTGGGTACCTTGAAAAACTTGGATATATGTTGCATTGTCCTTCATAACAAAAACAAAATGAAACCTGTCTTTTGAAAGCTCTTGATGTTTTAGAACTTGTTTATACCAAGCCTTATCAATAGAAATGACTATTTTTCTTATCTTGTTATATAACTTTTAGATTAACAAGCAAAGTTAAAAATTTGTATTTTAATTAATTGAAAATAAATTTGATCAGTATACCTTCTTCTGACCTTAACATTATTGAGAGTTGTCATTCACTTTCATAAACATAGATATTAAAATTATGTGTTAAGGCCTATCAGATAACATTAAAAATAAACATAAGCATTTCCCATTTCTAGTCTGGTTTCCTGACACTGTATCAAATACACAACAATATTCTACCATGGAACTTGGCAACAGAGCAAATACTAAAGACATGTAATATATCAGTTTCTCTTGCTCAAAGGGTTTAGAATGAACTTACATCCTCCTTGCCTTCTTCTTTCACAAGGGTTATTAAACATGTACATTAGTATAGAGTATAGTCGCTATATCAAGTCTAAGTTATCAGATTTCTAGCACAATTCAAATAAAAATAGGTACTTACCAATTATCCCATATCCCATATGTATTCAGTTCTTACAGAAACATTATCTTTAAATTCATGCGTAAAAGACAAAATTTCCAAAAGATAAATGTAATCATGTATCTTACAGCTTTTATAGATGATATTCTTACTTGTTTAACTCAGCATTCTGACTCTATGCATTCCTTTCTAAATACATGTCTTTATTCATTGAGATCTCTTCTAATATAATCATTATAAATAAATATGCTACATTTCCAATAGCACCCACAGGCTCAAATACATGTTATGAAGCTAGTGGAATGCCAGTTGTACACAAATGGAGAAAATAAACTTTGCCACATAAGTGAACATCTTCCCTAGTAGTTTTTACTTACTGAAATACATCTTTTGAACAATATGCCTACATTTCTAGAAAATAAAATAAATTTAGAAATTCCATCTTCTGATGTAATAAAATGCTCGAGTGATGCATACCAAAACAAATAATCAAACTAATTGTTGAGAGTGGACCTTTAAAACTCCTGATTTCAGAAAATTTGATTTTACAATATGCACTTATTTATTAATTGATTCTTATTTGACTTCATTATAGAAAAATATACTTTCCTCTGTGTATTCTGTAACAGCACGTCTTTAAGGCTTTAATTCATATTAATTAATCAGAACTATAAACATTGTGCATTTAGATGATTAGGAAAAATAGCTATCTATAACTTCAAATTACAAAGTACAGTCAGCAATGAAAGAAAAATTGTATTGATTCAGCCTATCATCAGTTACTCTAATTTTATGTTAACCCAAGGGCCTCTTTAATCTTTGATATTGTTAACGTTCCTTGGTTTGACCAATGATGCTTAACTGGCCTTTGCTCAGGAGATATTAAAATCAGTTTAATGCTAAATATATTCTATATATAAATCTAATAAGTGCACCTGTAACCAAGAGTTTCCAGTTATATATAGTGATAGTTAAATTATTAAAATAAACAGTTTTTAAGTTTCTATGAAAAGCCAGACCCCCTGCTTCAGTTTTACATAATAATCACATTTTTGATAGGTTTCCACTTCTCCTTTTTCTAATTATTTGGACAATGCTCTAGCTGTGGAGCCCATCACTCAGTTGTAATTCTACATATATTGCTGCATTCACTCAGTTGCATGATACCTGTTCCATAGTTAGCTATAATGCAGACCTGATGCCACATCCAGCCGTCCAGTCATTCCACTATGCAATTCTATAAAAAGGAGATGCCAGGCTTAATATAAAAATATGAAACTATCAGCATTCTCAATGACACTTGACCTGTTGAATAAAACATATGTAAATCATATTAAATCTTGCATTCACACTTATAGTCAACATTCACACCCACTCGTACACACAAATTTAGTAAAATCTATATAACAAAATTTTCCCTCATATCCACCGAAAGTCATATGCATATATATATATATATATATATATATATATATATATATATATATATATATATATATATACACACACACACACATATATACAAACATATACATGCATTATACCAACTCCAAGATTGCACCACAATAGGAAAAGTACCTATTCCCAATAATATATTATATGAATGTAATACTAATTCTAACAAATGGGATCCATCTATTTATATATCTGACTGCTTTAGAGAGATGTAAGCTTACTTCTGTCTGAAAGGATCATTCAACTTGTAACCCAAAAAAGAACATTTCAAATGCTTGAATGTTTTTTAATACGGAATAACACCTGATATTTAGACAGAACAACTGTATAAAGTTAACATCCATCCTTCGTCTGAATATGAAATGTCATTACCTGTCAGTGGATTTCTATGGGATAATGTGACTTATGAATAATGTTCCATTTCTATGCTTTATTTTATGAAAACATTGAAAATTACTCCTGTGTCTATGATACAGCCTGGAAATCAGTTTCCCAAATCCGTAGTTAGGATACGACTACAGCTACAATTGATATTCCTGATTCATACTGTAAGACAGGGACATCTCTAGTTTTATTTCTTTCTTCAAATCCATCTAAAATGTCCCTTTTTATGAGTATTAAAGCACAGTATTTGATTAAATGCTGATTACAAAATAAGGCTTTTTCATAATGGTTATGATCTGATGCTTTTATTTTCTATTTTTTTGTTTCTTTTTCTTTATATTTTTATTCCTTGTATTCTTTGTAATTTTATGATGTGGACATTTTTAATAAAGTTTACATTCAAAAGACATATACAATAATTTCCTTTTTTATAAAATATAGATTTCCTTTGGTTACGTCTAAGATTGCTCTGGACACTCAGGGTATTGAGAAGGAATGGTGTTGCTGCAGACCACTAAAGAATACCTTCATAGTTTTGTAATATGTATGACTTTCTTTCTTCATTAACAAACCTAACTGAGGTTGTTACATGACGGTGAATTATGCTTCATTATACATATATGGTTTATCAGTGAACTCTGTGATTGTATTGTATTGGAATGCTACCATGTTTGTTATTTGTTTTATTTACAATTTAATTATATATGCTGGTGGGTACCAGCCCCTGGAAAAGGGTATAATTTTAAAATACTCCTTATACCCTGAGCTTTTGTGATCTTTTTGTGATTAGGTATATAAAATTAGGTATATAAAAATAAGGGGCTACTGGGGAGCAAATCCCCTTATGAAGGCAGTGCAGGGGACTTGCTGTACTGCACTTAAGAAAAACACTTTAACAGGAGTTTTCTACTTGCTACTTATTTATATTCATTTTATTATTTCCAGTATGCTGTGCTGAGGCTAAACTGCTCCAGATATAATGAATAAATATTAACCAATAATAGGTTCATAAGTTTATATGTGTTTGCTAGGCTAATGACCACAAGGACCTTTTTAAGCCTAGTCATGCATCCCGAATCTCTGACAAGTCCTGATACCCTCGATAAGAGTAAGCAGGGGGTTGGGAGAGGAAACATTTACAAGCTAGGGTCTGGAAGATGAACCATTTACAGGTTGCCTGTGTCCATTAGAGACATAGGTACAAAACCAGGGATGAATTTCCAGTTTCCCATCCAATTGTCCAAGTTGCACTTGAATTGGGTTAGGGAGGAACTCTGCTTCACATGGATGGGGAGCCTGTTCCATGGACCGGGTGGACTCTGGGATACATACCCATCTCTCCAGCAGATCCTGTTTATATCACAGGCAAGGTTTAAGTCTTTAGAATGGGTAATCCAGGTGCTATTTGTTTTGTGGATATGCAGGAGTTCCATCAGAGTGGGGTCTGACAATACCCTGTATGCCAGGCATAGATCTCCCCTCAAAAGCCTGTAGGAGACAGAATACAGGGATAGGGCCTTGAGGTGGTCTGCATATGACATATTACTTATGCCCTGTATTCTTTTAGTGAGGAACCTCTGTGGACATTCCAATTGTTGTATATGGCAGGTTAGGTACATACCAAAAGGGACATTGTACTCAATGATGGGTCTGATGAATGCCGAATACAGTGAGAAAATGACTTCCTTGGATTTAGATGCCATGCCTTTGTTTATAAGGTGCGCAACATAGAATGAGTTCCTCACTACTGTAGACACATGATGATCAAAGGCTAGATTACTATCTATGTGTGGTGTGTTGTCAATATCATAGTTACCAGGGATGGATGAATTCCCAAAGGATTCTATTATGCATTTCTTGGCATTTAGTTTTAGTCCATGGTTCTGACACCAGTTGTTTGTCTATGTCAGCCCCTCCTGAGGACCATTTGTGTCAGTGTGAGATTCAATGATGGCTCCTAATTTCCAGTCATCTGCAAATTTAGTCAGCCAGAGACCACTGACTTTGATCTTGACTTCTGAGAAGTAAATGCCAAAAAGGAGTGGTCCAAGGACTGATCCCTGAGGGACTCCACTTATGACTGGCCTCTTTGTAGAGATGCACCCCCCCCCAAATTCTTACTTCATGGGTCCTGTCTGCGAGCCAACTGGCTAGCCATTGGCTGACATATGGGTTTGTAACTAACCTCTTGAGTTTGTCAACATTGCCCAAGTAGGATATTGTGTCAAATGCCTTGGCCAGGTCAAGGTAGACAGTGTGAACTATTTTGGCCTCATTCATTGCTTTGGTGACCTTCTCAAAAAAGTCCACAGGTTGAGTTTGCAAGATCTGTCCTTGCCAAAACCAAACCTGGTTGGGTCCAGTGTCTGGAGAATTACTGTTGATCATCTCCATGATAATTCTTTCCATGCCTTTACATATAAGACTAGTGAGACTTATGGGTCTGTAATTTCCAGGGTCTGTAGATGGCCCAGCTTTGTGCAGTGGGATGACTGTTGCCTTTCTCCATTCATGAAGCATGAAGCCTTTTTGTAGGCTACAGTTAAATAGTAATTCCAGAGGCCCACTGATGTAGTGTTCTTGGTCTTAGAGAGAGCATTAAGGACCTGTTCCTTAGTGATAGTAGGGGGAGTTATATTTGATATTTCTTGAGCGAAGGTTGAGGGGGAGAGAGGGGGAGAGTTGGAGCTGAAATTATCAGCCAGGAGGTTTGCTATATCTTTTGGCTCTGTATAAGTGGCTCCATTTACAATGAGCTCTGCACACAATTGTGTATTGCTTTTGAGGTTGTGGACATAGCTAAAGAATGCTTTGTGGTTGTCCTTGGCCTACGAGGCCAAACTTCCCTCAAATTTGGCTTTGGTAGACTTTATTTCTCTTCCGAGTTGTTTGTTTAGTTTGATGAGAGTGCTTTTATTCTGCTGGGTGCTGCACCTCCTATTTTTTTCCATGATTTTCTTCATTCTGTTATAGAGCTGATTGATTTTGTGATTTCACCAGAATGGCTTGTTTTTTTTTTTTTTGAGTTAGTTCTGTACTTCTTCCAGGTAGGTACAGCAGCCTCTATGCAGCTATTAACATGCTTATGCAGGGTTTCTGTGAACAGCTCTGCATCGGCATATGTGTTCTCAGGGTTTATGGGGGCTTGAAATGTTTCCAGGTTCCAACTTAATATCAGGAGGTTAGCCTTAGAATAGTTCCTGAATATTTCAGGTTTAGCTGCTGGTCTAGGGAGTTTATTTTTACTTCAAAGGAGACCATTTTGTGGTCTGACCTTACCAGTGAAGGCATTATAGTAGGGGGTGTACAGCAGTCTCCTACATTACTGAGGACCAGATCCAGTATGGTTGCACCCCTGGTTGGTTTATTGAGTATCTGGTCCAGGGAGTTTGTGTTTACAAAATCCAGGAATCTCTGTGCATGTATGTTTGGTGTTGTATAGGATTCCCAGTTAAAAGTGGGGTAACTGAAGTCACCTATGAATATGGTTTTGGGTTGGATGGTTAGTGTTTCTAATAAGTTTAAATACATGGTATTGGTTTCCTAGGCTACCTAGGCCATAGAGGGGGACCTATAACTTGCAAGGAAGTGGTACTGGATTTTACCTATGGTGATTTGAACATGGAGCATCTCAAGTGCATTGTCATGTTTGACCAGCCTTGAAGTATATTTATTTTTAATATAAACAGAGACACCTCCACTTTTAGTCCCTTCCTGTGAAGTAGCTGGCCTAAATGTGTGGAAGGTATTATAACCTTGCACTGTTGGTATGCTCTCCATGGCTTTAAAACATGCCTCAGTGACCACATAGAAGTCATCATTCTCTAGGGTAAAGAGAGCTTCTAGTGAGTGGAGTTTTTTGTTTAGACTCCTAGCACTGAGCAGTAATACCTGTAGATTTTCTTGGTTTTGATTTGCTATGTCGAAGTACTTTCAGTTTGGCATTGCCTAAAAAAAGTGATCCTAGCCTAACTGAACTTGGATTGGTTTGAATATTAGAACTTCATGTGGGTGGTCCAGTCTCACAGTTTCCCAGAGAAAGTGGTGGGTTTTAAACAGTCTAATAGTGGTCACTCTTTCCCCAATGTGCAATAACCTTAAAGTCATAATAATAAAATAAGTGAAGTCTGGAGAGCAAAGTTCCTCTCCTGTAGGTACAAGCTTGTTTGCCCCTTTTTCCTGTAATTTATTTGTTCATATTATGAATAGTTTGAGTACATATGTGGTGGCTATGCACGCCCAAGCCCAGCAAGTAAAGGATTTTGTTACAAGCTTTTGTGATATAAGCTCAGGTGTGTTCAGGAAACATAGCAAATGTGTATACATTAATTATGTAACTGTTGTTTTTTCAACCCATATGCATATATTACAAATAAAACTACAATGAAGTTAATCTCTGTGATTAACTGGCATTCTATATTTTGTGAGAGCATGTTGTTTCCGTTAACTGTAATATTATTTTATCAGGCATATCATGCAGGACTGGCAGTGAATCCTGCTGATCTTATTATAGTTTATTTTGTGTATTATTACCATTAAAAAAAAAGTTTGCAGATGACTGTGAACTAGGAGCCATAATCAAAACTCCTAATGATGTGGGCATCCTACAAAAGGGCCTCACTGAGACAGATACCTGGTGTCAAAGCCATGGCCTCAAGTTCAATGCCAAAAAGTGTATTGTCATCCCTTTTGGTAAAAACTCTGTACCAATGATCTACCCCATGAACTACCACATAGGCAGTAGTCTACTTAACACTGAAAGTGTGATAAGAGACCTTGGAACACAGGTGAACAGTAGTCTCTCCTTTGATAATCACATCGCCACATTTGTCAGGAAATCCTTCTACGTGGCACACCTCTTCACAAAAGGTTTCTCATCCAGGAAAAAAGAGGTCATTGTTCCCCTCTATTCATCACTCATTAGACCCATTATAGAGTACAATGCCCCCTTTGGTATATACCTCACAAGACATCTACAACAACTGGAAAGGCCACAGAATACCTCACAAAGAGGATTACCAGCCTCAAACAGATGCCCTACGCAGACCATCTAAAAAAACTCCAGCTTTACTCCGTCACATATCGCCTACTCAGCCGCGATCTCTCCCTAACATACAAAGCTATATCAAACCCAGAGCTGTTGGACATGCTCCACTTAAAGAAATCCCAATCCCTCCGAGCTACATGCTCTAGGGATCTAAACCTTGTCACCACAATAAACAGAATATGCTCTAGGGATAGATTTCTGTCCCAGAGACTTCCCATACTCTGGAACAAACTACCAATCTATATCAAACAAAGCTCCTCATTAGCACTCTTCAAGAAAAATCTTGATGATTGGATGGGAGATAGGAAATTCACCTTGAGGATCACTGTGGCACTGCTCGACATGGGCACAGGAAAATAATTTTCTTGGGTGGCGAAAGCCAGGGTACCATTTGACTAGGCTTATATAGGCCCTAGGGCCAATAGCCTAGTACCTATTTATGAACCTATGAACCTATTAATATTCTAGCTGTTTTGCTGTGAGTTTGCAAGGTCACAAGTGAAGCAGAAGGGAGAGTGTTGTCACTTTCTAGCTTTTTGAACTACAGACACATTTTGAGCATATTGTGCTCAGCAGCAGAATTCTGCAGATGGGTTTACTGTAACACTATTCAAATGATATCTACCTTTCCTATTTTGGAAAGCAAATGTTGGGTGCACACAGTTCATGTTTCAATTACTTTGCTATTCCTGCTACACTGACTATTTTCATTTGCTTTGCTATTATTGCTACCTCTTATTTTTGGGAACTCACTGGTGTTGCTCAGATTGAAGGTATGATCCTTCCCAAAAATATCTTCTGCAGTGTTTTTCATGTGAGTAATTTGAATGGGTCTATATTATGTGATCGAAGAGTCTACTCTTTGAACACATAATAATCGACAAATACACAGCGAATGCTGTAAACCATGAACAGCCACATCCGCAAATCTTTTCCCCTGGGAATATATTCAGTTGGCTGTTATCGGGAATTGCCCTTTTCTTCAATGTAGAGCGATGTCGGAGTTAGCATATTTAGTTAGGGGTTAGTTGATTAATGTTTTAAAGTTTTTTTTTTTTTTTTTTTTTTTTTTATGGCCACGTGAATTTTTTCCCGAGGAAAAAATTCACGGACATGGCCATTCGCGGTTTACAGCGTTTGCTGTGTATTTGTCAATTATTATGTGTTCAAAGAGTAGACTCTTCGATCACATAATACAGACCCATTTTGAATGGCTATTTTAAGGTTGAACATGGATGAAATGATTATTTGCTAAAATGGCTGTCAGATTGTTTTGACTTCTTGGAAGAAAGAATAAATGTCTAATTCTGTGTTACCTGTACTGTGAAATACATTCATTGCGGATTTTATATGTAGTGAAACCTAAGAATAAGACATTGTATACATTATTAAGGCGTGGAACAACAAGTGTTTGCAGTGGCATCTTTTAATTTAATAAAAAGTGAGGAATAATGTACGTATCTAGTGTCTAGTATCTTCAGAAATCATTCCAAGCTGTTCCTTTTAATGCAGTTTCTTCCTATCACATTTTATAGCATTTTGGAAAATCTTCATTGCAGGAACAAGCAAATCATCTCCCGAGTTAATTAATAGAACAAATCTTTAGAAAGACATACATAAGCTGTTATTCTCGGCATTCTATTCATGCTGTACGGGATAACGCAAAGGTTAATGATGAAATCCAAGTAAGGATACTGATAACAAGAAGAAAGCAGGGGAATATTGTACAGAGACCGTGTTTTCATTCTCACCAAAATACCGCTGGTATTACCGACTGAAGCAGGAATACCAACAATGATTATGCCAGCTGTGGTTTTCTTTGTACTTTTGTCATTTCTAGTTTTATCATTTCCAGAAAAAGGTGAAATTTGAGAAATAACAGAACCTCTGGGCAATGGTTATGTTGAAATACATGGTTAAAGAATGGGATGTTTAGTGAAGTAAGTGTTTCTTAAAAGTATTTTCAGCATTTACTCTGGCAGAAAACAAAGAGACAGAGAAGACAGCACCTGTGCTCATAGTTTGATGATGTGAATGTGATATTCTCACAGTGAGTATGTCTCAATTTCTACAATTTGTCTGTGTCTGAACTGCCCTGAAGATTCATTCTAAGCCAAGCCAATAACCTGAGATAAGAATCAAACCCTGTATCTTGTGTCTTTGAGATGAACACCTTAACTATTATGTCAACTCCCGCCCAGATAAAAATTAAGGTGTTAAACCTAGTATGCTATGATTTTCATAGGTTCATAGGTAAGCACTATGCTAGCTACTCTTGTTGGCTATTTTAAGCATAACAAATTTCCCTTAAAGGTGTGACTCAAAACATGTACTTTGTGCTTGAGAGGTAACCATTATACCAACCCCTAACCTAATTCATAGCACTACAGATATGCCACATCTAACTATGAAATATTATCATCTCATTGATGACAAGCTTAAACTGCATCATCATAAAGCATCTCATTTAAACATGGCACAGAAAATATTTTGTTTTGTGTAAGTACACACTTCTTATGTTATTAATGATAATTAGAAATGTAGTATCCTGATGCAGGGGAACATATATAATATAATGCATAATAATCTGGGTGAGTATTGCAAGCCTAATTATTTTTTATTTGTATCTAAATGTTTAATTATAATTTGCATAACCAGCAGTAAGCTTCCTGAATTATTCATATAGATTCTGATTGGCATGGTTTTTGAAGGACATAGCAGTGATGTTGCCTTTTGAGAGCCATGGAATTAGATTTACCAAATAATTTTAGTTGTGATTTACAGAGAGGTCAGATTTTTCTGGAAAGCATTGGTTATGATTTGGAGGCAATGTTCTACTTTTGCCATCAGAATCCCTTTACATATGGCTGCTCTGGTAGCAGGGCAGAGGAAGTGGTAGATATTTTTGAACTAGAAATGTGGGGACCTGACTTTTGCTTTGGTGGTACAAATATAATGTTGAAAGTTTAGAGTTTGAGCAAGGTAGATATCATATTTTTGAGGTGAGTTGTTGCTTCTAATGGTATTTGATTGCTAAGCTGAGTGACCCATTCAGAGGGAAAGATGGAATGTTTTTTTTTTTTTTTTTGGTATCAAATACTGGAGTTCATTTGATGTTTATTTCTGAGTCAATTATTAGAAAGGAGGGAAACTTCTACAAGTTCTGTTTTGATGGCAGAGGAGGAAGGATTGGTTCTGTAGATGTCGGTGTCATCTGCATATACAATGGTAATGAGCTGTGGGGGTTTCATGGGTAGATAATTGATAAATAAAAATGGGGTTGGGAGGATGGCCTAATGGTTAAGGTGTTTGCCTTACAAACACAAGGTGCAGGGTTTGAGTCTCACAAGGTATAATTGGCTAAGTTTAAAATGGCTTGCAGGGGCAGTTAGCCTAGTACTAACCTAGGAACCTATGAACGCAGATAATTCCTGTTTTAGGGCTGCAAGGCTTTTGAGGGATATATAATTCATTCAGTAGTTATGGATGGTAAACAGAAATAAAAGTTTTGAGAGATCAATAAAAAGAACACTAGTGAGCATTTTTCAATTTCAGGAAATTCCCCATTTACAAGGGTTGGTATTTATGATGCACCTAAGGTGAACTGCAGTGAATGTATCACATAACCTAAGAAATATAGGACTTAGACCACCAGAGGCATGCTTTCAAAAGTTGAGAATTTCTCAGTACCATTTATTCACGTTGCTGAGATAAATTTTCCTTTACTTAAAAGCTAGCAGTATTTAATCCTTTAATCCTCTTGTCTTTGTGACAGGCTAGGAAGTTTAATTGTATTATCTACAAAGGGAATGGTAAGTCTTGTAGTACTCAAGACGGGCTTTGTTCACTAGGTAAGAATGACCCACTTTACAATGCTGAGGCACTATGACTCAATAAAAAGTCTCTATTTAAAGAGGACATTAAAAAAGAAGATTAGTCAAATACATAGTATACTGCGTTAGTCTGACTGGCTTATCTGCTGTTAAAGTGAAATATGTTACATGCAGTCTGTTTCACAAATGCTTACAAAATGGTAACAATTTTAATTAAATGTGCAAACATTTAATTGAAAATGCATTCAAGCAAAACAGATGTTAATCCAATAATTATTACTGCTGTTTTATGGCTCTTGTTTCTTATTTATCTGTATTGAGCTATAACCAAGTAAATCTTTTTTTTCTGAAGCATATTCAGTGATATTGACAGATTTGACTTTCTGCCTTTTACAATTAAAATCCATAATATTAAGTGAAGATTCAGATATTAAACCATATTCAAAAGTATTATTTCTGTGAAGCCTAAAATGAGTTTCAGTTTGCTGCTTTATGATTAGTGAGTGACCTTATGTGCAGCTGTTTTTGAATGAGCATGAAGTTTAAAACAAAGGGATGCAACAGGCAGAAGAGAATGCTTAGCAAACTAAATTACGTGTCAGATTACCAGGAACTTTGTATTTGCATTATGTCAGTGGCCCAAAATGCAAGTCAAATTGCAGTCAGTTAGCTGAGTTTTAAAATGAAAAAATCACCAGCATTATCTCCATAAATGCAGGTTTAGCGCTAAGGAATAATTATATATTTAGTCATGGTTTCACTCACTGTTTTAATTATCAGAAAGGTGGAGCTACATTCTTTCTTCAGTTTATCATAATGCAGAAAAATAGGCATTAAAGCAGTCTTAAACAATTGTTATACTGTTTTGTTTATCAAAAAGTTGCTTAATATATCCGTTTTTACATTTTTATTGTTGCAGTCTCTAGGATGCACACAAACCTTTTTTTAATTGTGTTGTTGATATTATGAAGGAGGTCATCCGCACACATAAGATCATATGATCAAAGAATATAAAAGGCAAGTCTGACCAGAAGCTATGCACCTTGACACCAATCACCCTGAGACTGATCCACCTTTTGCAAGGAAGGTAGGATAGTCTTAGGGCAAATTTATGGGTACCTATCCAGGTATTCAAGCTAATCTGAGACCTGGAGCTATTAACATGCTTGCATAGGTTTTCTGTGAAGAGTTCCATGGAGGCAGCAGTGTTCTCAGGGTTTATAGGGATTTGGCATTTTGCAAGGTTATCACTTAACAGTAAGAAGTTAGCCTTAGAGTACTTCCTGAACATTCCAGGTTTAGCTGAGGTTCCAGGTTTTATTTTTACTTTAAAGGAGGCCGTTTTATGGTCTGACCTTACCAGAGAAGACATTACACTAGGAGGGTGTGCAGCACTGTCCCATATTAGTGAGGACCAGATCCAGTATTTTTGTACCCCTGACAATCTGGTACAGGAAGTTTGGGTTTGCAAAATCTAGGAATCTCTGTGCCTGCACATTTAGTGTTATATATGATTCACATTCAATAATTGGGTATTTAAAGTCACCTGTGAATATGGTATTGGGTTGGATGGTGATTGTTTCCAATACGTTTAAATACATGTTGTGGGTTTCCTGCGTCATAGAGGTGAACCTACAGATTACAAGGAAGTGGTATAGGATTTTGCCTTTGGTGATTTGAATGTGGAGATGCTCAAGTGCACCATCCTGTTTGACTAACCTTGAGGTATATTTATTTTTTATGTAAACTGAGACATCTCCACCTTTAGGCCCTGTCTGTGTAGTAGCTCTTCTACATGAGTGGAAGGAATTATAGCCTTGCACTGCCGGTGTGCTATCTGTGGCTTTAAATCATGTCTCAGTGACAGCACAGATATCAGAATTCCCTAGAGTGAGGAGATCTTGTAGGGAGTGGAGATTTTTGTTTCGACTTCTAGCACTGGCCATTAACACGTCTACATTTTCTTTGTTTTAATTTGCTATGTTGGGAGAACTTTCAGTTTGGCATTGCCTAAAAAATGTACTATGGGGGAAGACAATGTTTTAGCTAATATTCAAAAGCCTAAAGGGGAGAGGTGCAGACCATCCTGGGCAAAACAGTGTGGACTGTTGACCATCTCCTTCCATGTTGACAAATATTGCACCCCCTTAGAATGACACCAGAAACTAAGCCAATTATTAAAGTCAGTCATCTTCTGTTCGTATTGTGGCATCATCCTTGGAGAAGATAAAATGTTGCTTAATGCTAGGCTCATACCAGCTTGGGACACATATTATAGAGCTCCACAATGGTTCTCTTCAAGTAGTCTAGAGAGGTACTTCTCAAGTCATTTACATCCACATGGACTATGACTGGTACTTGTGGTGCAATCACCTGAGTGTATGTGTAATGTGGTAGTTGTTGGCTGACCTGAGTGTATGCGTAATGTGACAGATCTTGGCCCCTGACAAGCAAATGACTATGACTTTCTCCTTACTCAGCCTGGTGAGAGGGACATCAGTTGTGTGCCTCATAATGGAGTATCCAATGACCAGAATGCTGGACTGTGTGGTGGCTTGATTTATGGGCTTTGAAGTAGAGGCTCTATGAGATGTGTCTGTATGTGTTGATGTGGGTGTTGTTTTGAAAGAGTGCATTTGGGACTGCTGAGGTTATTTGTTATGTGTATGTCATCTATGAGGTCTTTGGGGTTTAGGAAGGTTACATTTAAGTGCTGCAGCATATGTGGGTCTATCATACCTCCAACCATACTGAATTACTCAGTATTTACCGAGTTTTGGGGTCCAAATGAAGGGGTGCCATGATTCCTGATTGGCACCCCTTCATTTCCAATTTTTTTGCTCACGTCATTATTTCCGACTGGCTGGCTGTGAGCGGGAATACAGCAGCGAGAAAACCAGGCAGCAACAACAACACTATGGCAGTAATACTCAGTCTAATGGTCTTAACTGAAATACTGAAATGTCGAACCATGTTTTACTGAATTTATTTTGAGCAAACGAAGCCTACATTCATGTAAGTGAAGTTGATGTTATGACTACGTTTAATGCTTCTTTTTCTGTGTTTTGCATATGATTGCACATTTGGTTTTAAAAAGAAAAAAAATGAAAGAAAATATTCGAATGTCGTTCATAGCAATTCCTTTAATTTGACATTTTGAATAATTGTCAGTTCATAATTCGATTACTCTGGGGGATGTTTTTTTTTAAATATGTTGTGCGATTCATCTAAATGAATGTAAACCATTCTTTGTCAGCATAGACATATATCCTGCTTAAGTACTAGTGGACCAGATGAACAAAAATTACTATATTAAAACAGGAAAGAGAACTAAAATTGCAGCCAACAGTTATAACAAAAAAATGCTCAGAACTTCAGAATGTTAATTCTTACAAGTGTATTTAAATATTTTTTCTGACTTGTCCTGCCTTTTATATGAAATTTCATACATCTTTGTGTTAGAATGATGAATGACTAGCATTTGGATAATAGTAAGGAATGACAGTAATCTTTTTATGGCTTGGTTTAAAGCCTGAAGAATTAAAATTCTATAGTTAGCCATTGAAACATAGTAGTGCCTGCTTTATCAATGAATTAGTGAGGGTTTAACAATGGATCTGAATTTTACCCAGTACAGAAAAAGTACACCTAAAGACCATTGAGTTGGAACATTACATAGATCTTGTAGCTGCTTACTATACAAGTCTAAAAATGTGACAGACTGTTTTTGGAATTTATAGATAGCTTGCATAGTGTGCAAAGCTACCCATCTAGCTTTTCATGCAATTCTAAGGTCTCATGATTTATAGACATTTTGCTTCTGTGTTGCATAGCTGTGCTGTAAGAAGCAGAAAGGGGTTTTGAAGCTGCATGTAAATGTAGTTAGTAGTCTGTGGGTTTCAATGTTGTTTCAATGAATGTGAGTTTCAAGGACAGAGAAGTTTTAATGCCAAGTCTGTTTTCGTTATGTGACAGTGTTTCTTTGTTTAGCAGATCTCTATTGGTGTTTGTGCATTGGGCTGTAAAATATAAAAATAAAATCCAAATCATTGTATTACTAAAGCAGTATGCACACATTAGTGTTTATGGTAAATGGGGAAAAATAGCCAGGTAATGGGACATTGGAATAGCTGCAGGGGGACTCTGGTGCCGTATTTTGGTTGTCTGTTCTTCAGTTTGCATTTGAAAGTTGGTATCCCACAATTCCATTGGAGTGGGTGGGGTTACATAATTATGTATGCAAATTGTATGTTAATCAGAGTACAGATTTGTACCTATTTTTCACGGGCCTTGTCCAGATTTTTGATGTTTCCAGGTTGAGAAGTATGGGGTCTATGTGCCTGCTTTGAACTGTGTGTAATGGGTGTAATGCATGTACTGCTGACGACCTGATTACATTAGGAGTGCTTTTATGTGAGAGCTTTGCCTCCAGTGACATTGTGTAAATACATCTCTCACATACCATATCAGTTGGTTTAAGAATTAGATGGTTGCCAGTAAACATAAGGCAATTTCAGCATTGCCTCAGGATTCTCATATCGACCAAGCTGGCAATGGAAATAGTCGGAAAGTTCATATCCATGGCAACAGGGCCTTTTTTATTGATTAGATGGTTGCAGTATGAATATAAAGTAATGTCAGGAATATCTGGTTTGCAACTCTGGAGGCAGTGCTTGTTACTGCAAGCTAGTTGCAGAGTTGCCCTATGTGCAACTAGATATTGATGAAATTTCACGGGTGATTTTACAGGAATAATGTGAAATCAAGGTGTCTGCATCTATACAGTGCACTGACAAATGCATGCGGGGAAACTAATAATAGACCCTGATAAATAATGGATAAAGTATTTAGGGAGATATTCTGAAGTTAGGTTAACCAGCAGCTAATCATGCACTATTTACAGAAGAGAAGGAATTAGCTTTGTCAAGAATGATGAAGCGGGGATTTGCCTAACTGATTACTGCCTGGCTACTACTAGTGCTTGTCTCCCCACTGCTTCATGCCATTGGAATACAATGCTCCTTTGCGTCTTCCCTCAACAGAAGCAAAACATTAGCACCAATCCTAAGATGAGAAGCAGACCACAGGCTCTTTGGGGGTCAACAGTCTTGACCCAGATGATGCAAGGGTCTGAAGGCTTGTTGTAGCCTTTTCCTGGTAGATGCCTGAAATAGCAACCAGACCAGTCTGGAAGGTGCAACACAGACATCAGTTCACTCTGCTCCTTCTCTCACCAGGAGCAAAACAGAAGCACTGATCCCAAGGTGACTACAGATGTTGCCTTGTGCACTGAGCAGTTAGATATGAAAGAGAGGGTAATTTAAGCTTTTGCAATAAGTGTACAGGCACTACTTTTCAATGAGCAAGATAGATTGAAAGGAGTGAGCACTTTGTATTCATGCTCTGTGGAATATAGTAGGGTGGTTAATAAATTTAAATAGCTGAAGGGGAGTGATTTCATAAAATGATAATTTTGAGCTTATTCACAGTAGCCAATCAAAGAGGAAAGGGGTGGAAATATTTGGTGAAATTAACATAAGGGGCAGGTAACTAGAAAGACAGTTGAGTTTAAAAACACAACAGCACCATTGTGGGGAAAATGTAATTTCTATGTGACTCACAAAAGTCACGGCTGTGGTCCCTTTCCTAATTTAAATATGCAATTAAAAGCAGAATGCAGGTAAAGCACTGTGTAGAGGAAATAAACCACAATAAACAAAAAGAGAAGAAGGCAATGAAGCAGTACAAAATACAAGAAAGCAAATACAATCTCACCTTTCCCTAACAACAATCTATGGCAGAGTCTGAGTGGTGCTTGCTGAATAAAAGTAGAAAGTTAAGTAATACTGACTATATGGAAACATTTGAGTTATGTGCCCCATCTGTTATTCTCTTAGACTTACACTAGCAGTACGCTTAGCACTGATAAGTGCAGTATATAACAGGCTAAATCCAAGTGCAACTGAAATAAAATACAGTTTTAAATCATTATACTAGTGTTGGAAACAATATTCTAGGTTAGAAAAGGCTAAATCCAAACACAAGTTAAACAAGAAAAATAAGTGAAGCTTGGGTAAAATCAATTTAAAATCAGCAAAGCACCACCGAAACCATATGAGGTTAGAACAAGATAAAACCAAACAAAAGATGAACAGGGAAAAATATGTGATGCATAGATAAAAGGCAGTTTAAAATCATCAGAACAGCAAAATGACTAAGCACATTAAGATAATGCAAAAAAAAAAAAAAAAAAAAAAAAAAAAAAAATAAAGAACTTTTCTGAGTTTTTCAGGAATCCAGAAACATTTAAGCTTCTCAGTGTTTGCACTCTGCTTTCAGGAAGGCAGTCTAAAAGAAAGTGGTCATAATTGTTGAGATTCTTTATACTGTGTGGCTTGTTCCTTGAAAATTTCCCACGTCTGCAGCCTGTGCAGTTCACACTCCTAGAAGAAATGTTGGCAAGATTAGGAAATACAGCTACATAATATGGAAAGCTAAGTATAGAACAGCTATGCATATATTAACTAGTACAATAGATATGCTGATCTTAATTCAAAAATGTAATATTATGTATAAGGGTACATAGTCTGAGCTGGATGGCAATGTGGCCAGAGACTTGAAATACCCACAACAATGCATAAAATGCCCCACAGCAAACTGATAACATGTCTGAGCAACATAAGCAGCACTGTAACATCCAGAACACTATATCCTGGCTATGACATATCCCCATTGCAAAAGGCACAATATGATAACCACATAGTGCAAACAGTGATGATGTGCACACTGGTATGGTTGTTAGTGCAAACATCACACTCGTTGAGCTTCAGATAGTGCAAACCCTGAATCATAGTATGTTCACAACTCATCCTTCAGCCTTTCATAGTAAGATGTGAGTGACTGATATACATATATACATAAAGGGGGCATAGAAAGCTGTATGTATGCAACTGTGTGCACTTTTAACTTTTTTCTCTCTTTGGTGACCTGACTCATGGTAACCCTAAATGTGAGAATAAAATCTTTTAAGTTGAGCAAGCAAAAAGGCATCTTTCTGCCTTGCTTGTTTTATTTATATTATTTTCTTATACTTAAGCTGCTTAATCATGGCGTTTAATGCTATGAAATCACTACCACTGTTAATCTACACTGAAATAGCTGTTGAATGTACAATCTCACACAGCTCTGCTTATAGTGGTAGAGGAGGGATTAAAAGCTGTAAAGTGCTGAATAGTTCCAAAATCCTGCTACACCCCCTGTACATGAGCAAAAAGGGTTACTAAGACATGAAATACATTGCTTGTGTACAGTGGTCATAGCACCAGTAAAATCTTTAGTGCAATATGCAGCTATGGCAAAGGATGGGATAGGCAAGATACACATAGTACCTTACTTATGCACTGTTAAATGAAATTTTGAAATGTGCACATAGGACTTTTCCACGGCAGTGTGCACAGTGTAATGTACTACTCTTATCTGCTTGCTTTTTTTAAATTAAATATTAAATTGCAAGAATTGACCAGAATAACTGAATCTGAGATTTAGGTATTAAGTAGGTAATGGAACATTGAATAGGATTAGTGAGTTAGAAATATGACAGTTATAAGACCATAAAGCATTTACAAAATATCTGAAGTCTATCCAGTATTGAACAACATTTCTGCATTCAATAAACACGTGAACCCAGTTGGCCTCTAGTAATTCATCACATTTCCAACATTTATTTCCACTGTTTTTGAGTATAAGATTTATTTTATGTGGAGTATAGAAACTCCTATTCATAAATTTCCATGTATACAATCTCCAATATAATGAAGAAGAGGTACCATATGTAGAATTCAATAGCAATGTTTTGGATTCATCAGATATTTGTTCTCCCTTAATCTTTACATAGTAATTACAAAATTCTGAGTCAAACTTTAGAGTGTCTTGTCTTAGTATCTTATAGATAGGTGAGATACTTAATTTTTGATTATCTGTCTTTTCAAGACACCTAATAAAAAGCTGAATCAAACTAGGTATAGATTCAGTCTTTAGGTTGATCGATACTCTCATTTGGTTTTCTATAAACTGCCATAATGAGTGTATAAACAACCAACTGTCTTGACTATTATCAAAACTACATAAAAGAGGGTTTAGTGGTTTAATACTCTTATTTTCAATAAACTGATGCCAGAATATCAAGTTATTTTCTTTTAATTTTTGCATTGCATTGATGTTGAAAGAATGTACGCAATCAGGGGAGTATGCTATTGGGAATACAAGAAATAGAAATTGTTTAATGTTGTAATTACAATCAATTATATTTTTAAAGTTATTAAATATTTGATTAATGCCATAAGAAAAATTATCAAACTTTTCATGAAATAGCCAATGAACTCTACTTATTCCATATTGTTCCTTAAATTGATTTTCTATAGTTCTGACATCAGTTATATGAATCACATGTATTGTTTTCCAGCCAGATATATAGGTAGGTGTGATCCAATGTAATATTACATTAATTATAACTGATTTGGAATAAAGATCTAACTTAGGGAACGCTATCCCATTACTGTTCCAAGATCTAATGTGCCATTTATATGCAATCCTAGGTTTTAAGGGGAGCCATAAAAATTTAAGTAGCATGGAATCTAATTTTGAAATAAGCTTTTGGGAGGGGGTAGTATCAATGACTGTATATAAAACAAAATTTTAGGTAAAATTATAATTTTAATTAAAGAGTGCCTATCCTCCACTGTGAAGAACATTGTATTCCATCTTTTGATTACTTCACTAATGGTGGTTAATAAATTATTACAGTTTAGTTTAACAGACTCTTTCCATGTACTCTTTATACTGACACTCAAATATTCTAATACATCATTCTCCCAATTAAACAGGCTATTCTCTCTTAGGCTTTTGTTGATCTTTTTGTTAATTACTAATGTTTTGGATTTATTATGATTAAATTTAAGCCCTGAAATTTTTTCAGACTTGCTTAAGGTATTTATAACATCATGCAAAGAACCATCAATATCACCCAACATTAACAACATATCATCAGCAAATAATTGTATCTTAGGCCAATAGTCCTTATTAATTTAAAAGCCTTTTATATTTTGCTTTTTTCTGATATGTGTAGCAAAAGGTTCCATTGAAAGAGCAAACAATAATGGTGACAAAGGACAACCTTGTCTAGTTCTTTTGAGGATTTCTAGTGGTGAGGATAGACATGATCCGATTTTTGCATAAGCTTGTGCCCCACTATAAATTTTCATTAATAAGTTGACAAAATCAAAATTCTATATAGATAAGACCAACTAATAGAATCAAAAGTCTTTTCTATGTCTAGGCTGATAATAGTTAGTTGTTTTTTGTATTTGCATGCTATGTCTATTAATGATAGTAATTTAATAATGTTATCTTGCACTTTTCTATGAAGAATAAGCCCTGTCTGATCATTATGTATTAGATTAGGTAATATTTTCTTTATCCTATTAGCTAATATTGTCATGAAAAATTTATAATCAGTGTTTAGTAATGACATTGGCATATATGAATCATAAGATTTGGGGTCCTTACCTTGTTTTAATATGGGGCAGATAACTGAGTATTTCCACGATGGAGTGTTATACATTTTTGCTTAACAATAGTAGAAGCACTCATCATTTTCAGGAATTATTCCATCCAGTCCTGGAGCTTTATTATTTTTTAAATTTTTTATTTGCTCTTTCACTTCTGTTAGTGTTATTTGTTTATTTAATATGTTATTTTGTTGCATTGATACCTTAGCGGTTATATTTTCTTGAATAAAAGTATTTATTGTATTATCTGTCTCCAAAAGTGGTGAGTTATTATTTATATTTTTATAGTAGTTTTTGAACACTTCTAATATGCCCATTAAGTTAGATGTACTCTTAACTGAACCATCACTTTTATATTTAATCAACTTAATAATATTTTGATTGTTTATTTTTTTTTTGGATCTTACTGCTATTTTATGTAGATATTTGGGATTTACAGCATAAGATTGTAATTTCAATTTTTTCCAAGTTTATGGCTACCTTATGATTCAGAACTTCTAAGTATTTTTGATTTAACTTAGTAATTTTATGTGCTAATTTGTTATTTGGTTTTGCATCCATTTCTATCTTGTCTATTTTTTTTTGTAAGTCTAAAGGTTATTTGTCCCACTCTCTTCTTTTTTATGGTACCAAGATTTTATTCTACCATATATATAAACTTTAAAGGTGTCCCATAGTATAGTATCAGTCACTTTACCATTATCATTTGTTTCCATAGACATGTCTATTTCTTTCATTATCCATTCCCTAAAGTAATTTAACTTAGTTATGTAAGTAGGAATTCTCTGTAGAAATCTTAAATCATCTGTATGAGTAGTTAATGTAATGTTTGTACCATTATGGTCCGAAACTGGACAAGTCATTAGAGATATGTCACTTATTTTAGAGTATATATTGTTTGATACAAAGACCTTCTCAATGTTTGTTTGTGTACTAAACTGATATGAATTGTGAGTATAGAATAAGGAATAATGTTCTCTTAAACCATGTATATCTTTAAGGTTCGTCTGGTTTGTAAAGTCATTTAACTTCTTGGCTTGAAATGTTAGTTTTATTTTACCATTTTTAGAAGTATCATTGCCTGATAATAGGCAGTTAAAATCACCTGTTGCTATAATTTTCCCTTTTGCATGTAAAGTAATCAGGTCCAGATATTTGTCAACATATTTAGTACTCAGTCCTGGTATCCAGTATGCATTAATCAAAGTATAATAGTTCCTACTGATTTCTAAAATAACCATGCTTAGCATCCCATCTTTATCTGAAATTGTAGCTATAGTTCTTGGCATAGTATAAATATTTTTCCATAGAATAAGAGTGCCCCTTATCTTAGTCATAAAACATGAATCAGCCAGAATGGTATAGCCATTGAATGAGTATTTTTGTAGATATTTTTTAATAGATGGGTTTCCTGTAAAAAGATGATTTGGGCTTTATGCATTTTGATATATTTAAGCAAACCAGCTCTTTTGACATTATTGTTCAAACCATTAATATTTAATGATAAACATTTATAAGCCATTGACTATAATGTGCATGTTATTACTAACTGAAAGACCTTTCTTTCGTGTTGACATGAAATCTATTGAAAACTTACTTATCATGGATGCATAACATGTATTAAGCACTACTTTCAAAAACCCAAAACTATTTACAAACACATACATGAAACATAAAGTGTCTTTAACTAAACCATCCATCCTCCACCTCTCCAATACCAAACAACACAAATTATCCATCTCTACTTTGAATAAAGTATAAAAACAAAAAAGAAAAGCATTATGAAAGCAACTAAAGAAATACGAATACATGAAATATATGTTAGAATGAAAGTATCCAATATATCTGAAGCTATATGAATATGTCACATATGATAATAGCACCTCTAATACATAGATATGCCAGAAATATACATCAGCTCACAGTATGTATAAACATTAGAAGCTGAAGGTTAAGAAGATTGTCATTATTTCCAAGACTTTTCAAGAAATATCAGATAATTTAACCATTTTGTCAATCCTCTATCTAACATTTTTCTTGCAAGAATCTGTTGAATATATATATATATAACACTTATTATAACATAACTATTATATTTTGCAATTATATACATATTACTCATATGTATTAACAATATCTATGTTGACGTCTTTCATCAGGAAGGGGAGAGTGATAAAAAAGGGGCCTCACAGCCCTCTGTTTAGTTACTAAAGGTTTAGTTATATAACATAAGTCTGATGTTAATATGCATAATGAGTTTTCTAATGCAGCTCCTAGTTCACTTGATGTCATTTAGTTACTAATAGTGTCATTGAATCTGCATAGTGTATGATCTATAAAAGAACATATGCATTTTCAAAGGAGTTAAACACTTTTATCATAACTAATTATTTACCATTTAAAGTATCTAGTGAAGGATAACAGAATTTCAAGACAAAAGAATTCTAAGTACAACCATTTAACAAGTTCAAAAGATTAAATGATGTCATCACTGTTGTTTCCTCAAGCTGCACTTCATAAACTTGTTAAAAAGTATCTAAATAGGCTCATGCACAACAAAAGTTGTCTTTAGTGAATAAAAAACCATTTTTGGTGAGAAATTCAGATCTTGAAGCTTTTAGAGTTTACAGAAAGCAAAAGAAAAAACAAACAAAAAACAAAAACACTCAAGCTGCCTTGTCAGTGCATGTCATGAATCTCCACAATGAGAACAGTCACACAGACCACTAGTTTCCTCACCAAACATCAACATCATGAAACAATTAACCCTTTCATTAAAAACAGCTATTTTGAAGTAACAAGAGCTACCTCAAATCAGAAATCATATTATAACATTTCAATCATTTACCCACCAGTTAACCAGGCCAGAGAGAGGGAGAGAGAGAAAAAAGGAACTATATATATATATATATATATATATATATATATATATATATATATATATATATATATATACATATAATATATGTATATGGATCTAGGACTGTTGAACGAAAGTTCAACAATCTGAATCCAAAATCACAGAACACACTTTAACGAAAGTACTTTTACTGAAAAAGCACTTTCGTTAAAGTCCATGAAAAAAAAAGGTAAAAACAACAAAAATGTGTTTATGCAGGTACACCCACCACACCCCCCACTTTAATATTGTCACCGTAGTATGATCTCCACAACAGTCATTCCCCCACAACTCCCACTGGCTGCAGGCATACATACACGAAAGTGCTTTTTCAGTTAAAAGCACTTTCACATAAATATGCCCGGCCATTAAGCCTTTGGTGAAAAGCACCATCGAGCATCAGTCCTAGACCCATATATATATATATATATATATATATATATATATATATATATATATATATATACATACACACATATAATTTATATATATATATATCTATATATATATATATATACACATATATATACATACACATATATACATACACACATATATATATATATATACACATATATATATATATATATATATATATATATATATATATATATATATATCTGTGTGTGCATATATATATAAATTATATATATATATATATATATATATATATATATATATCTGTGTGTGCATATATATATATAAATAACTTATATTTAGCTATCTATAAAACACCATTAATGTACTGTATTAATGTTTAAATGTAGCTAAACAAAGAGTCTAAAACATTTAGTTAGAAACCCTAATCAGAAACACCTTGTTACCCCACCACTGACCCACTAGAAAAAATGCACTTTGGTATTACGTCAAATTATACTATTACTGAAGAATTAGAAGACATTCATCATTTGTAGTTATTTAAAAGGGAAAAGTATGTAAAGTACTTATAATGGGGAAAAGAGAGAAAAGGAACATTGGTAACAAAATAGAATAGGAAGAAAGGAGAGAGAGAGAGAGAGAGAGAGAACATGTTACTTAAATACTTAGTACTAAATGTAATTAGAAGAAGTAGCTATAGAAAGCAAAAGAGAAAGTTAATAATAAAAATGATTCACATTACCTTACAGCATAGAGACTTTCCAGAATCAAATATATTATGATTCATAAAACAAAGCATTTAAAATTAGAAGGAATTTATTCATGTGTCCTTTAGTTCCTTAGTTTTGTTTGCTCCTTTCTTCAAAGATAATCCATTTTTTGTTGCCTGTCTCTTCAAACTCTTGGATGACCATTCCATTTCTTTTATCTCTGACAGTATTTTCTTCTTTTGGATAAATTCTATTGCTTCTTGTAGGGAATCAAAGATCTTCAGTCCTTCTGGCAAGGTGATTTTTATCCTTGCAGGAAAAAGAATTTGAGCTTTAATATTGGCTTTTTTCAAGGACTTAATTATCGGAACACACTCCTTTCTTCTGGATATGACTGTAGAGGTGTAGTCATTGTTAAAACAAATAACTTTTTCACCCATCTTGATAGGGGAATTAGTCCAAGCTGATTTCAGCACTAAATCCTTGTCTTGCAAGGAAAGAAATCTATTATAGACCTAGGGTTAGATGAACTCTGAGATGAAGCTGTATTTGCCAGGGACTGATGAGCCCTCTCAATTCCAAAAGAGGGATTCAGGCATGTTTAGTGTTGATGAAAACCACTTATTAAGGAACTGAATCATGTTAGCACTTTCCCTCTTTCTCAGGAATTCCATATATTGTTATGTTATTCCTCCTTGATCTACTTTCAAGGTCCAGTTTCTCAATCAGCCTGGTGTTTTGTTTCAGAAGAAATTCATTGTGATGTTCATTTTCTGTCACTCTAATATCTAGGTCAGTTCCTCTAAGGCAAGAATCTGTTCAGATTGTTTTTTTTTACTGTTCCATTTAGAAGTTCCAGTTGTTTATTGCAATCCAGTTTGTTTTTGAATTTGTCCATTTTTATATATTTATTTTATTTTATTTATTTATTTATTTATTTAACATTTGTTTACTGTGAAAGTCTGAGTTGGAATGAGCCAATTTTCAGCAGAGGCCCAGGGAGAAATGCTCCAGATGCATGTCTTTGTAACGTGGGAGGAAACCGGAGTACCCGGAGCAAACCCACACAAACACAGGGAGGACATGCGGACTCCACATAGAAGGCATCCCAGGTGAGAATCGAACCAGAGAGCCTCTTGCTGTGAGGTGACAATAAAAACTGCTGCACCACTGTGCCGTCATTTTTAGTGACAGTTCTGGGATGTTTGTTATTATAAGATGTAATTCTCTCTTCACTACACTCTCCTGGTGTGGGTTCTTTGAGTTGCTCATCTTGAGATTTCCAGTAGAAAACTTCTTGACAGGAATAATTAAAAAATTCTCTTGACCACGTATTAATTTTTAGAAAATAATAAAGAATCTATGTTAATCTAACTTTTAGTTAGATATTTCTAAAAATTAAAGTATATTTCCTGTCAGGATATTAAAATCTAAGCAGAGCTATGGATTTCTGCTGCTATTAGATGGGCATCTTGGCCACACCCCCTGACAGAAGTATTTCCATATACATTAACAAGTAATTTCATCAAGGCATGTATTAAAGGACACCAGTACATTTCCAAGGTGTGTAGTAGGAAATGAAAAGATGGGGATAAGCATTTTCATACCCCTTTGAAATGTGTTTAGATTGCTTTGTATACACCTTGTAGTAGTTATTTATTTATTTGACATTTGTTTACTGGGATAGTCTGACTGGGTCAACAGAACCCATTTTCTGCAGAGGCCTAGGGAGAAAAGCTCCAAATACAGATGTACTTAGTAATTCAAACATATCTTTACTATCTTACAATACTATCACATAGGTTCAAAATAAAGACAAAGACAAGTGTAGACATATGTAGGAACTTAAAACACAGCATTCGTATTTTACAGTATCCTGACATAGGTTCAAATAACAGCAATATATATCTTATATCTCTCACTTTCTATCTCTCTCTCTCTCTCTCTCTCTATATATATATATATATATATACATATATATATATGGAGCTACTTCACTTGACCTAAGACTCAATTGACAGACACCCAATTGACCTAAATTTAATTTGACTGACAACTCATTTGACTGACTCTCATTTCACCAACAGCTTACAATGTTGAATTTCAACATACTAAATCTTAAACCATAGACAAGCGCCTTTAGAACACCAATAACTAACCCTTTCCGGAAATTAAAAACTACTTACTTAACCTTTTAACAGAAACAGGACAATGTACAACAAAAATAGGTGGGGGCCTACACCCCCCACCCCCACACCCCCAATGTGGGGAGCTGTGCTCCCAACCCCTCCAATTATATATATATATATACTAACTCCAGGATTTCACTTCAGTGGGGAAAAGGGCATATACCTTTAACTTGCCTTACAGTACTCTACACGCTGCCACTACTGCTGGGAACACACAAAAACATCTGCCAAATTACTTTAGATATTTCCCATAAAAATGTAAAGAGACAAACCTATATTTGGAAACACTACAATACTACTTTCTACATGACTATCGGAATTCTAACAGTCAGCACTGTACGTTATAGTATTTTTTTATCACAAACAATTTACAGGTGAAGGAAAAGTTGTCAGTCAAATGAAATTTAGGTCAATTGGGTGTCGGTCAAACGGGTGTCAGTCAAATGAGTTTTAGGTCAAGTGAAGTAGACCCATATATATATATATATATATATATGGGTCTATCTTAGTACATCGACAATTCACAATACCGACAATGGATTAACCGACACGAGAATGAGAAGATCGACAAGGCAGAAGACCGACGGAGGAAGACATCGACGGTGAGAAGCTGGGGTGGGGAAAGGATATGTAAGTATCTCACGGTGGTGGACGATAGATAGGTAAGTAAGGTAAGTGTGCGATGCTGGTGTTTAGTAGGGGTAGGGGTGGGATAAGTGAGTTAGGGTTAGGCGCGGTTAGGTGAGTGTGCGAGTAAAAGGTAGTGTAATGTTGGTGTTTTGTAGGGTAGGGTGGGATAAGTGAGTTAGGGTTAGGGCGCGGGTTAGGTGAGTAAGTGTCATGTTGGTGTTTTGTAGGGGTAGGGGTGGGATAAGTGAGTTAGGGTTAGAGGTGAGTGTCTGAGTAAGGTAAGTGTCGATGTTGGTGTTTTGTAGGGTAGTGGGATAAGTGAGTTAGGGTTAGAGGCGGGTTGGGTGAGTGTGTGATAGTGTGACGGACCTTAGGGTAAGGGTTTGGGTCAGGGTTGTAGATAGTTGTGTATGTATGGGTTAGTGTTTGTTTGTAAGGATTTTGGTGTGCTTGTGTTGTGTGTGTGGGTGTTGGATAGGGGATGTGTTTTGTTTGTTGGTATGATGTGTCGGGTGTATATGTCGGTCGTTTGTGAACTGTCGATCTTCTGGCGTCGGTTAAATGACTTTCGATGTTTTGGTGTCGGTTAATTCGCTTGTATTTTGAAATGTCGATGTACTAAGATAGACCCGTATATATATATATATATATATATATATATATATATATATATATATATATATATATATATACATATATATCAGTTTAGCAGTCCAGATGAATGGGTGTTTAAAAAAAATAGAAGAACAAGTATCACCTTATAAGTAATATAATAGTGCAGAATTAAAAACATTGAAAGTAGAAGTAAAAACAATTGAAATACAGGAAAAGAAGATGAAGTAGAAGAGATATTAACCTGGAGCAGAGCAGGTGCATAGCCATGTGTTATTTAGATGTTGTTTTAATGATTTAAATTCACGAGTACACATGAGTATTGTGTGTATTTACATCATGGTCATAAACAAGGTCTGAATGAGAAAACGCACATATCATTAGTGGAATAATATTTTACATGATAGCAGAATAGCAAAATATAAAATGCAGTCAGTTTGTATACAAAAAGTTATAAGTAGTGTTGTACAGCACATTAATACAGACCAGTGAATAAATCACTGCAAATTTTCATTATCATAGTTGTGATTCAGGACAATAACACATTTACAATACAAAGTTATTTATTATTATTGAAAGTGTGCGCACATAACATGCATAATTTACACTATATGAAAATTGTATTCCCTGGATAGACAGGTATGTGTATCAGAGAATTTTCTTTGTCTGGAACAGGTTTCCCATCTCATCAGTGTGAAGCAGAGCTCTTTCCTAACCGTAATGAAGAGACACATGGACCAGAGGATGAGAAATCGGAAATATACTCCATTTGAAGCGCCAATGTCTCTAATGGACAGAAGTTGCCTATAAATCTGATATACCATTTAAAATAACATCTAAGGCACATAAACTTGCAGGATACATTTGGGAAGTTTGGATAGGCTTATTAAGGCTTTAATGGTAGTTAGCCTAGAATACACTTATGAACCTACGAACCTATAGCTGAAAAGAAGTCGAGTGAAATGGCTACCATACTATTCTAAATTATCATGCACTTATATTTTAGTAGACAAAAATGGGATGCGATACTTAAGCACACTGATATTATGCAACATGACAATGTAAGAGCACAAGTCTCAGACTATGCCTGATATGATTACCAGAGACACTGCAGCAGAAAGGCTTAAATGTAAATAAAATCAAACACTGAATCTGTATAAATTCTCTCAGGTATATGGAGCACATTGTATCTTCAGGAGGACTTAAATATGACAATGACAAAGTTAAGGACATTATCTGTCTGAAAAGAACTTCATGATAGACCATCTCAACTTTTCTTAAACATATAATTTTAATATCTTTCCAAGATGATAGCTGTTAAAATGTAGCTGCACCACTCAAGAGGTTACTAGAGCACAATATATGTATGTATGCATGTATGTTATTTTATCAGTGCAGTAAGAGTAAGCCTTTGAAAGGCTTAAACCAATACCTACATCTGAATTCTATGTACTCTGCAATTAGGTGCTAGCCAATGGGGAAGTTGCTGAAGTGTTATTCCAAGAAGGCTGAGTGATGGCCTTATGGGTCTTAACCTTACACTGACACTCAAACATAATATTCTCAAATATAAAATAAAATATTAGTCATATTTTTAAGTTTTATTTATTATTTATTTATTCACGTTTGTTTTATCAGGATAGTCCAATGGGTCACTAAGAGCCCATTTTCAGTGGAGGTCCAGGGAGAAAAGCTCCACATAAAACATGAAGATAGACATTTTTTAAACTATTAGTACAAGCTCCACAAAATGCATGAATAAAGAAAAATAATTAACGATATAGAAAAATAATTGACAAATAGTTAAAGTAAATGTAAAGCTGAATTTGACAATAGTTATAATTAATACAAGCTTAAGTTACAGACTGAGACAAGAAATATGTAAAAAGGCAAACATTGTATGAACTTCTGCCAAGAGATGTTAGAAATGCTACATCTAAAGAAATCATAATCCCTCCACACTACACGCTCCAGAGACCTCAACCTCACTACCACAATCAACAGAACATGCTGAAGAGACAGGTTTATAACCCAGAGACTGCCCATGCTATGGAACAGACTTCCCATACATGTCAAGCAGAGCATTTCACTGGCCCTCTTCAAGAGAAATCTTAATAAGTAGATGGAAAATAGAAAACTCACCCCGGGAATCACTCCAGTGGCTCTACTCGACAGCGGCACTAGGAACTAAGGTTGGGTGGCACGATGCCAGGGTAATCCTATGGGCTAGGCTTGTAAAGGCTCCAGGGCCATTAGCCTAGTACACACCTATGAACCTATGAGAAATGTTAGGTTATCTCAAGACATTTTGAAGGTTTGTATTGATTTGGGAGAGGTAAAGAAGAGCATTATGGTAGATGATGAAAGTTTTCAGAGTGCATTCATGAGGTAGAGGTAGTCAGGATTTAAAGGGTGGAAGTTTGGTGCAAGTGCATTTCCAGGATGAAGACAGGTACTGTTGTAAAGAAGGTTTATAAAATGCCAGGTGTTGATTCATTCTAATTGTAAAAGGGAGGGAATTCCAGGGTCTGGTTACAGAAGAAAAGTATAGAAGCTGACCAGCCGGAAGGTTAGGCTTATGCACCAGCAAATTATGTTGATTTACAGATCTGAGAGATCTTTTGGGTAGGTAGTTGCTAAATATTGAACTAAGGGCAGGGCAGAGTAAAGGTTTATAGATTATTTTATGTGCAGTTGTCAATTGCAAGTAGGAAAGGTAGTGTGGAAGTTCAAGCCAATTTAGGGACAGCAGAGCTGTACAGTATTGGGAAGTATATTTGGCATTTGTAGCAAATGACAATTTTGTTATAGCATGCTTCAAACTTACTTTTTAGGATTGTAGGTTAGTGAATAATAGGGCACTTTTGTTATAGAATGCTTCAAACTTACCTTTTAAGGAGGATTGTAGGTTAATGAGTAATACGGCACTTTTGTTATAGAATGCTTCAAACTTACTTTTTAGAGAGGATTGTAGGTTAGTGAGTAATGGGGCACCACACATAAGGGAGGGAAGTATATAAGTGGCAGCCATGGTTTGTTTAGTGGATTAGTTAAGAAAATGTTTGCGCCAGTAGGCACTGCCTAGTTTCTGGTGTGCTTTGTTAATATTATGTTGTATGTGCAAGTCAAATTTTAGATGTTCATCTATTATTAATCCCAGTAATTTAGTGTAAATAACTTCAAATAATGTGTTGCATTGAGACTTTATGGTGAACTGGGCTTTGTTTAGAAGAGTTTTTTCTTAGGCGTAAATAGAATCAGCTTGGTTTTGTCAGGATTGTGTCAGATGATTGTTACTGAGCCAGGTCTCTATGGAGGTAAAGACCAGCTGAATGACTTGCTGAAGATGAGCGATAGAATCAGCAGAACAGATAATAATAAAGCCATCTGCATATTGTATGAGAGAGCCCTGGCTACATGAAGACTGAAGACTATTAATAAAGATGTTAAATAGGAGGGGACCGAATATAGAGCCTTGGACAACTCTGGCAGAGTTGTGAAGATATGGAGAGGATACCAATTTTTCAGAGGTGAATTAGGAGTAAGTGGTGAGAGACAGTATCAAATGCTTTTGATAGGTGAAGAAATAGGTAAGAGACAATTTTGTCTGAGTTTCAGGCTTTGCTGACAGTATCCATGAAAGATATTAAGGCAGTCATAGTACTATGACCGGTCTAAACCCATGCTGTGTGAGAGATTGAATTTGTTTTTTAAGAAGAAAGTTTAGAAGTTGTACATGTATACATCTTTCAAGGAGCTTAAAGTTGGGAGAGAGGGTAGCTAAAGGATGATAGTTGGAGATATTGGTAGAGTTGTAGCCTTTGTAGAGAGGTAGAATATATGCCTTTTTCCACAGTTTTAAGACATAGGATTCCAGAATGGATCTGTTGATGACAATGTTAATGGGGTAGGCAATGGCTTCACCTGCTAGTTTTAGATATTCTGTGGGTAGGTTATCAGCTGCATTGGAGCTGGGTTTGAGTTTGAGAAGTAGTCTTTTTATGGTATTAGTTGGAATGGGTTTAAAGGTGAAGATGGGTGTAGAGTTGGTTGCTACCTCACAACAGTTGGAGGTCATAGTGTAGGTAGGGTGGATGAGAGATGATAATGTTGATGGACTATTATAATTAGGACTGTTTAGGATTGGATTGCAATGAGGTTGGGAAAAGTTGGCTGTGATATTTGATATACTATTAATAAAGTGTGAGTTACAGAAACTGGCTAGTTGTGTTGGAGTTTTATTGCGGTGTAGCTTTTAGTGGCAGGGCTTAGTAATGACATAATGGAAGCTGAGAATTTTCTGGGGTTCTACTTATGATTGGTTTGAAGTTCTACATAGTACTCTTTTTTTTTTGTCTTTAGTTACTTGTTTTTTTACCTGGTTGCAAAGCTGCTTGAATTTCAACAGGTTTAGAGGATGTTTATTTTTTAGCCATTGTTTCCAGGCTTTGTCCCTAATTAGCATTAGATCTTTAGTCGGTTTAGTTAGCCAAGGGGCATGGTTTGTTCTGATTCTTTTTACATGAGGAGAAACAAGGCTGTTTAGAGTTTCTAGAAATGTTGCATTAAAGCAATTCACTGCATCATCTAGTGACAGTATTTTTATGATGCTCCATTTTAAATTTTTTAATAGACTGATAAATGTCTGTGATTTGAAGTTGGACAGATTCCTATTTGTTTATAATGATGTCCTTTTTGAAAGGATGGACTTGTTCTATAAACAGGCAGGGAGATGATCACTAAGTGTATTGGAAGAGTAACAGTTGAGGAGATTTTACTTGGATCAATAACCAATATTCAATCTAGAATGGAACCTAGATAGTTATCCAATCGAGGATGGAACTAGATAGTTAACAGACATTACATAACTAAATATGTAGTAGAGATTATAAACCACTTCAAAACATATTCAAAACACCTTTACTGAAAGTACCTGCAATACTTCAAAGGATGCCAGAATCATTACAGAAGTATTATTTGCAAACTGGTAAAAACCTGTCAAACCGATGGTATGTGTACATCATATCTGAACGAGAGTCATCATCATCTTCTTTTGGCTGTTCCCGTTAGGGGTCGCCGCAGTGGATCATCTGTTTCCATTTCTTCCTGTCCTCTGCATCTTGCTCTGTCACACCAATCATCTGCATGTTCTCTTTCACCACATCCACAAAACTTATCTTAGGCCTTCCACTTTTCCTGTTACCTGGTAGCTTCATCCTTAGCATCTTTTTCCCAATATACTCAGCATCCCTCCTCAGCACATGTCCAAACCAACATAATCTTGCCTCTCTGGCTTTGTCTCCAAGCCTTCCAACCAGGGCTGACCCTCTAATATACTTATTCCTAATCCTGTCCACCTACATCACACCCAGTGCAAATCTTAACATCTTTAACTCTGCCACATCCAGCTCTAACTCCTGCCTTTTCGTCAGTGCCACTATCTCCAACCCATGTATACATCCTTCAAGGAGCTTAAAGTTGGGAGAGAGGGTAGCTATAGGATGATAGTTGGAGATATCGGTAGAGTTGTAGCCTTTGTAGAGAGGTAGAATATATGCCTTTTTCCACTGTTTTAAGACATAGGATTCCAGAATGGATCTGTTGATGACAATGTTAATGTAGACCTTCCCTTTCACTCTTACTGGTGCTCGTCTGTCACAAATCACTCCTGACACTCTTCTCCACCCACTCCATCCTGCCTGTACTCTCTTCTTCACCTCTCTTCCACACTCACCATTACTCTATTGATCCCAAGTATTTAAACTCATCCACCTTTGCCACCTCTACTCCTTGCATCCTCGCCATTCCTCTATCCTCCCTCTCATTCACACACATATATTCTGTCTTAGTCCTGCTGACCTTCATTCCTCTTCTCTCTAGAGCATATCTCCATCTCTCCAGGGTCTCCTTGACCTGTTCTTTACTCTCACTACAGATCACAATGTCATCTGCAAACATCATAGTCCACGGGGACTCCTGTATGATCTCGTCTGTCAACCTGTCCATCACCATTGCAAATAAGAAAGGGCTCAGAGCTGATCCTTGATGTAATCCCACCTCCACCTTAAATGCATCCTACACTCCCATCGCAGATCTCACCACTGTTACACTACCCTCGTACATATTCTGTACCACTCTTACATACTTCTCTGACACTCCCGACTTCCTCCTACAATACCACAACTCCTCTCTAAGCAACCTGTCATATGCTTTCTCTAAGTCTACAAAAACACAATGCAACTCCTTCTGACCTTCTCTGTACTTCTCCATCAACACTCTCAGAGCAAACATTGCATCTGTAGTGCTCTTTCCCAGCATAAAACCACACTGCTGATCACTAATCATCACGTCCCTTCTTAACTTAGCTTCCACTACTCTTTCCCATAACTTCATGCTGTGACTGATCAATTTAATCCTTCTTTAGTTACTACAGCTCTGCACATCACCCTTATTCTTAAAAATTGGTACCAAAACGCTTTTTCTCCATTCCTCAGGCATCCTCTCACTTTCCAAGATTTCATTAAACAATCTGGTTAGAAACTCCACTGCCATTTCACCTAAACACCTCCATGCTTCCACAGTCATCTGGACCAACAGCCTTTCCATTCTTCATCCTCTTCATAGCTATCCTTACTTCCTCCTTGCTAATCCATTGCACTTCATGATTCACTATCCTCACAACATCCAACCTTCTCTCCCTCTCATTCTCTTCATTCAACAACCCCTCAAAGTACTCTTTCTATCTGCTCAACACACTCTCCTCACTTGTGTGTATGTTTCCCAAATTATCCTTTATCACCTTTAACTGCTGCACATCTTTCCTAGCTCAGTCCCTCTGTCTAGCCAATCGGTACAGGTCCTTTTCTCCCTCCTTAGTGTCCAACCTTTCATACAACTCTTCATATGCCTTATCCTTAGCCTTCGCCACCTCTCTCTTTGCCATGCACCTCATCTTCTTATACTCCTGTCTACTTTCTTCATCTCTCTGACAATCCCACTTTTTCTTTGCCAACCTCTTTCTCTGTATACTCTCCTGTACTTCCTCATTCCACCACCATGTCTCCTTGTCATCCTTCCTCTGTCCAGATGTCATACCAAGCACCTTTCTAGCCATCTCATTTACTAGCTCTGCTGTAGTTACCCAGCTATTTGATAACTCTTTACTGCCACCCAGTGCCTGTCTTAACTCTTCCCTGAACTCCACCTTACAATTACCCTTTTTCAGTTTCCACCATTTGATCCTTGGTGCTGCCCACACACTCCTCCTCCTCTTCTTGATCACCAACGTCATCCTACAAACCACCATCCTATGCTGCCTAACTACACTTTCCCCGGTCACCACTTTACAGTCTCCAATCTCCTTCAAACTGGCCCTCCTACATAAGATATAATCCACCTGTGTGCATCTTCCTCCACTCTTGTATGTCACCCTATGCTCCTCCCACTTGTTAAAATACGTATTAACCACAGCCATGTTCATCCTTTTCACAAAATCCACTACCATCTGACCTTCTGCATTCCTTTGCTTAACACCTGAATATCTGAGGAGAAAGATTTATTTGAGAAAATGTGAAAGTCTTATGGTCTGCTTTTTAGTGACATATGTCTGCTTCTGCAGAGAAACTAGAATAGCTAAAAGCATAAAAAAATACTGAGTTTGAAGTAAGTGACATATTTCAGGATGGACAGATAATAAATCAGTTCATCTAGTCATCTGAACTTTCTTTTTGTATGAAGGTAAGCTTCTGTGTATTTAAGGTTTATTACTTAAAGGTCTCATGATCATTATTTCTATCCAGCTGCATGAAAACATGATAAACAGAATTTGGGACTCAAATGTATGCATGAAAATGTGTAAAGAAGGTTCCTGTACCATAAAAGCTAAATATCTTGACAAAAACACAGATGGTACAGAAATGGAAAGGGTGTAAGAAGTACAAAAAAGATAGCATATGATATTCCATGTTTACCTTGGATGAAAATTTGAATTAACTTACTTTAGTACAAATATATTTATTTTCTTCTAAGTGTGGAACATTATGGAAGATTTCCAAGGTTGTGTAGTTATGTGGTAAGACTACTCAAATTGCTGATACTGTGTTGAAATCAATCATTACAAGACATACACTTTACAAAGAATTGATATATGAAGTTTGGCAACAAACTATGTTGTCCCAGGACATCTTCATGGGGGGTTAGGTTAATATTAGGGGGAATTAAGTGGGTTGGGGAAGTGAAAGGGTTAAGTGGAGGCAGGGATGGTTGGGAGGAAATGAGTTAATGACGGGGAGGAGCTTAAGAGGTTTAGGCTAGTGTAGTTGGGTCAAGCAATCACATTTGGCGTGAACATGCTACAGTGCAGTTTTATGTCTATGATGACCTTAGGTGCTGCTGCTATGGTCAGGTAGGCCTGCTGGCTTGGCAGAGGTAGGTAGGGATTGTTTTGCATGGTTTGGGGGATGTGTTGGTGTTTGTTGTTGTTTATTACAAGGTCATTTGTCTGTGAATTGGTAGATTGTTTGGTGTTTCTGCTGGTTCAGTTTGAAGGAGTTGTGGTTGGGAGCTGTGGAGGTGGTTGTTCAGTCTGGAGATCCGAGGGGAGGCTTTCTTGTTGTGTTGCTTTGTTGCATATGGTCAGCAGCACTGTGTTACTCTGGCTGAGGCCTTTCATATGGGTTTGGGGAGTTGGCTATGTTGCTGGGCTGTTGAGTTATGAATGTGTGCAGGTTGGCTCTGTTTGGATTGGTGTTGTGAGGCAGTTGGAGGGCCGTTGTCATGTTGGGGATCTGATCTGCTTGGAGGGACATTGCTGGAGCATGTTTTGTGCCTTCTTGTGGCATGGTGGTGTTTGCTGGACTCGCAGGCGATGGGTTGTGGTGTTTCGCGGGTGCCAGTGCGGTGTTGCTCTTTGCGCATGCGTGGATGCCATTGTTTGGGAGTCTGAGAGGTATCTTGTTTTGTTTCTGAGTTGGGCTGAGATTGTGGTCCACTCTGTATTTTCCACTAGCACAGTTGGACTGGCTTGGTCAGCGGAGGTAAAAGTAAAAAAAAAAAAAAAATGTGTGTAGACGGTAAATGGTATTCTGACAGTGGTGCATGTGGGGTGAGGGCGATTCCCTGGTGTTATGGTGGTGTCCTAATTGTGGGAGCAATGTTTGGAATGAGTCCCTATTTGTTGCTTTGTCCCCCCGTCATGTCTGGCTTGGTCCGGATTTTCATGTGCTGGGAGGTTGGGAAGTGTGCGGTGTTTGGCTTGGTCGGTTTGGTTCTCCCTCCTCCCCCTTTCTTTTCTTTGTTTCTCTGGTGAAGTAGTCTGTTTTAGGGATTGCTTGGCCCACGCGGTGATTCTTGTTTGGGTTGTCTGGGCCCGTTCAAGAGCATTTGCTCTGTCTGTTGGAGAGCTGCAAACAGTTTTGCATGATGTCGGCTCTGCAGCTGGATGGTTCCTTTCGGCGCATGCGAGATAGCTTGGTTGAATTATCTTACTTGCCAGCTCTGACTGGGATGTTTCTCACGTGCGCACACACACACGCACACACACACACACACATGGACCACAGGTGGACACCAGCTGGCGGAGCAAAGGCAACTTGCCATGCTGATTAATTAATTAATTATTCATTAATTCATCCCCCCCATGTGTGGATGTGGAATACAGGAGGTGAGTGCGTGGATTTGGGCAGCAGTGGATGTGTGGGCAAACTATGAGATGTGGATGCTGAGTGAATGGAGTTGGTGGTGTCACATTGTGCGGGCCCAGCGGGCTCTGGCCTTCTGAGGCTAGTAATATGGTTTGTCAGTGATCAGTTGCTAGAGGATGGAAATGACTTTTGCCTTTTTCCAAGGAGGCCTTTGATTTGAGGTGAGCCTGACAATGAGTGAGGCTAATGGATTGGTTGTCAGTGCTTGCTATGTTTGCTGTGTGTACAGTGTATTGAGACACGTGGCTTGAAGCTGTTGGATGACCTATCGGTTTTGCATCTTGCTTGATGGAGCTGTACAGTTCCTATGTTGTCTGCTAGTTGGAACATTCCCATTTGGTTCTTTGTTGTTTGTTGCTGTTTGCAGTCAGCGGGAGAGTGAGCTTTGATGGGGCCTTTTGTTCCAACTTGTTTGGAGTAGCACTGATGTGGATCAGTTGACAGGCTGATGCTAAGATCAAAGGGAAGTTTTGCTGTTCATCAGAGGGATAAAGCAAAGGGTGAGTGTATAGATTTAAAAAAAAAATGTTGAAGTCCTCTGTTTTATTTGGAATCAGCAGTCCCTGGGCTTCTCACTGGTGGGAGGCAATCACTACTGGCATCATTAAATCAGTTTGACAGTTCTATTACTTTAGGAATGCATGGCATGGAGGCTCTGGATTTCCTGTGAAGGACTTCATAATGGTTGTTTGGGCATGGAGATATCCATTTGTCAGTGTTAAGATATGAAACGTCATCATAGCTACTGAGATGTTACCACGAGATGTGGTGGGTGAGCAAGGATTGACAAATACTCCATTTGGTTTAAATCAAAATTTCAGTGTCTGCTTGTGTAAAGATGGAACATTTGACATACTTCTGGTCTTTTCAAACAACATCCAGACTCTCATGGCACTTGCATTTTGGAGATAGACACAAGCAAGGTGTTGAATGGCGGAGTAGTCATCCTTGAGTTGCTTTGCTCCTTAATGGAAAGAGATTGGTGCTGTCACTGCGACACAGTCTGAGGATGTGTCTCCTCTTCCATGGATTATTGGGTAGAATGCATGCCACTGTGTTGTCCAGTTGTTATTGGGGCTTTGTCTGGATTTCTTGTGCTGTGGAGTTCTGGGTTTGTTGCCGAGGCATGGGGATTTCTGCACAGACTGCATGTGGGCTGGGACTCAGCGTCGCTTTTGCAGAGGTGGGGGGGGTATGTCGTTTGTTGTGGTGGCATGGCTGCAGTCATGGTTTCTTGACTGTGGGACAGATTCAGTCCATCGGGCGGAGTTGCAGGTGGATATTCTGGCTCTTGGTGACATTTATACAACCTTGTGTGTTGGCTGTTTGTTTGTGGGCTTAAGAGTCAGAGGTTAATGGCTATGCATGCACAGTCAGGCTTCGTATCTTCTCATGGTTCTCATACATTGCAGAGATATCGAGTTTCACAGGAAGAGCAGACTAGTTTCATAATTCAGGTCTGTTCCTCATAGAAATTAGTTTTGCTAGCACAGGGTAAGGATTAAGGTCAGGATAGAGGACTGTACAATACCAAATACCAAACCTGAACTTTAAGAAATTATTTCAGTTAATGGAATGTTTATATAAGGCACTAGTCTTCTTGTTAATTTTAATGTCATTACTGGGTTCATAGATTTTAGTTTAATGCTGTTGCACATAGGTTTTAGGTAGCACTACCATTTCAGCAGCTTCTATATAGTATATTAAGTATTTGTTGACTTTTATGCATATTTAAGTAGGGTGCTTGTGCACATCCGATTGTATTATGCACTGCACCGTTTGTTTAGTGTATCCGTAAAGTCAGGATATGACAAATTGCAGACAAATTTGGGGTTTTAATGGGTATGCTAATGCTTAACTGGTTACACAGTTAAATTTCTAAGTCGGTAAGCGCATATTTAAAGTTTGACCTCATACTGACCTCATGGTTATGTCGTGGTCAGATTTTCTGGTCTGGGAGGTTGAGAGGTATGTAGTCATGTTGTGCCTATTTGCAATGGTGCCCTGTTTTGCGGGTAGGTATTTGGGTCAGAGTGATGGGGGTGGAGCCTTAAGTGAGATGGGTATTAAATAAAAAAAATAAGAAAAAACAGGTTCATCAGGTAGGAAACCATTGGAAGTGAGCGAGGTTAAGGAAATTTCCCTTACATTGCAGCTCATTGGTCCTTTGCACAGTTGAACAGGGTGCCCCAGTGGCACTTAAGGTTGGCTTCAGGAGCTTGTGGAGGTGTGTGCTCAGAACTTACAATTTTATTTTCTTTTGCAGGTGGGGAACAACAGAGTGGACATCAGTCAGTGACTGGAAGGAAGTAGCTTCAAAAGTGCAGGTACCAGCATGCTGAGTACCAGTTATGGTGATACACAGTGAATTCACAGATGATGGAAGCGGTGGTGAGCAAGGAGGTTACACAAGGGGAGCACATGTGGGCAACAGTTACTGAAAGAAATTACTAAAGTGCAGAAGGCATCATGCTGTGGATTGAAAGGTGATGTTTTAATAGGATGGGTGCTCTTGTTACTGGAATGGGGCCTAAGGAGGGTCTAAGTAATCACCTTAGTAATGCATGTTAGAGCTCTGTTTAATTAGTGGGAGCTGATTATTGCATTGGTATAAGGGGTAAGGAAGAGGTAGGTACGGGGGGCCAAGGGGCTGTCGGGGACAGTTTATGGGGAGTGTGGGGATCCCATGGTATGAGTAGAGTCATGACATTCACAGTAGCACAGTAACTTATTAGACTATAGGCCTATGGCTCTTGCAAGTCAGTGAAGTTCAATCCTTGCTTTCTTGGAACCTTGTGGTGCTTGTATTCACTCATCCAGTTATTGAACCGTATGTGAGGGAAGGGCCATTGAGGTGTTGGACAGGATGATGGAGTTTGTTCCTAAGGTGTGGTATCTTTGGGAGTGACAAAATTTGTCCCTTGAGTAGGTAGTGTTAATGTTGTATACCAGGTTAAGGTTTTACAGAATAGCACAAGTATCATGTCACTTGGGGTTTGGGTGAATTTGTAGATAGGGTTTAGGAAGCATGGTGGGTAGGTGGCTGTATTGGGGTGGTTTTAGAAACTGGGTGTGTTGTTACAGGGGAGTTAGAAGGTTTAAAGGAAGCTTGGTTTAAAGGAAGCTTGGTGCAGGATAATGCAGCTGTATGACAAGGGGGGCTAGTTTTCTGCCAGCTAGGGTAGGACATTAAAGTTGGAGTTAGACTGTTCCCTACGGTAAGGGAGTTGTTGCACATATACAACTGGGTAGTGGGTGGGCTAAGGTGATATGCTATGGTTAACAGGGTCTTGGGTGTGAGATTTGCTACTAGTTGTTTGACTGGGTGCCATCTTGAGTTCAAGGGGTTATAGTTTGTGGTTTTGTTGTGGTTATAGGCTGTCAATACATTCTGGTAGAGCCATGATTTCAGCTTTGAAGGCAGTGGGCCAAAAGGGTTGGCGTTCTTTTGGTGTTGAGGTTCTGGTGTTGCAGTGGGGTCATGGTAATCCTACTTTATTTAGTTTCATTAGGGTGTGTTTCAGTGATGGCATGGCAAAGATGTTTATGACAGGATTCTAAGGTGCTTTACAGATGATGGGTACAGCAAATGAAGTTTGGCTTGACCCTTCCCTTTATGTGAAGTGGATTGAACAGTTTTGGGTAGAAGGGAGGGGGAACAGCCTGGTCAGGCTGGTTGGCAGAGAAGAGGGATAGGTTTGCCCTCTTCTGTTCCCCCTCTGATGTCTGGATGTTCATTTCAAGGATCTAGGGAAAGGAAAGGAAATGAATAGTTGGAGGAAGCTTGCTGAATAAATAAGCAAGCTGAGGTAATGATGGTGCCTATTTGGTGGAAGGTAAATTCAATAGATGGTGTATGAAGTGAGTTGGGACGCTGCTTCATAAGTAAAGTAAGTGAGCAGAGGTATGGATCCTGCTTGTTGGGCAGGGTGAGCTGGTACGCTGCCCTGATTAACCTTACAATGAATGATGTATGAAGTGAGTTGGGGCACTGCTTCATAAGTAAAGTAAGTGAGTGGAGGTATGGACACTGCTTACTGGGGCAGGGTGAGTAGGTGCACTGCCCTGATTAACATTACAAGGATATTATGCTGTATTTAGAATAATTATATCATGAATAGTTGTGATTAATAAAGTTGGTGATCAAAGCTATGTTATGGAAATTTAATAAAGGTCATCAAATCTCATTTGGTGTGATGTGTATTATTGAAGGGGACTGGGACAACACATAATTATCCTTAATTTGTGAGCCATGAAGTTTGCAACTTTGAGAATCTGAGAAGGCTCAGGCACATTAGCTGGAGTCCTGGGTACCTGTAAATCAATGGGCAAATAGCGCAAATGGTCCAGACAATGAAAAGTCTCATCAACAAATTAACACTATAAATAATCAGATTATTTATCTATTCTCTAATATAGAAAGAGGTTCCCTATTACGCTGTCACAGATGCAGGTTGTCAAATGTGTCTTTGTCGAACAGCAAAGAGCGAAAAGTCAAAATAGTGAAGCAGCTGTTTAGTGAATTCTTTCCCTGGGAAAAAATTAGTTTGGCCGCTTTTGCTACTTTGCCTTTTTGGCACTGTCGTGCGATCTTGGAGTTGGTATATTTAAGTAGGGGGGGGGGGGGTGCGGGTGTAAGTAATGTTTTACTGTTGTTTTTTATTTTTTTTTTTTGGATCAGCGATTGTTTTCCATTGAAAAATAATCACTGTTCTGAAGTTTCGACGTTGTAAGCTTTCGCTTACATGGGGTCGATTATCTGTCGTTCGCTCTTCTGAGCATTGTTGTTGTGTCTTTCGGCTTTTCCCTGTTAGGGATCGCCACAGTGGAACTCCGGTCCGCTAATGATTGGCAGTAGATTTTTACGTGCCGAGTTGCCAGCTCTGACGCACAACCTTCAACGAAGGTACGCCCATTCACGCAAGTCTCCACACAGAAGACGCTCTAGCTGAGAATCGAACAGGACAATGTCTTACTGTGAGGCGACAATGCTACCGCAGCACGTGCAATATGATAATATAGACCCTAGAAAGATACCACTGCAGAAATTGGGTCTATCTTCAACACAGTTGTTAACGGGTAGCTTTCTAAAGTTTATATAACCTAGTTCCTTTTTTTCTGTTAAGAGTCTGAGAATAAACAAACTTTAGTTGATTTGTTAAAGGAATGCAAATAAAAGGTTTATGATGACAGGTCATCAGTCTTTCAATGTTAAAGAAAGAGAAAAGGCATAGGATGAAACTGAACCAGATTCAAGATTCTTTTGGAGTTAATATTTGAGTTCAAGGCACAATAATCAGTCCTACAAAATTCCTAGACTGTCTCTATTACAAGTTGTGAGTGCTCAGAAGAAACAGTTAACATTGTCTCAACTACTGGATCCAATAAACAATCAGCCGACAGACAAGGAGAATTAAAATAAAGTACAGAAGAGTTATTGCCTGTTCCAGAAACACTGTACAACTTTCTCAGCGTGAAAATTTCAAATGGATGACAGTATCAGCCAGACTCTGTAATTGTACTAATATGTAATAATGATAAGACTGAACCGTCAAATCACACTAAAGCTGCTATCACTGATATTTTTAATCAAACTACATATGTGTGATTTGCTTTCTAGGACTGATTTTATTATCAGTATTTCACATGAGACACTTGGTATATTTGTAGAATGGCATTCTTTCCAATAAATCATATAGTTTTGAATTGTAATATATATTTCTTTTTCTTATAAAGTGAGTGGGATGTCACATAGATAGATATGTGAGGTATTACAGTATGTCTTTAGTGGAGCTAACATTACTGAATTTTGTGCATTGTGTAAGACTCAATTCTCAGGCTGTCCTTAATAAACCTTCATGCCTTTATCATCTGTACCTCAGCAAGGCAAACCATAACTGTATGCATGCTTTCTAAGTAAATATACTATGTCTGGTAAATTAACTTTTGTCTTTGCACTCAGATTTCTCCCTATCTTGCATAAAATTGCAGCCTAATAAATGTTTTCATGATTTTAGATAGTTTATGACATGTGTTGCTTGTTTTATTTCATTTTGTTGTTGAAATTACAAATAGTGTTGAGAACTTTTGAGTATTTATTTGTTGACAGTAATGACTGAGATGACTTTATCAGTTCTTTTTTTTTTTTTGAGGGAGTGCCAGTCATAGACTATGTGTTTTCTGAGTTTCTGTTGTTATATGCCTGAACAGAGCAGGATACCAGGTACATCAATGTACCACTGAATACATTATTTTAATGAAAGACAGATGGGCTTTTATTTTAAAATTTTGTGAAGCAACTTTTCATTTTGAACCATTTTGGTTTTTGCTGCTTATGGTTTTAGCATACAATCTGTGGAGAAAATAGTCCTGTTGGTTATAAATCAGGTGTGTGTGTGTGTGTGTGTGTGTGTGTGTGTGTGTGTGTGTGTGTGTGTGTGTTGTGTGGGCTTGTCACAAACCTAGGACCCTGCACACTATAGCCAAAGAGATTTACCACTAAGCCATGTTGTATCTGTCTCATCTTCAAATCTCTCAAACTTTTATTTATATCTATACATTTATAAATGTGTGAGGATAAATCTGTGACTATGACCTAATCAACCTAATTTGGATATTGGCTTAAGCACCTACTGGACTTGGCATGAGAGAACAGAGAAGTGACGTAGGTTTATCAGCTTACCTCTTCTCTGGGGGTAGATAAAGGTGCACAAGACAGAGGCACATGTTAATGTGGTTGACTCCCCAGTGGGGACTGGAGATCCCACAGAAGAACTAGCTTCCAAGGAGGGGACGGGACTGTTTTGAGGACTTATATCACTCATAGAATGGTGGTGACATATGACTGTTGATAGCTATTGCATGCCAAATCATGGGCAGATTATGAGGCACACACATTGGAGTTATGGTTGCAAAAGTAAAAACCTAAGTCCTCCTGGTGCCTGCCAAAATGCCTGGGCATTGGAGGAGACAGGTCATGAGGGGAGTGAAGGAGAGAAGTCCATCAGGCTCTACCGGGGAAGGAGGGATTAGCGTGCATTCTGAGGCACATAGTGTGGATCAGTACAACTGTAAATTTCACAGGATAGGGGCAGGAATGCTTGGATGAAATTCCTCTTGTAGATGTTAGTTTATGCATTCTGTAGACAGCTCATTGCATGCCCCTCACTGCTGTTGTGCCATTTTCACATGGTTAGAGATGGAGATAAAAACAGTAAAACTTCAAACCACTCCTAAATTTCTGCTTCTATGATAACCCCTCTTGGGTGGCTTTCACTAGGTGAATGGAACAAACAGGCTGATAGACAGAGACAGGGTCTGATGTTCAGGCAGCAGGCATAAATTACAAAAAAAAATATCTTCCAACTCTTCCTGACTCTACTTATGGGTGATTTTATTAAACTGTGAATGATAGGTCTTCTGACTGTACTATATATATATATTTGTATATAGGGATGTATACTTACAGCTGGAGTATCACATCTAAACTAAAAAAAGTGTTTTCCATGGTAGTGCTACCCACCATGCACCCCCTTATTTCATTATGCTAACTCTTAGTTTGCTCCAGCTCAGAAGAAGAAGAATCACTTAAAACATATAAAAAGATGTCTAGCTCTTTCTTCAATGTGCTATAATGTCAGAGTTAACAGAAGACTGTCAGGTTTGAGCCTACAGGCTTCCCTAAAGCATGCCACAAGCAATAAAGTTCAGGGAAGCAATGCATTGAGCAAGCCAACTCAAGCAGGCCAAAATTGAACAACCATGAAGAGAGCACCTGGAGGGAATTCAGGTGCAAGCATCCTTTTGTAATTGATGTTAGGCTGTAAGAATTGCTTAAATCTTTTGGAACAAATAGTTTTAAGCCTGAATTTTTATACATTTTTCAGAATGCTAAAGAGGATGATCTGATGACGTCCAGTTACTGAATAATTCAATAATAAAGCTGATTCTTTTGGTGACTGCGGTCACAATTTTTTATTTTTATTATTTTAAAACTTAGTAGTGACATTTGAAGTTAAAAACAGAAACAATTATATAACCTCACTTTTATAACACTCTGTGGATTTTGTCACGAGCAAAAGCATAAAAGTTAACAGTGCTAAGTTCTTAAAAACTTACATTTCTGAAGTTCTTAAACAGTTGTTTATTATGGGTTAAAAATCCACACCTTTCCATCTGTGGCTGCCTAGATTAAAATAGATGCACTTAAGTTGTAGGTGATGATCTTCTAACTGTGCAGAAATTACAGTGAATATGGCCCAAAATTTTCAACCTTCTATCTCTAAAATGTGGAACACTACCTTTGACAGTGTGGAAAAAATGGTCAAAATGTGGGACATTTACAAACAACTTCAGCTGGGAATCCTGCAGCATGGTTATTAACTCTTTTTTTTTCTTTAATACTTAAAACGTTTCTGTGATATATTTATATAATTTAATATTAGATAGTATTATTCACAATGGATATTTGTTAAAAATTCATAATAACAAATGTGTGCCCAACCCTGTCAATGTGGAACACCAAGGAACATACAGAATTTTTTAAGACTCAAAGTATGGAATGTTCTTTATACTATGTTACAGTTAAGACACTGAAAACTAGATCAAAGGTAAAGTGATGGGGATGGGGTAGGCCAATAGCACAAAGCTATTACTAGAAAAGTGTTCCTGATTTTCAGAATGTCCATATGCCAAATTCCAGAAGAGCGGCTCTCAGTGTAACTCTGCCCTGATTCTGAAAGACCAGCTCTCATTATAAGTGACTTACTTCTGTGTAAAGCCTACATATAAACAGGCTTACTACAGGACCAGATTCCAAAACACCCGCTCTCAGCCTACTCTCAATATAAGTGGTCACTTGCACTGAGACCATAATTTCATCTCATATTTTCAACCTGTCATGAAATTGTTTGATTTTCTGATAAATCATTGAGGATTATATTCAGTTAAAAATAGTGTACAGTACAGTTTTGTGCTACATCTTGTTCCAAAAATGCATGTTGATACAAAACCTGTTATTTTATTAACTTTTTAAGTGATTTAGAGTAACACTGGAAAACTGTTCCTAATTTCAGACCTTTGTCCCTCACCCTACATTATTTTTGGCTTTATCCCTTGTTCTTGAACAAAGACATTGGGAGTTATAGCTGTGACCTCCTTACAGCCACCCAGACTTGCTGAAGTGCTAAAATCCCAGTATGTCTACACAGCTCTGTACTCAGCTGCACCCACCTATCACACAAACATTCATGGCTTTAGGTTTCTACATCATTACTATGCTGTTGAAAAAAAATGGCAGTGGCTATGAAGGTTGTACACAATTGACTTGGAAGGGGAATCATTTTAGTGAACAGAACAGTATACAGGTCAATAAGGCAACACATGACAATGACACTAAACCAGTAGAATAACAGAAATAACATACCATAAATGCATCACTGAGATGGGAATGACAAAGCAAAGGGACAACTACAGTGGCTGGTTGTAGAAACTTTGCTGTCACCTGTTGGTTGCAATTATAGCTCTTTTGGTTTTGTAGTCTTTGTGATCCATGAATTAAGTGCTCCTTTCTGTAATCTCCAGGCAGTTACTGATCTGCAATCATGAAATTTATCAAACCATGACTGTACATCACCTTGTGCTAGATCCAGCTATGAGTGTAAGCAACAAACCTTTGGAGTTGTACATAACCTTCTTATGGTATGTAGTAACAATTTACACAGTTTTGATTCAGAATTTGTTATACCTGCAATTTATTTTGTTGATAAGGAAGTCCCCTTGAAATTTTTCTTGAAGCTGACCTCCTGCCATGACAACATAGAAGACTGATCTGTCAAATCATTACTGCCTAAATCAATCATGTTAGTGAAACAACAGGAAATAATTATGTTCTAGAAAGGCAAATTATTAAATTTACATACAATATTAAAATACAATGTAAGTAAATAACTACTCTATTAAAAAGCACTGTTTTTATTACCCAGAATGCCTTGGTGGTGAATGTAAATCAGACTCAGTATCTACCATGACATCCTTTTGTGGGTGTTTTCAAACCTACTTGAAACTTTAACATCAGGACTGTAACTGGAAATAAAGTTAAGTGTAAAACAAAGATGCATCAAAATGGCAGACAGATACTTTAAAAAGCACAAGTCTAACTTTGAGTTTTTAGGTTACCACAACCAAAGACAATCATGTGGCTTTATTTACTTATGCTAAGAAACATGGAAATAACAACCTGTGCTCCTCTAAGCTAAATCAAATGGTACTACTTATTCTGATGCAGAAACCATTACTCGCATCCTTGCAGACAAATTCAGCTCCATCTTCTCTTTGCCTACTCAGCAACTATCACCCCTAACTTCCTATCTATCTGTCCTCTTAATGTCATCCTAGAGCAGGCCCTATTCCCACTCTCTAAAACTGGAAACATCAGCTTCATGGTTTCTGATAAGAACAATGTCCTTGTCCTGGTAAGTGAAAAATATAATCTAGCTTATCTTCTTCTGAACCTTTTCAACCTAAGCCTTCCCACTGGTTTCATTCCAGAGACTTTGAGAATTGCTATTTGATTATCACTGCATAAGGACAATCCCAGCACAGGTTTTGGTAATTATAGACACTTACATTTTGCTAACACACACACATTTTGCTAGTATCATCTGTGTGGTCACAGAACACATCATTACTTAGCTTATATATAAAAATGGTGATGTAAAAATCCCTTAATCCAAATCAATTTCTGAAAGGCATAGTATGATTGCTCATTCTATTTTTTTTTTTATTTGAAAGGGTTACTGAAGCTCTAGTTGAGGGCCAGTCTATTAACACTGTTCATCTGGATCTGGCTAAAGTCTTTCACACCATCCCCCATCCCCCTTAGCCAAACACTAACTCCTTTATTACCCATCGGATAGCTAATGGGCATACTAGCAGAACCTATACAGTTAAGGTTGTAGTACCTCATCTACAGATACAAATTTAAGAAGTGGTATCCCACAGAATTCATAGATCCTCTCTTACTTCTCTAATGTAAAATCAGAAGTCATACGGCTATAGTTTTCCAAGTTTGCTGCTACTGCAGATGTTGTACTATTAGGAACTTCCCCGCTGGCAGTCATATACTCTAACAAGGGCATGACCAGTCACTGCTATAACCACAGGCTCAAACTCAGTAAAAATGTCATTATATATGGGAAGTTATACCTCCATAACTGATACCATATAAACTGCAACTCCAGCTAAAACTGTCACATACATGGGAATTTGGTCATATTTGTCAACAACAAACTGTTCTTTTATTACTGGGTATCAGTCATTGTTAGAAAATGTTTCTGACTAGTACAAATAATTTTCAAGGGCATCTGCTCTAAATACAATGAAGTCTTAGTGTCTCTGTATACATGCTTCATTTGGCCTTTGATTGAATATGAAGTCCCATCAAAACGTAGCTCTCCAAACACCTTGTCCAACCATGTAGACTTGAAATAGTCCTAACTAAGCTTGCTATGGTATCTACAGAGTATATAAACTAAAAGGACTGTAATTATACTAAAACCTTCTGATTATATTCCATCTTGTACAAACTGTTGCTTAATTGCTTCTACTTGAACTTTTAAGTTTTTATATTTCTTCAAAATCTGTGGATTTATTTACTCATTTTGTTAATTAGGTGGGTAAGCTGGTCTGAGGATGTTTTCAGCCATGATGCAATTCAAAAGATAACATTAACATAAATACAGAAATTTCATTATATACATTAAATGTGAGGCATACACTGAAGAAAACAGTTATATACAAATCAAATGTCATACCTGACAAGAATGTAACAGTACAACATACTGTTTAAAAAATATAGTGTTCCATTTCTGCAGTTATACATGAAAACATATTTCTGTAACTTATAGCCTCAGACAACTGTTGTTAATTCACATCATCAAGGCATTTGTACATGCAATGAGTTATTGGATGGATTTTTAGCTTCTATTGAAAGAGAGTGTCAGGTCATTGACTGAAGCTACATGGGAACAGCAATTACATAATCCTGGGGCAACCTTATACAATGACTTCTCTGAAGAAAGTATATGACAGCCCTGGCTGACTTCTTAGCTCATACTATTTTATTTCTTATAAAGAGTAACTGTTTTAATAGGGGGACAATAGCTGCAATTAAGCAGCTTGAAAATGAGTCTGTTTGAAAGAAACTGAGATGTTTTAACCATTTATTCTTCAATAGTATCAATAACATCACGTGTACTTGCATCAAAAAACTTAACCGTCATTGATGCATAAACAAGACCTGCTGACTTGACAGATACGTGGCACTACAAGTCTCTTTTCTTTGAAAGTGACTCTTTCTGCACACCAAAGTCACGTTGTGGCTACCTTTAAATCCCCATTTGAAGAGTGGATGGGACACTGCAAATTCTCCCTAGAGGTTGTAAAGCTTTCCTTGATTGGGGTGTTATTTAGCTAAGCTTCTCAATGGTCAGCTAGACCACAAGCCCAGTAACTACCTATGACAATATGTATGAAGAATATAATATGGATACAGCTACAGTAGATAAAATAAAACATGTTTTAGAGCATTTCTACATGATAATTTGTGATGGAGTATGCTGGTTGGAAGGGCACTTTTTTACACAAGGAGAGTAATATGCTTTTATATTTACCAGAATGGAATAGAACAGATGACAGTGTGTGAATATATGATGCATATCAGTAAGGTTAACATCTGTAATCTGTCATAACCCTAAGCAGCAGTTTATTATAGGTTTACAAGTTCAGAGGTACTTACTAGGCTATTATCTGTGAGGATCTTAAGAAGCCTATCTATCCTTACATTCACATGGTAGTTTTTGACCTTTGTATTTTGTATATAAATAACTCAGATGTTGGTGGGACAAGGAGATGTTGGAACATTTACTTGTTGCCCCTATCCGTGAAGGACGTGGGTGCTAAACTGTGCATTTCTTGGCATTTAGTTTTATTCCATGGTTTTGACACCAGCTATTTATTTGAGAAACATCCTCTTGGAGGATTTTGGTATCCTCTGTAGAGTTTATGATGGCACCAATGTTACAGTCATCTACAGACTTGGTCAGCCATAAAACCTTTACATTTGATATGACATTTGAAAGTAAATACCAAATAGGAAAGGCCCAAGGACAGAACCTTGGGGTACACTGCAAGTGACATATACTTTGGGGATTGCAGATCCACCCACTCTCATTTTCTGGGTTCTATTTGTGAGTCAATTTTCTACCCAGCAAGTTAAATAGGGATTTATGTTTATCTACGATACTTGAGTGTGGGACAGTGCTGAATGATTGCAAGATCTAGAAGTGCAGTGTGTACTGCTCTGTCCGCATCCAGGGTTTCTTTAACCTTCGCAAAGAAGTCAATCAGGTTAAGTCCTCAAGATTTGCTTTTGATCAATCCAAACTGGCATTAATTGAGAGCATGTAGGTTACCAATGTCTTTATTTATTAATTACATAATGATCCTTTCCTTAGCCTTACAGATAAGACTTCTCAGGTTTATGGGTCACCAATTACCCAGGTTTTTGATGCCTCACCTTTGTTCAAGGAAATAACTGTTGTTGTCTTCCATTCATTTGGCATAAAGCCTTTTTGGAGGCTGATACTGAATAACATCTATAGCTGGTTTAACAAGTCATGTTTTAGACTAACCAATATGTTACATGACCCCACAGAAGCAGTGTTCCTGGTATTAGTTGGTACCTTGAGGACTTGTTCTTGGAGGATATGAAAAGTCTGCATAGATGCAGGTATGTGATCTGGGAATGTCTGGTAGTTGCAGCAGAGGGTCAAGGCTGTGACCTGTAGTTCCTGTGTTTGATTCCCTCAGCCCACATTTGTCTACTAGACCTTGGGCAAGTCACTTAACCAGACATAGCTGCTGGATCACCCCTGAAAAGGGACTGGATGTTCAGTGGGTCTACCTGGTTAACATATTATTATTATTATTATTATTATTATTATTATTATAGAACTGGAGAGGAGGTCAATGCTTGAAGTAAATGTGTCCACTATAATATTGGCCATGTCCTCTTGGCCTGATTATGTGATATCCTTTAATGACAGCTCAGTGCAGTGCTAGGCATTTTTTCTCAGATTTCTACTACAGTTAAAGAGAAGGTTTGTCATTATTCTTGGCCCGGATGGTGGTTTTTACCACATATATGGCTTTGGTTGATTTGATGAGGGTCCAAAGTTCCTTGCTAAGTTTACAAAAGTGTTATTGGCAACTTAAGAAGTAAATTTAGTTTTATGTGCAATGAGTTTTTTTCTACATTATACAACCTGTTTATGTTATGGTTCAACTATTCAGCTATTTACATGTGTGAAGAATTTGGTGGTAAAGGATTCTTCATAAGCAGTGAAGTCATGGGGTCATTTAGATGTAAGAGACTTTTGAATTTAGCCTGGTCATCATGCAATTTTATGACAGTAGCTCTGATATAATCTCTGAACACTGAGATATTGGAAGAGGCTTCTAGCTTCAGTCTTAAGGTGAATGTGACTGACTTGTGGTCTGATTTGACCAGGGAGGAAGTTGTAATTCATGGGGAGCAAAGCTGTCCCATATTGCTAAGGACCAAGTCCAAGATTTTATTACCCCTAGTTGGGGTGTGGACTAATTGTTCCAGAGAGTTTGTAATGAATAATTCCAGAAATTTCTAGGCATACATGTTTTAGACTGTGTACGTTTTCTAGTTAATGGAGGGTATTTGAAGTCTCCTAGGAGAATAGTGTTTGGCTTAATGCATAATCACTTCATACTGAATAGGTAAGAGGTATGGTCTATGGGGGGGGGGTCTTACAGTTAGCTATGAGATGATAAGGGGTTTTGCAAATAGCAAGTTGGATGTGGATGAGGTCCAGGTAGTTATCTTGAATAATGAGTCTGGAGGTAGAATGGCTTTTTAAATTTATTTAGACACCTCCAACTTTAATGCCTTCATCTAACAGGGTGGGTTAGAATGTGTGGTAAGCATTGACATCTTGCAACGATGGACTGCTCCAATTACTCTTTTTCCTGGTCTCAATGATGATGATGCATATATCACCTTTTTTTCCAGGGTAAGGAGTGCTTGTAGGGAGAAGAGATTTTGGTTAAGGCTCCCAACACTGAGCAGCAATACTTTAATCTTATCCAGATTCTGATTTGCAATGTTGCAAGCTTTAGAAGGCTGACACTACCTATGGTGATACACAAGGATTTAGCCAATATATAAAATCCTTGTGGGGGAGAGGTGCAAGCCATCCCTGGTAAAGCAGTTTGTATTGTCAAAAACCTCATACCAGGATGACATATGATGTTCCCTCTTATACTGACATCAAAAGCTAAGCCAGTTGTTGAAGTCAATAATCTTTTTTTTTGTATTGTGGAATTATTCTTGATGATGGTAAAATGCTGTTCAAGGCTAGGTTCATACCTATCTCAGACACATATTCTGAGAGCTCCATAAAGTCTCTCTTTATACAGATGAGGGATGTATGTCTCAAGTCTTTTACACTCACATGTACTGTCACTGTATCATATGTGTACTTGTGCTACAGACTTGAGTGCATGCTTAATGTAGCGAATCCAGGTGCCTGATAGGCAACCATCTCAGTCCCTGTCCTTGCACAGTTTGGTGAGTGATGCATTCACATGTTTCACTATGGCATCACATATGACATACATGAATGTGTGGAGGTTTGCTTTTAAAACAAGTTGGTGTATCTCATATATGCTTGTTTCATAGTGGGTGCTGCCTGAATTGTGTGTTTGTGAGATTGCTGAGAGTACTTATTTCTAAGGTTACATTTAGGAGACCTTTGTGATTTAGGTTGGTTACTTTTAAGAGCCTCTGATTTTGCAGGTCTATGTATTTGGGCTGAGCTGTGTACGATTGGTTTAGTGTGGTGTTATGTGGTACAGACAAGCTGCATGCAATTAACGTTCAGTTTACAAAACTAAAGGTGGATTTTAGTATTACAGTCCATGGGAGAGTTGTTAATAAGCATGCTTTTTTCCATTGTGTTCATATTTCAACTAATTTTCATAGCTTTATGGTCTATTACATATTCACAAAGAAAAATGTGTCTAGTTAAAAACTGCGTGGTAAACATTTGATTTCAGCTGTATTTTGGAGCAGTGCCTGTTTGGTTTGGAATTCAGAAGCTTAATTACCAGATTTGACTACCCCATACAAAATAAAGTAATTAAAATGATAATATTGTGCAGTTTAATTTATCAAGCTTCAGTACACTTAGAATGAAGAACACATTATACAGCCGTGCTCAAAACAAAATTATTCTATTACGGTTTACAAATGAAATACCAGAAAATAATTTTAAGAAAATGCACACATACAGAGTTAATAGCTGAAAGGTCAGCAAAGGCATTTCAAGGAGAGAAACTATTTACTTCAATATCAACAACTGTATTTATAAGGGAAAGGGATTATTATTCAAATTAATTTAGATACAAACTAAATTAAAGAATATTTGCAACACATTCATTTTCTTGATTAAATGATTTGTTCGCAAGTATCACATTTGAAAGACAAAGGTATTTAATGAAGGTGCAGAAATGAATTCAGAAAATGTAAAGTACAAACAGATTTTGGCCGGCCTGTCATGCATCATATCATTGTGTGAAGAAAAATACAGCAGTAAATATGCATTAGTTGCTGTTTTACTGTGTATAAAAGAAAAATAGCAGTGGAAGGAAAATTAGAGGGGGTAACACAAAGAATTTGGTCTAGTTGTGTACTGGAAAGAAATGTTATCAGCACATCTGTGAGCACGAGCATCTGAGTGATGGGGAGTATATTCCACTGTACTAGTACATAAACAGATGTGACATTATCATACTGAATATTGAGAAAGGTTTCATGCTTATGCCTTACAACACCAATAACGTGGTAATATCTGTACAATGCACACCCCTTTGTGACACTACAGATATGTATACACATGCACATGCACCCATGCATGCGCGCGCACACACACTCACACACACCCATACACACACACACACACACACACACACACACACACACACACACACACACACATGATTTATAACCAACAGGACTATTTTCTCCACAGAAAGTGGGACAAAGGCCCAAAAATATTGCTCATACAAACTTAGAAAGTTGATAGAATAACAGGTTTTGCATTAGCATGGATTTACTGAAGAGTATGGCATCAAACTCAAATGTCTGTCATTATTTTCTAACTTAATTCTTTAATGATTTGCCACAAATTTGCCAGAAAACCACAGTTTTATGAAAAATGGACCAAAAATATGACGCAAAACTCTAGACAGTCTGCAAAAATTTGTACAGTTGAGAGGTATGACACACACACACACACACACACACACACACACACACACACACACACACACACACACACACACACACACACACACACATTTAGAGACAGATTATTATAGCCAGTAAACATGAGTTTTTTTTTTTTTTTGGAAATAGAAGGACATTCGAATAGACTCCTTGGCATATATGGATACAATCAAACTGTGGCACAGGCAACAAATTCAATTAGACATTTAGTCAGTGAATGGGGATGGCTAAGTGAAAAGGCAGGAGCCTGCTTGCCTCTTTCAGACTGGAAAGTAAAGGGACATGCTGAGAGCATGCCGTCAGGCCAAAACACCAACCAGAAGCAATGATACCTGAAGCGGTGCTGTGAACAGGTGCTGCGATAATACCTGAAGCGGTGTTGTGAACAGGTGCTGCGATGATACCTGAAGCGGTGCTATGAACAGGTGCTGCGATGATACCTGAAGCGGTGCTGTGAACAAGTGCTGTGATGATACCTGAAGTGGTGCTGCGATGATACCTGAAGCTGCGATGATACCTGAAGCTGTGCGGTGAACAGGTGCTGCGATGATACCTGAAGCGGTGCTGTGTACAGGTGCTGTGATGATACCTGAAGCTGTGCTGTGAACAGGTGCTGCGATGATACCTGAAGCGGTGCTATGAACAGCTGCTGTGATGATACCTGAAGCTGTGCTGTGAACAGGTGCTGTGATGATACCTGAAGCTGTGCTGTGAACAGGTACTGCGATGATACCTGAAGCTGTGCTGTGAACGAGTGCTGTGATGATACCTGAAGCTGTGCTGTGAACAGGTGCTGTGATGATACCTGAAGCGGTGCTGTGAACAGGTGCTGTGATGATACCTGAAGCGGTGCTGTGAACAGGTGCTGTGATGATACCTGAAGCTGTGCTGTGAACAGGTGCTGCAGTACAGGTGGGTAGGCAGCAAAAGAGGCTTGAAAATACATAGCAAAGAGATAACTAAATAAATAAAATAACAAAACTACATTGTGTGGTTAGAAAAAATAGCAAAGATAAATCACATATGAAGGAAATAGCTGGCTTACTAATGGATTCAAATATTATCTTACATCCCAAAGTAATTCTTCTACTACTAATGTTATAGCACAGATTAATTTTCCTTCAGTTAACATTATAACCCAAAGTAATTGCCGTGTTACTACTGTGATGAATGCAGGATGTTTCCTCTATACTCGTACTTAGTGATACACTAGGAAACCGTCAGAAAGAGCAACGTGTATGTATATAACAGCATAATGAGGAGGGAGGAAATAGTATCTCTGCTTTGATCTCAATACCATTGCACATTAAAGATTTTCATTCAGGTGACATTACTTATTGCACTTTTTCTAGCTAATCAAGATGAAGACAGAGGCTTGAGTCACTTTTTGTTATGGTAAGAATATATATGTATATGTACATATATATATATATATATATATATATATATATATATATATATATATATACGGTTTCACTTCAGAATCCTGAAATATCACAATCCTGAATTTCATAAAACTTCATAATCTGGAAGCCCAAAATCCTGAAAACTCAAAATCCTGAATCTCAAAAGACTGAAAACACACAGGATACATACACTGACTCTAGAGAACACAAACCAGATTACATTCCACCAAATATAAGCAGTCAGGCAATCCCCCCAGCACCCCTATGTGGGGATATGCACCCCCCCACACCCCTTGCTATTTAAATATATCAACTTCAAGACTGAACTGCAGTACACTATCATGAGTTATGTTGTAGTATAGCAAGTTAAAAGGGAATGTCTCTAAGGTTACAACAGGCAGTCATGAACATGTGATGGTATGTTTGCCATTTTTTCTGTAGAGTACAGTCTTAGAGTTTATATATTTAATTATCAGGGGGTGTGGGGGCACAGCCCCCCTGCCCATAATTGGTGAAAAGTGCTATCCTTTGTGTTGTACGTGTTTCTTTCTGTCCTTGTACTGGAATATTGTCATTCTTTGTGTCCTGTATATTTTCAGTATTTTGTGATTCAGGATTTTGAATTTTCAGGATTTTGGGTTCCGGATTCTGAAGCTCAGGATTCTGAAGTGAAACCATACACACACACACATATATATATAAATGTATATATATATATATATATATATATATATATATATATATACATATATATATATATATTTGTAAATTATGGAACATTACCATCACAGAGGCTTAATGCTGATATTAATTCGGTTAAAACACTTTAAAAACACTGCAAATAAAGAAATGCATTAACTGATGCTGTATTAATTAATTAACGAGAAACGTCACCTTATTTCAGCTGAAGATCTTTTCATCCTGTAACTAACAGAAGGCATAGTGTCAAAGAAATCAGTTACAGTGCTGTTATTTGTGTATGAATAAACAGTTTGGTATCTTTGTTTTATTTTAGTTATTTTCATAAGCAGTTTATTTATTTTTTTATTTATGACTTATGACAAGGGGGATTTTTTTCCAGGTAGGCAGGGACATTTATATTATAACATCACTGCATGCCCACCTTATAGTAGCTTCTTAGAGACACATTAAAGATATGCACTTGCAAGTATAGATGTGTCAGTATGGCCCGTGTACACTGTTTTTGCTGTTACCTAGGAGATTATAGCACTCACAGTCAACATGCCATTGCACTACTGGAGCAGTGGTAGTAACTACGCTAGATAATCGTTAGGTGATGGACAACAGGGCTGCAAAGGGGGCAGGGTACGTAGCCCTCTGGTCATTTCTATGTACAGCCTACATCATGTGTAATCATTCATACAGTGTGCTTGCTTACTGCACGGTACTTTAATCACTTACTTCAGATTTTGCTTCCTTGCTGGCATCTAGTCCCATTCAAACCAATTGACTGGACACTGCACCTTTCTGAATGGAAAGATAACCTTTCATGTGTTTCCTGACAAGGAAACTCTGCCCACCACTCCCAACAGGGTGTTTAACGGGAAAATGTAGCAGTACTTATATCACCCATAAAGGAAGTATTGTAAGCTGCTGTGGTAAGGGGAGGCACAGCAGTACTAATACCACACGCAAAGGAGGTAATGCAGGCTGCTGTAATTATGGGAGTGCAACAGTACTGAAACTATTCCTAAAGGAAGCAATGCAGGTTGTTGTAATTAGGGGAGGGGCAATAGTATTAACATCACCCATAATGGAGGTAATACAGACCATCCATCCACCTACAAATATACACACATACACACACTTACACACACCTCCCACCACTATATCTCTGTTTCGTCTTACCTGACCTTACTGACCTTACTTGTAATGGCGGACTGTAGCATTTGGCTATTTTAATTATCACAGATGGTAGAGCGAATTTAAACATCTAAAAGACTCTCTGCATCACTTGGCTGTGTAAATCCCTTCCCACAGGCACATGGCCAATTAGCATTAGCCACTCCCCTGGAATGCATCATTAGCATTTAGCATGTCCATGGAGATGACCCACTGCAGTGATTCTAGGACCTGTCCAGAATCACTGCGATGGGCCTGTCTCTGAAACAGAAAGGCCATAGTCATATGGCTGGCTGCTCATGTTAGGGTTTATCACTCCGGTAGTCCTTTCTAAATCCCAGGGATTAAGTTTACACTGCATTATAAACTGGTTGACTTTTCTAAATTGCTTGCAGATACAAAAAAAGTTCATACACACTGAATGCAATGCAATTTTTCTCAGTTATAATTACAATCATTGAAATACTTATATACATATAAACATTTTTTTTTAATTTTGCTTGTCATTCAGATTTATACCACAGTGTACAAATTGCCATTATAATTAAACTAGAGGTAAATTTTCCTTCAGTACCTATATTTTTAATTCTTGTTTTGCTGTTTATTACTGTATTCTGTTTCACTATATGTTAATGACTATATTTTAAAACGTTTATGTATTTATACATAAATTTGTAGAACATTTTATCTATTAATTTTCTTTGGTTAAAAAAAGAGCTAGGCAGTGCACTTGTGGATACTTTCAGTTTAGTATTCAACATGAACGAGAATACTTCATTTGTTTATAATGTTGATCAGGGCATTTTCCTAGTAATCACTAAAATTACATTACTATAGCCTTTGATTCTGGTCTGCACATTATGGTTCTTTACACAAGTGTTTACTTTTTATGCTGCAGACGTTAATGGTATCTGATTAATCGTCATATTAACAAGAATGTAGTGCTACACAGATGCAGAGTGCATATGGCTATCTCTTGTATCATCAATCAGTTACAGCAGTCCACTGACTTTTCTGGCAGGTTTAGCCAGTCAGTTGGTCACTGATGAAATGGGCAGCAATTAGATGAATGTGAACTGTTAACAAGTACTAGCCTTTTTTTTTAAATGGTTCATTTTATTTCTATAGTTAGCTAAAAACTTTTGATGAAATAGTTAACATGCAGCACGTCAACATGTTTATTAGTGAAGCAGTACTATATGTGCAGCATAGATCAAGCTTATGTGTTTACTGTTTTCTCTAAGCTATTTAGTTCATACAGTATTTCAGCTAAATTTGTACTTCAGGTGTTTTCAATTGTTACACTAAATTTCATAGTTTGTTTGGCAGCTGGTTCATGTCAACATTTTATAAGGAGAGATGATATACTAACACCTCACATATTTTTATAAATAAACTCCTTAATAATGGAGATCTTATGGAAGCTTGTTTCAGGCAGTATTTGTACCTACAAACATGAAAGGTACTATATTATATTCAAACAACTGTACTATTACCCATGCTTGCATTCCTTGTAAACTCATGGAGTACATAATAATAAAACTTATCCTAGGACACAGGTGATCTTCCACTAATAGATTCAGAACAGTATGGATTTTTGAGGAACCTTTACACATAATTACGACTATTACATTATTATATACACCCCCATCAGAACCACTCTGTACTTACTGAGAATCAAAATCCATCCAGCGCCTCAGTATTATATATCTGGACATCCCACACTGCCTAATCTTCTCAGCATGTTTGCTGCATATCATTTCCCTCTCTATAACATTTGGTGAATAAGGACTAGAATCCCTTGAGCTTTTACATACATCTAAGCTATAGTAAACTCAGGCAGTTGGGACCTCAGCTTAATATCTCATCTGAAGGACAGACAGCTCCTGAGGAGTGTAGCACTTATGTTATATGACTGTGTTAGTATTGGAAACAAGAAAAAAAAGACCTCCACTATCTGATGTGAGAATAGAACTCACAGTTTTCTGCTCTTCCAGCATCAAATGTGAGTGCACTACCTGCTATTGACACTGGCATGCCAGAATATTGTAGGTATACTGTTTCTACCATAAAGCATGAGACTACCCAGAATTCCTTCCTACACTCACACCTGTATTATGAAGGAAAACAAGCAACATGTATAAACAAATACTAACATGAGATATCTCAGTAATGAATAGTTCCCTGATTCTGGGCCTACTCTTATTGGTGAAGGTCTGGGATTTTCTAATCTATGGAAAGAACCTGGGCATGTTAAAACAGAATGAACCATTTACACGTTAAAGGGTCACTGGGCATATCATCTTGCATTACAGAAACACTAAAAACAAAAGATTAATACATCAAAGCTCCATGTCTTTTTATCAAACGATTTAACATTCACTGGCATATTATTTCTTCTTCTCATGTAGGAACAGTTAGCTGATTTAGCAGAACTAAAGTATTAAAAATAGGATTATACAAGAAAAATATAACTGACTTCCTTCGGCTGTAGTAAAGACTTTAAAACATCTCATAATGTAGCCAGTACCTCCTGATTCATTTCAGAAAAGAATATTCATCAGTAAGTAAGTACTGATGATTTTTCATATCAAAATGTGTAACTATAAGCTGGTTTAAGCTTGCATTGTTAAACAGACATTACTTATATATAAAAAAAAAAATCCACATCTTTTTAATTTCCATTTTACATTTCATTGCTGCTTCCAAAACACAGCACATCACTTCTCACATTCTGCTTTCATGTTTTATTCTTCAGGCTATGTTAGGCTGCCTCTGGTACAATTCTCAGTTTGCAAACTAAGTGATGAAAAGGCTGCTTACTATTTCTTCTAGAACACATAAGAATTTACCACGACAGCTCTGTTTTCCTAACCCCTGAAATGTTATGAAGATGTGTCAGAGGGTATAATCAATTAATTCTTTAAGGAGGGCTGTAACATACATTGTGGCCTGTATATATATATATATATATATATATATATATATATATATATATATACATATATATATATATATATATATCAAAAGAGACATATTTATATACAGCAAAAATAAAAAAAAAACAATAAATTTGAAGGTGCTGCAGCCTAGTAGGAGTGATACCCCTACCTAATACATTTCCTCACATCAAAACATTGTGTTAAAAAAGGATACCTTCCAAGCATAGCATATTATCCAGCTTCTGCTGCTTAAATGCTTTAAGATGTGTTGTAACAAGCTAATTTCCTTACAATACAAGTAGGTTGATAAATCATGTTACAGTATCCCTAGTATTTGATTTAGTTACAGTGTCTTCTGATATAAATGTGTCCAACTTTGTAAGTAGGTACCCCACCTTTGTTTTCTAGCCACATCGATTACAGCTGCTCACAGACTCAGATACATTACAGCATTTTAATCAGTGCTCTTCTCTGGGAAAAAATAGCTTGGCAACTTCTATTGAATTTATGTGACTTATCTCTAGAAAACCAAATCACCAGTTCAGTTTCTGGACTAACTTCAGTTTATTTCACAAATTCTGAATACCATTGATATTGCATTGTAATGTTAAGTTATCCACTACAGAGGTATTTTTCATTGAAACAGATGTCCACTAATTGTTGTCAGATTTATCTAAACCCTAAACCATCAAACTGGTTATGTTGATGTAATCTGGAGATGCTTTTAATGCAACACAGCAGTTACAGATGGAACCACATCATTTCAAGGAGCAATAGAGTTAAATTGGATTAGCCATACAGAATTACCAACACAAAACATATAATCTCTCTAACCTTTAAACTGAGTAATCTGCTTAGGTCCTATTCAGTGAGCAGTTATCCGGCAGAGAGCAAGCATTGTTAACTCCTCTCCTACATAAAATGGCCCTCAGGGAGACTGATCTAGTCATCTAGACATCTTTAAAAACCAATTAACTATTTACTTGCTTAATAAAGCACTACTCATTTTTTTCCTGAATGTCTGAGCTAGCTCAGTATTTTAGCCTGGAAAAGTTCTAAAACAATTATTTTCATGTAACAGGTTTTAGATTCTTTCATATTAAGTTTTACATTTTTATTTATCACTGTGCTTGCAAATATTAGCTTCTATAAAAGAAGTCTGCTAACAGACACATTAAACAATCTTCTGCAGTGCATTAATTTTAACATTTAGTTTAACACGAATGCAGTGAGGACACACTGACTTAGCTATGGAAAGTAAACCTTTTTAAACAGCTTATCAGTATAGTTATATAGTCAGTTTATGGCTATACTCTGAACAAGTTAAATTGTTTTTAAATATATATATATATATATATATATAATAAATATATATAAATATATATATATATATATATATATATATATATATATATATATATATATATAAATATATATATATATATATATATATATATATATATAGTTAACTATCAAAATGTTGAACGGCAGAAAATTTTTCCATCAAAAGATCAAAATATAATATTGAAAATGAAAATAAAATTTCACCTAAATGTCGAGCGTGATAAACACCACGATCGATATTTGGCATGCCAGACTTCCAGTTTCGAAAGTCTGTGTCCTTTTATGTTTTTCCAGGGGGGCAAACCCCTCTGCACCCCCCACAACCCCTGTTTATTATATATACCAACGCTAAAATCACACTACAGTGAGGAAAAGGGTAAATTAACCAATCTGCACTTTTCCCTGATCTCCATTCAAAACATCGAGTTTATATTAGCGAATGTATACCCACATTCGCTAATATAAACTTGATTACTTTCTGTTCGGCATTACGCCAGCTTAGAAACCACACATTTGACCAACTAGATTCAACTACATGCTTTTCCAAATTTTGATACTAAATCTATACACCTGTGTATAGACAGATAGATGTATATATATATATATATATATATATATATATATATATATATATATATATACATACATACATATGGATAGTATATTTAGACAGATAAAAAATATACATGTGTGTGTACACACACACACACACACACACACACACACAATCTATCTATATATATATATATATATATATATATATATATATATATATATATATAGATATAGATATAGATATATATATAGAGAGAGAGACAGATATACATATATACATGCACACATTGTATACACATTGTATACATGAGAATTTGTTCAATTTTATCATAAACTTTGTAGCATAAAATGTATTTCTAATTAATTAATTGCCCATTTTCTGTGTTTGTAAATATTTTGCTAACACAAAACATTATAGCTTTATTTTATCCCTTATATTCTTTTGCCATCTAAATCAATTGTAGTTTGGCAATAATTCTGTAATTTTCTTCAAAATTAAGGCATATCAAACCTTCTCACAACTGACAGATAGGGCTGAATGTGCCTCATTGGACTGCCAGAGTACACAAAATATAAAGCTTTTTTTGAGACTATGGAGGATTTTATCCCAAATATAGTAGTCTAACAGCACTTTTCTCTTTAAATAATCATATTTATTTTAACATGGAAATGGACTGTTAATGGGTGTTATTTGTCTTGATTTAAAAGGTACACTTGAAAATATTTTTCATAATCTTTAAACAAAGTGGCTGACTGTGGCCTCTCTACAAAAGTTATCACTTGGTTTATGAATTATCTTTCCAACAGAGAATTTACAGTTTAAAGGCAGAATTCCATCACTTAAACAAGTATACTTACTAAAGGTGTTTCTCAAGGTGTAGTCATAGGCTCCTTACTTTTGACTCTGTTCATAAAGAGTTTGCCCTGGGTGTTTTCACATACTTTGCCCTGGGAGTTTCCACATACTTTGTCCTGAGTGTTTCCACATACTTTGCCCTGGGTGTTTCCACATACTAACTGAATTATGTATGCAGAATACATTGTGATAATCAAGGAACATGATTCTATATAGATTTTATGCAGATATTAACCTTTTCTCTTCATAATGATTTTGCTTTATTTTGGAATTGGTGAACTAAGAATAAAATACCTATTACCTCATTAAAATATGATGTTGTAGTGTTAGAACTTCCTAACGAATGAATAAACTACTACCTATTTCTATTACTGACCCTGCTAGGGTGTATCCCCCCTTATACTACCCAGGAAAGGTGCTTACGCCTATTACTTGATTAAACTTTCATTTCAAAAACATATGTCATGTATCAGGAGGTGAGGAGGACTGTGGGAGTACAACTGCAGTTATAATGTGATTTTGTAATGGCCGTTTCTCTGTCAGTTTGATACTTACAGGAGGTGAGGAGGACTGTGGGAGCACAATTGCAGTTATAATGTGGTTTTGCAATGGCCATTTTTGCTGTCAGTTTGATACTTACAGGAGGTGAGGAGGACTGTGGGAGCACAACTGCAGTTATAATGTGTTTTTGTAATGGCTGTTTCGCTGTCAGTTTGATATTTACTGATCACACGTATGAGTATCTATCACTAACATGTCATCCTTTAGTCATGGATCATATTTATTAGATGTTATGAGCGTTAAAATACCTTGAGCTCATAAGAGAGCTCATAATTGCAATTCTAACAACATGTGCACTTTAGTGACAAAACAACTATACATAACATCATTACATTAAATTTGTTTGATGGCAGAAGGAAAGAATAAGCCATTCTAGCTTGCCATTTAATTAATCTTAAGCTTTCATCTTTCCTTCATCCCTTCTTTCCTCCTCACTCTTTTTCAGGTTGTCCCATGCCCTCTCAGTTACTTCCATGGGTTTCCTCTCTACCACTCATTCTGATAACCCATTTCATGGGTCTATAGCCTTTGTGAAGAAGCATTTTCACTGATCCAGGAAGTAGATAGTCCTTGCATTTTTCAACCTGTAACCCATATTCTACCTCAGCCCATCCTCTGAAAACAGATCATATCCCTTTCTTGTATGTTTCAATACCCACTGGAAACAGCTCAATCCCTGCTAGCCTATCATTATTTACTTTTCCCATCATCCTATACATCCTTTTTTAGACTCCTAACAAACTGTTGTTTGTCTTCTATAGTCTGCAGAACTACAAAAAGTACTGAAAGAATCACCTGGCCAGGCCACTGGTGGAGAATGCAACAATACCTGGCATCAGCATGCTTGTACTTTATTCATGTAAGTGCTTTCATATCACTCTAAAGACCCTTCAGAAGACACAAAAAGTGAGACATTGAGGGAATTTAAAACAAGTGAATTAACCAGTCAAACTTGTTATGAAGATCCCTGTTAACCAGTCAAACTTGTTATGAAGATCCCTGTCCCTAATGCGCACATGTACTTAACAAAAAAAAAAAAAAACTTTTTTTAAATTAAGGCAAGACGTAACCTGCCACATATACATAAATTACTTATTGAATTGTGTATACGTTTGGTTTTAACAGAATAACCTTTGAACTCTAAAAGGTCATCTTTTCAATTAATCTGCAGTTGTCCCCTGCTATGATGAACATTATTAGAATAATTATAAAATTCTGCTTGGGAATATGCAGATTAGTCAGAGTATTGCCTATTAACCAGTTATTGTTAACTAGAAAAATGTTACTGTTAAGGCAATAGTGTATTCTTGGCTTAGTGATGTCAATCTATATCAAAGAGCTTAATGATATATTTACAATTATTGCTCCCAAAAGTATGTCCAGTGCATCATACTTTTAATGTGAGAATACCAAAACAAGTTATGAATCCCCAGGTAATTACATCTGTAGTTCAAAACATTATGTATGCTGCATATCTTATTAACCATTTTGTATAGGGTGTACTTCCATAGCCCTGATGACAAGAGTGTATGAGTACACACATGCTGTTACATAGAGAAAAAGAAAGTGAAAAAGAAAAACCCTCTGCATAATCATACTACTTTGTACATTTCAAAAGCTTTATTTTTTGTGTTAGTTGAAATTTCTTTAGGTACTAGAGGCAGGGGTCTTCATAACAAACTAGATTTTTGAGAATATGAGTAGCAGATTAAACTTATGTCTAGGTTTGATTAAACTTATTCACGCCAATGGAGCTTGTGAAGTTAGTCTTCCTACCTATGAACCTATAACTCCTAATAGTTGTATCATAAGTTATTGACAAATCAAGTTCTGGGATCACATTTCAAATAAATCGTCATATCTTTGTGGCAATAAGGGTTACTGATAAAAAGTAAATGGCAAACTGCTCAGCACAAAAAAAAAAAAATCAGTGGAAGCATTCATTCATTTAAGTCATAATATGCATGGTACATATTAATCGTCTGATAACTTGTATGGTACATACAATATCTCAGCATCAACCCAACATGCACCCATCCTGTAAGCAGCATTTTGCTCATCCATCTGTGAGCTTTCATATGAGGCTAAGCAGTTATATGTATGTTAGTTAGCTCTCAAAATATTTAGAAAAAATATGAAACTTCTGACTACCATGGCAGGGCTAGCTAGCCGGTAGTGTAAACCTTGGCTCTATATGATTGTCACTGTTAAAGTGACACCCCGACCCCATATGCAAAAATGGGAAAAGGGGTTGAGGATGGATGGATGAAACTTCTGACTATAAATAAATGGTATATGAAGAACAATTAATATCTATTAGGCAGCACTAGACAGAGACAGAGGTCACATATCAGTGCAGTGAGGCTGCCCATCATCTAAGCTTTAACAGGAAATCTAAAAATAGCTTATATGTAACGTGATTTTGAAATTATTAACAGAAATATGAACAGGCTATATTAGATGCCTAGCTGTATCAGTAGGAAGAAACTACATAAACACCTGGAAGTGTCATTATGGTGTAATGAATTAAATTAGCAGATTAAATTTAAACCTATAGTGAAGAAATTTTCCCTTAAGCATATATAAATATACCAATATGTCTATAACATAAGTAACAGATTACAGTGTGCCAAGATGAAAATGGCATACTCCTCCTTCCTTCCTGAAACATATGTGTCCATCACGACTATCTACCGGGCCCATTGTTGTTTAAAATATTTGTCAATGATCTACGTTCTGCTTCTGGCCTCTCCTCACTTACTCAGCTTGCAGGGATCTCCTGCCTTGCATGCTATTCCCTGTTGATTAATGAGCTGGAAGCCAAAACCCAAGAGTCACACTGCTCAATCGAACTCTGGTTTTGAAAACATGATATAATACTCAACACTAAAAAAGACAGAAGTCACGCTCTTCTTTCCTAGATCCACTTCTTTCACACATACTGATTTTTCCATACCAAACTCCTTGCAGCTTCCCTGGAAAACAAATTAAAATTTGATCTCCATATATCCAGCATCATACAGAAAAACTCATGAGAAACTAGTCTCATACAGAATCAAAAGCTATCTCTCAGAACAAACCCGAAAGGCTACAACCAGTGCTTATCTCCTACCCAGAATACTCTGGGTTTCCTCAATCTGCATTAACCTCCATACTAGTCAACAGCAAAGACTAGAGGAATGTTACAACAAAGTAGCAAAATTTGCCACCAGTCTCCCTAGCAGAACTCACCACCGCATTGCTGTGCATAAAAACAACTGTATGGAATTTTCCAGCCATCTTCAATATAACTACCTGTAGGCAGCCCACTCTATTCTGCACCAGCCATCAAAATGTCATGCCCTAATCTTACTACTGGTACTTTTCCACTAGAGAACTCTGCTCTAAAGACAAATACATCGCCTACCAGGACAAGGATGCAAATCCACATGGGGAAGCCTTGCACTCATTCCATGTGGCCAAACTCTGGAACCAGATGCCATCTGCTCTCAGACAACCTCAAGCACAAAACAGTTTCAAGTAACATTGTCACACTCATCTTCTTAACTCTAAAGTCTGCTTCTCATCTTCATCTCCTGGTTAATCAATTGTTTCCCATACTATTTTCTTCCCTCAAACTGCAGAGTTTCTCCTCTCATCAGTATCTGTAGAATCAATGTTGATGTAAATCCTTAACCTTTTCTTTTCTGTAAGCTCGCTCATGCAGATTAATAATGTAAATCTCCCTTGTCCCCTTTTGCACTCAGTCTTCAAGATTTGTATACATTTTAATGTGGATCTCCGTCAACATTTAGATTTTAAACCCCTTCTCTTCTATTACTCTTCTTCGTACCCTTCTATAACTGTGTACCCCAACTACTATCTCTACCACAATCCCCCTTTTTTCTCTTCTATTACTCTTCTTCCTACCCTTCTATAACTGTGTACCCCAACTACTGTCTCTACCGCAATCCCCCTTTTTAGTATTTTTTCCATCTTTGACAAACTACTACTTGTCATATTCATCTAGTTGATTAGCGTATGTTGATTTTGTAATCACTGCATTTCAGATATTGCTTGAACTCATAAAAGGTCTGCTATAATTTCTTTGCATATTTGTATATTTTTTGGAGTTTTTCTCCCTAGTCCTCCACTGTCAAGGTGTCTTGCATAATTCAGTCAGAACTTTCTGGCAACTAAATGCAAATAAATCAATATCATATATATATATATATATATATATATATATATATATATATAGAGAGAGAGAGAGAGGTACACATATTGATATGTACATAGATATAGGGGCATTTGCTATTTTTGTTTTTTATCAGGTTTGTAATGACTGATTTGTAAATTCGACCAGGCCACCTTCCTGCTGTTTCTTTATCCGCTTCATACCATGGTTATTGGGACCCAAGTGTAATCACTGAAGTTGTTTGCCTCTAACATTACTTTTCCCTTTTCTTCTCTCTCTCTCTCTCGGTCCAACTTTCTGGCAGTCACAGTGATGTGTTCTGATGGTAGAGGTTGTAGCGAATTTGGCTATCTTATTATAACAACTATCACATTTGTTTAGGTCAGATTTTTGGAGATTTGTAAGCACGGGGGAGACATAAAGTAGGGTGGATAGTAGATGAGTCCTCGTTATTGTAGTTTTGGAGTGGTCAGTGAGGAATTTTTTATTGAGATACAGTAGGCCAAGTTTTTTATGTACTTTTTTTATGGTTATAGAAATATGTAGGTCAAATCTAAGGTGATTATCTATTTCAACCCCTAAGAGTATTGTATGATTTGTGGGGGTGATTGTGGTCTTGTTAAAGGAAAAGGTTGATCACATTATTTATTGCTTCAGATACGTCTAAGACAAATATGCTGAAGAGCACTAGACACAGAGGCCTGACCTGTACAGCATACCAACTCTCTGCTTTTCTAACTTGTGACATGCGTTTCACTAGAGCCCTCTGTGTTCTCCTGTCCATCTAGGCAGCAGTCCAGGTCCTCAGTTTCAGCTGTACCCCTAGCTGTTCATGTATTTTTGTGAAGCCATGTAAACCACATGTAATGGCTCTCCCATTTCAGGTTCTCTTGAATCCACTCATAAACATGGATTAGTTCTGAACAATTCCATCTTGTCTTGTGTCTATGATGATTGTCCTGGTAATTGATGTTCTCTTGGACACAATCACATTTCCTTCAAGAGTCTAAAGATGTCACTGTTTTAAAAATGGTACTTGGTACAAAACTGCAATATTTTTTATCATGTCACTTTTACATACTTCACTTTATTTTTTATTGACTCTATTGATTCACATAATTCTTGAAAATAGTTCTTTAAATATACGCTATTACCTGCTTATTGCTCTTTTCTTAGAACATTATGCACAAAACATGTAACTATTGTATGTGCCCCTGAGCTGTGTCATGTCTGACAAGGGTTTCTGGCCTTTTTCTTTGTATGAAGTAGGTAAAGAAAATGCTCTCCATGAATTTCATTTCCACTTTGGTTAGACTAATATAAACATGATTATTGAGAGTGCTAGCTGAATGGGAATGTACATACAGAGAGTTTTTCCCATATCTGCCTTGTATATGAATAACAAATCTGCTTTCTACCAGCTGATGTGCACTTCTGCATGTTGGCCAGATTGTCAAGAACCATGGGGGGAGGGGGGTGGGGGGAGTCCATTTAGTCAATGAGTCTTATCCTAAAAGGCAACCAGTGTCTGCTCCACCTCCTCCCTCATTATCCTGGAATCCCTTCGCTGTTCTCCTCACTCTGGTCTACCTCTCTTCTAGCAGGTGAAGATTGAATTGAGGTATGCATTCAGCACAATCTGTTTTTTTTTCCAACTTTGTTCAGCCTGGTCAGGTCTGTCCCTACCCTCACGTTTATTCTGCTTTGCTGTTTTAAAAACATTTACTTCCATTTTAACATACTGACCATTCTTCCTTTGTTGTCTGCCTGCCTGCTTGAATCCTTGAATTTGCTCTTCTCCAATTCTCCCTCTCCCCTCTTCCTTTCCTGCTCTTACAAGCCTGTCTTTCAGTAATTGCTACCCTCAGTTCCTTTGTAACCACTTTGGCTTCCTCTTCTTGGTTTTGCATTTTCTGTCCCGCCCCATTCTTGTCCACAACTTGGAATGCTCCATACCCAACCTATTGACATAATTTGTTTATATCTTCTATTTGCCACAGCCTTCTGACTCATTTGACCCCTTTTCATAGCTCAGCATAACCTAGTCCATTAACAATTCCACATAATCATATCTGTATATATTTGCTTATCCTTCCACAATGTATGATAACACAGGAGATTATCACTTTTGGTTAATAGTGCCTTTGGTTGAACACCCCTGGTGCCTTCTGCTATAAGTAGAACTACATGCACCAGAAAATTCCACTAGATTGATAAATCATTCATGGTCCAAGGCCTTAATTACTTTTCATTCCCTCTTCCCTGGAGTTTAGAATTTTCAACTCTGTTCCTGGCAAATACGTAGTCCCATGAATAAAGCACTCTTTCTTCTGTACTGCTCATGGTCCTCCTATGAACAGTCTGGAAGAGGATATGTCACTGTATTAATTCACTATTGCTCTGCCCAAAACACCAGTGGGCTTTCCCTAGGATTTGTTTTTTCCATAATCTGTTGTGCCTTTGAAGGTGATTGTTTTTCACTTCACTTCCTTCATTCATTTCACATTTATACCTTCTTTTATCTAGCTCACAACTCTACCTTTCTCCCTTCTATTTTTGCCATTTTTAAACACCAAAAACTAGGTGCTGATTGCCCTCCCACCTTTTCTCAGTGTCCCATGTTTCTGTGGTGCTAGAAATGTCCACCTTCTCCTCTGGCACTACTGCTTGCAGCTCCCCATCTTCATACAGATTCCTTATTTTAAACTACATTGTAATGCTACACACTGTATGTCCTGTCTTCCTTTCTTCATCTGCTTCTATATGCCCTCTTCCTTCCATCATAGTTTACAGGTAAATTTACTGAGTTCTACCTTTTTAGCCAAATTGTAAGTAACTCTGTTCCTGGCAAAGGCCTAGATTTCTCCCTCAGGTCTCCCATATCCTCCTACTTGTCTCATACCTGTATCTCTTGCCCATTGCAGACCTGCCAGCATCTCCACTATCATCACCTGTCATCTTAACTTGTCTTCTTTCTCCGTGCTCTTTCACTGGTGACTGCATTTTCTTGTTTCACCTTATTTTGTGCATCCCAAAATATATACAGTTCTGACAATGTATACCGGTGTAGTCTTCTCATTTAGAGTTTCAAATATTGTACAAAAAATTGCAAAAAGATCTGCAAAGTCTAACTTTCTTTACCAACATCTTGTTCGCAATATCCCATAATACGAACTATAGGCTAACCATCAGAAAACAAATAGCAAAACTAAAACTATGAACTACAATGTAACATGTTTTTAATAAGTAAGCAGTTCAGAAGTCAACAAATTAAGACAAAGTAAAAAAAAGACAACTAGAGGAATAAACCAAATTATATCAGTCATAACTCACTGTGGTGGTGGTGCTGCGGTAGCATTGTCGCCTCACAGTAAGACGTTGTCCTGTTCGATTCTCAGCTAAAGCGTCTTCTGTGTGGAGACATGTGTGAATGGGCGTACCTTAGTTGAAGGATGTGCGTCAGGGCCGGTAACTCGGCACGTAAAAATCTACTGCCAATCATTAGCGGACCGGAGTTCCGCTGTGGCGACCCCTAACCGGGAAAAGCCGAAAGACACAACAACAACAACAACATATCAGTCATAACTCAAGTTGTAGCAGAAAGGACCCTTGTTTCAGTTTCTACAGATCTTTTAGTACTTGTTTAGCCACAGTTCTTTGTCCAGCTATGTTTTATATGTACATTACTTTTATTATTTATTTTCAGTTTTATTACCGGGGAAGTCCACTAGGTCAGAGTGACCCGTTTTCAGTGGAGGCCTGGGGAGAAAAGCTCCAAGATACATAATACAGATAAGGTGCAGAAATACACGGATGTCAGTCTTACATAATATGGAAACAGTTACAAGTAAGTACCTTGAAAATATGCATAATAAGCAGAAAAGCATTGAGTGTGGACTTATTGTTTATACATTTTCTTTAGTGTGCACACACAGATATTAGGTGAGAAGATGTTTTATATACATACTTTTAAGTAAAATGAGGATACACTATACATGCACAATTTCAGAAAATAAATTAGTAATGGAAAGCTGTATACAATATTTACAATGTTGAACCATAAGAAATAAGCAGCTAACAGAGAAAGGAGAGCAAAGAAAATGCTTGTGGGAGCATAGCTGAAGGAGAGTTATTGAGGTTATCGATAGCTATTGTTATTGTATTGATAGTTATTGATAGCTAATGGAGAAGGGAGAGCTTAGAAAATGCTTGTGGGAGCATTGCACATACTTCATTCAGAGTTCCCAGGTCTGTGAACTTGGGTTATGTTAGTGTAGGACTTCAGGTATCTCAGATGCTCACGCTCATGATTTGAGGAACTATAGACCTGCTAGTTCCAAAAGGCCATTCTCATGCAAATGCAGTGAGGCACCAATAAAGTGATACAAATTACATTTGTTTTAAATTTAAATTTAAGTGGCTGCATGACAAAAAATGTCAAACAGTTAACACAAGTCTAATTAACAACTTTTACCCTAAGTACCAAAAACAAGTTATTGTACAATTCTTTCCCCTGATTTTTTTTCCTGCATATAGAACTCTTTATGCACATTTAGCTGATCCTATTTCATTTGACAGATGATCGGAGTCACGTTTCTGTTCACATATTTTAGTACTGTGTTTTTGGATTGTGAGACTGCAATTCTGCATGCGTTTCTGGAAACAATTTAATCGACATACTCATTGTTTTCTCTTGTATCTGCTTATTCATAAGACAGATATGACATTGCTAAATATTATGTCAGTAAGGCTGTGGATTCCCTGCTTTTCCCTTTACATTTAGTAATATGAGACATAATAAAGACCGAAGAATCGACATTTCCTTTCATTTAGATGGCTCCAGAAATCTGTAGTCACAGATATCACTGTCTATTTAAATGAAAGAGTGGTAGCTGTTTTGTCTGTAAAGCAGAAAGAGCCTTCTTCTGTCATAAACAAGGAATCTGTCTGCTCTTATTCCTTCATTAAATTTTGTTGTTCAGAAAATTGTTTTCCTGTGGAAAATGCTGTCATAAAAGTAATATATGAAAGGCAACACACAGATGTATGATTCTGATAACTGTTTCATCGTTTGTCTCCATTTGAGCACAACTGATATGTGCATAGTTTACTAAGTCACACCATTCATTTCAAAATCAGTTCTATCATGTGTAGTATAAAAGCATAGAAAATCTCATCTCATGGTTCATAGAAGCATAGCTATCAGGTTGGAAGCAAACCTGTTATGTGCAAACATGTCATGCAGAATGACCAGACAGATTAGCTGTAAAGTAAGCATATGAATCCATCATTCCTTCAAATAATGTCAGTGAAATGCAAAGCAGCATAATTCCCAGGACAGATGGCAAGGACAGGGCTGAAAGGCAAACTGTGGCATCACATGAGCATACATTAAGTACATGACATTGCAAGAAAGAACAGCTCACGTATAATTGCTCAGATAATCAAATGTTAAATATGATAGCAAGTTAGCAGCAATGATGACAATGAAATATATCAAATTTAATAAAATAAGGATCATTTTATAGTAACACAGAATGTTTTGTGATCTTCCAGCTAGATTTCAGTGAGGAACAGCTTTGAAACCCACATGAAAAATCTGATTATTTAGCTTTATTTTAATAGCATCAATATTGGGGAGCAGTCTTTTGCTGCTGTATGTCTTCGTCGATGGTGGGGAAAATCACCATAGGTGCTAAAAAAACAACTGTTTGAACAGTGCCAACATTTTAATGTTGGGATTGCGAAACAGTGGGGATCATGGAATATGCCGTTTTTCCACTATAGTGCAATCTCAGAGTTGGTAAATATAATTAGCAGAAGGTGTGTGTGTGTGTGTGTGTGTGTGTGGGGGGGTGAAGCTCAGTGCAAACTTGTCTGTCTCATTTGTTTCTTGTTGCTTTGTGGATCAATGTTATGTGTTTTTATTGTCTGGCTTTTGATGGTTTCTGAATCAACAATTTGTGTTGCCGATCTAAAGTTATGAACCTCATTACTGAAGATACAAATTTTCTGTACTTAAAATGTATTGTACAAAATGTATAATTAAAATACATGCCTTATATGGCATTTTAAATGTTATATCATAGAATAAAAAGTGTTAGCAAGAGTTTGTATTCATCACTGTAATCACATAAATTTCTTTGCCAAAAAGCAAAGCATTCAACACTAGATGTCTTTAAAATCATAGCCACCAGTACTTAAAATAATTTACCATTCTAAAAAATTATAAAATACAAGTACGTAATTTTATATTTAAATGTGTGGACTACACTAAGCTATAACTATTATCTGTCAGATGAATGAGTCTATCTTGAATGATGATGCTGTAAGCCTCAGAGGTTGTCATATTAAGTAAGGGGACTTGTGCTCATTTCTAAGTGTTTCATAGCAGGATGCCCCATATACTTTCCAATGGGATACAGAGACTTTGAATACAACTGATGTTCACCACTGGGGAGTCAAGCATTTGAGAAAACATATTTGACCATAAATATGTTCTTTTTTTTCCTTATAAGAAATATATTTTCAACCATTTGCTAAACCATCAAGATTAGACATGGATAAAAACACTATCTTATTTCTGAGACTTATTTTATTATTTCACAGTGTGAATGGCATCTAACTACATTATATGAGTTATTGGTTTTACATAATTTTAACAAAAATTATTGAGGAGCACTGATATAGAAAAACCTTTTGTTTTATTTTTGCCAACATGTTAAAAAAGTCATATTAGAGGAATAACATCTTTGTTCCCTAATAAGATATGTATTATAGAGCATTACCTATCCATCCATCCATCCATCCATCCATCCATCCATCCATCCATCCATCCATTCATCATTCCATGCATCTATCCATTCCCTGAACCACTTGTCCTTGTGAGGTTTGCAATGGTAACAAGCTGAACAGGATAGACTTCTCTGTCCCCAGCAATGTAATGATATCCAGGTCATACTGTGGGATCCCTAGATGTTTGCAGGACATTTGAGAGATATAATATTGCCAGCATGTTCTGGGTCTCTGGGACTGTCACAGGGCCTCCTATCACTTCAAGTGAGCTGTGCTTTACAACCTCCTGTGGCAGACTTCAAAGGACTATTCCATTATCCATGCAGGGGAAAAGAGTTGATCCACTGATCCACTTTTGGTGTGGGCTACATTGATTTTCCAGAAGCAGATAGTTGATTATGAGATTATCACTAGGTGAACAGCTCCTCTTCGTTTTGAGAAGTATCTTATTTGCTTCAAGATCCTTTCAGATTGCTGACCTCATTTTTTCAAGGAAAGTGAGCCCAGCAACCCTGTGAAGAAGTCATATTTCTGACACTAGTATCTGCAATCTCATCCTATGGGTCACTATCCAAAGTTCATAACTAGAGGTGATTGACTAGTAAACTGAGAGCTTCATCTAAGGATTCAGTTCCCAAATCATCATCATGGTCTAGCACAATGCCTGCAGTACTTTCACAACTGTACCCATCTGATTGTCCATCTCCTGATCTTCTACACCCTCACTTGTGACAATGACCCCAAAATACTTAAATACTTCCAAACATAGGTTGCTGCTATTCTCTCATTTGCAGTGAGCTGTTGTCTAGGGGAAAACATAACTTCTGATCTGGAGGTGTCAATTCTCCTAGCTAGTTTATGCTCAACAAAAAGTACTCTGTTCTGTACCAGATTTCACAGTCACTTGAGGCCAAGAGGACAAAATTATCAGTAAACAACATAGGTACAACTTAAATGTTTCCAAACTGGATATAAACCTTGGCTCTGCATTGATATTCTTTTTATGAAAATCACAAATAATAGGGAAGATAGCATGCATTGTGGCAGAATCCCATAGCCACCTTGAATGTATTCAAGGTAATGCCAATAATATAGATCCTACCATTGGTCTATAAATTCAGAGATCAAATATCAGGTAGGAGTATCCAAGGAACAACATACTGTTGTAATACTCCTGGCAAGACATGCTGGGCCACTCAGTCATGTGCCTTCTCTAGGTTCAGAAAACACATACAAACAGGGCTGGCAAATTCTCATGACCATTCCAATATCCCTGCAGGGAAAAAGAGTTAATTGCTGTTCCATTCCTGGAGTGGACTGCATTGATTTTCCAGTATTAGAGGATTAAATATCAGATGTAGTCCACTTTCTAGTGGTCTACCCTAGGCTTTTTGAGGAAGGCTGAGGAATGTAATCTCTCTGTAACTGCAACAAATTATTCTGATCCCAGTTTTGAAAATGGGGACCACCACCACTCTAGTTAGCCAACCCAGAAGTATTGTCCCTGCTATCTTCAAAACATTAGAATATACATTAGCCATGTCACCTCACTGAGTCTATTTCACAATGTCTACTGCACAGTTGCCACTCAAAACATTGACTGGTCAGAATCGAATGTCTGAAACATCAAAAGAGATGAAAGAAACCATAAAACATATTTTTGCAGAGGGCAACCCCCCTTTGCCCTTTATGAAAGGAGCTGTACCCCAGTCCCAAGCTAACTATATATACCAACTCTAATATCACACTACAGTGGGGAAAGGGAAAAACCTCACTGCCAGGTCTCCCATGATCTTAGACAAACAGCTGCTTCCACATATTCTGGAAATTTGTTGTTTTTTCGATGTTTTGAGTGACAACTATTTCTGCAGTTGAGTTCTTAAGAGACCCCACCTCTCCAGTATGCAGAAGCTTCAGCATCCTAGCTAGATGTCATCCAAGTTTTGTATTCATCTACTGAAATGGGTCTAAATTCATCATTCCTTCTGGCACTGCCTTCCCACAGGAGGGTATTTCCTCCAGGCTCAAGATTTCCTAAAATAATTTGTTCCATCACTACACAGTGTCCCCAGCCTAGGTCAGTGTTTCTCCCCCTTTACTGAGCACAGCCTGGGTGATGTCCTGTCCACCCCTTCTAAGCCATATTATGTTTGAAAGGGTATAGAATGCGACACATACTTTTGTGATTTGGCCATCATGTTTGCATAATGGATGAATATATAGCTTTTATTAGTAATGACCAACTGAGTAGCATGATGTAGTGGGTAAACAAGTCCATGTTGTGCTGAAGTAACGACATGCTAAAGGCTAACAGCAGTGCATGAAGTATGCTGGAGAACATAGGAATACAAGAACAATACTATGGAAGTGTTGACAGGGCCCATAAGATGCCTAGTGATATGCACCTTTAATGAGACACACAAATTCTTGCCACCCTTTTAATAGTGCTCACATTCTAAAGTAAGGTGGACCTTTCATGATAACCCTGGAGTAAAACTGTTTTTACCTATCCAGTCATCAAGACTAGCCTTAAAGGTAGCCAAAGTAGCTCTTTGGTTGATCTGTAGTGGAAACTTATTCCATGGGCTGGGAATACAGTGAGATAGATACCTATCCTTCCAGCAAGCCTCATTTATTTCTTGCTGTAGTCTTAGGTCCCTAGTGTTGGAGTTGTACAGCAACTGTTTTTGTGAAGAAGCAGGTTAAATAGGATTGTATTTTTGTCACTCAAAAAAATTAGACACAGGTCACACCAATCTGTGTTTAATGTGTTACTCTTTCTTACTTTTATTCGGTTTTACTCATTGGCATCCCATTTTGAGAACCAAACAATAGTAATAGCTGTCAGTGCCCAAGGTACAAGATTTCAGAGAGACTGTCTGTCAAATAAATCTGAAGAGAGGACTGATTACCCTTCTCTTGGTACAAAACTGATTATGGCTGGTCTCCAGATGGTAATACCTTTTTTTTTTTACCCATTAAGTTTAACACATATTTAGATCAATACATGATAAACTGTATAAAACTCTCAAGGATTGCTATGTTATTGTTTATTGACAAAGTCAATTGGGTACTATTAGAGTTGTACAAAAATAAAAATGAAGATAATAATGTTATCCCATTAGAAAATCTGTTATATTTTCTTGCAGCAACAGTTATAAGCTAGAAAATTTAAGGTGTAGCTGGACATAGCAAGGATAATGCAGGATGCATCAGCTCTGAAGAAAACATTATTACAAGCAGAATACAACAGGATCAGAGGACACATTGCCATACAGGCACAGATGACACAAATGAGCTGCAACTGGTAAATAAACCAATCAGAGAAATACTAAACTAAAGTAATTGGTATACAACTTAGACAAACAGCAGTGTGAGGAAATGGGCAGGTGCTCAATGGTAGTTTGTTTAAAAAAATCAGTTATTTGTTGTTACTAGTAATGGATGAACATACATAAATCATTGAAAATAAGTATTAGACACTCCAGTTAAAAATACAGAAAAGCATAAAAACTATGACTAAAGAAAGTTTTCTGTACAAGTTTACTACTAACTGATTGCACAGACATAGTTTCTGTAATGTCAACATTAATTGGCTAATATTCAATATTGTGTCTACTGCAACTCTTCTACAATGAGTTGCTAAACCCATCATTTCGGCTCCTTTTCTTTTTTACCATTGCCATTAGTTTCTAAAATGCTTTGCTTAGCTGCATATAGCATCCACTTGCTAATTTATCAGAACTAAAAATCCTTATGTAACTTGTTTATTTACATGTTATATGGGAACTTTCTCACCTGGGACCCCTCTGACAATGGCTCTCACACATTAGGGCTAACAGCGTAAAACAGAATAAACTGCTTACAATGCAGAATGTAATGAAAAAAGGGAAAAGCCTGCATGGATAAAGTGTCAGCTTCTAATATTAAATGTATTATCTTCCAAAGATTACCTCTAATAATCATTCAGTGTCAGTTGAATAAAGACAGTACTAGATTCACATGACAAAATAGCACTCTGCGAACTGAGAATAAAAAAGTAAATAAACAATAAATACAAAAAGCAATATAAACAATGGCATTAAAAGGAGTCATTTTTGTCATTTATTTGTTTATTTTTGTTAATGCAGAAATCCTATTTTTCAAATGTAGTCTCATGGAGTCAATTTCTAAACAGTAAGACATTATATCTATATCTATGGGCTTATAGCATATCATCGAACCACAATTGAGCTAATGCCTCTTCCGCAAATACCTATTCAGCAAACATACAATTTATTGAACTAATTTTTCAGTGAAAAGTTTCCTAGGCTAAACTGATGGTATTCTGCCCTAGCGACTGTAAACAAAACCATAAAACTTAACACCTACACAGGCAGGGGGCTACACGCCCACACCCCCCAAACTAAATATACCAGCTCTGAGATCACACGACAATGGGAAAAAGGGCAAAATTCAGATGGTAGCCAACCATCTGTTTGCCCTAAGAACTGTTCACTGAAAACTTAATTCGATGGATAATATGTTCAGTGAATTGGTGTTTGACAAAGAAGTGTTACACACATATATATATATATATATATATATATATGAGCATACGTGTGTGTGTGTGTGTGTATATATATATATATATATATATATATATATATATATATATATATACACATATATATATATATATATATATATATACACACACACACACACACACACACACACACACACACACACACACACACACACACACATATATATATATATGTATGGGTCTATATTAAAAAGTTGAAGGTGCAAAATCTCGAGTACTCTTTCTTCGACATATAAGTGTCGAACATCCTCTTCAGTGAAAGGCCACATTATCGATTTCTTTCCAGGGGAAAGAAATCGGTTGGTCATTGTTTTAAATCTGCCCTTTTCCCCACTGTAGTGCAATCTTGGAGTTATTATATTTAGTTAGAGGGGTGTGGGGTGCAAAGCCCCCCACTTCAGAGTGCTTATTAAATTGTGTCATGGGTAGTTGGCCTACCGATTTATTTCCCTTGGAAAGAAATCGATGATGTGGCCATTCACTGAAGAGGACATTCAAAACTTATGTGTCGATGAAAGGGTACTCGAGATTTTGTACCTTCGGCTTTATAATATAGACCCTATATGTATTTGTTTATGTAATTTTATTCAATGATCATTTATTTGGTATAGTTATGTGATTTAACTGATACTTTCATAATATGGCAGTGAGTTTCAAGGTATTAAATTCAGTTAGCCAACGATGCACTTTTCAGGGTGTTTCCCCTTTTCTTTACTGTGGTTAAACTGTGGCATTGCTACATATAATTTTTTATATTTTTTGGTTCACAACTTTTGGCATGTAGTTTATGAGGAATGGTGAGCCTAAAAAACAAAGTTCCCATTCTTGTAATAAAACTCATTTAAATGCAGCATAGGTATTCAAACTGAACTTACTGAAAATTCATTTAATTGAAAACCTATTTCACAGAATCACAATTCACTGAAAACTGTAACAGTGTATATTCTGTATGAGATGCTATTGTTTCTATTAGGGAAGTAAGCTGACAAAAGTATGTACAAATTAGTAGAATTTGTATTTATGCACCATCACTGATGCATTGTATGTGGTGCTTTTTTTCTTTTCTCCAGGGATGTGTGACCATGGTGTGTGAGAGACAAAGGCTCCACATGTAAGGTGGTGTGGGTGGGGGCTTGCTCACCTGCAAAAAAAAAAAAAAAAAAAAAATATATATATATATATATATATATATATATATATATATATGATTTTAATGATATATTTGTTGTATGGAATATTTTCTGTGAATTGTGATTCAATTAAATGAGTATTCAATAGACTGAGCTCAGCTATTTGTGCTTCAGTGAAACGAACATTCAATAAAATCACTGAATAAACACAAAGGCTGCTACTAGAAAGATTATGCTACGGGGTTACCAATAAGTGCTCAGTCACCTCAACACGGAAAAATGGATCCGACAAATAGAAACAGCTTCACCTTCAATACGAACAGCTCACACCATCACAAAAACATTTCCACAAGCTCCAAGTTAAAAAAGATACTTTATTGCCAGAAATGTCCAAAACCAACGCCACTGCATGAAATTGGTTAAGCGTTTTCCCCCATGTAATATGGGCTTCATCAGAACACCATAACTAATCCAAAGATGCCTTATAAAACTTTTTTGGCGCCAAAACTTCCAATTCAAATATTTGCATTCATATGCGTTAAAGCAGTATTACCTTACTAAATGTTTCGCCCTGCCTGTAATACAGCATATGCGCAATCCTAAAAATACATATGCAACACTAATAACTAATGAAATCTGATAAAAAATAATCTAAAAAGTGCTGGCACTATTGCTTAATATTTAATTAATTCAATTAATTCAATAAAATCACACACACACACACAGACACACACACACACACACACACACACACACATATATATATATATATATATATATATATATATATACATATATACATATACAGATACATCTATAGTCAACATATAGATAGATATGCATTATACACATTATATAAAATGCCTGCCTACATATATAGATAGCTAGACAGATAGATTTCTATAACATACACATGATAAAATAATAGAAGTGCAGTGCTGGTTAAGAGAAAATATAAGAGAAAAAAACAAGCAAACAAAAAAAATACCATGAAAGAAGAGACAGGGAGAGAGAATAAATGCGATAGGAAATTTTTCAGTGAATTATTCAATAGTAATTGGAACACTGAAGCACTGATTGTAGAAGACAAAATACTTATTAACAGAAACTATACAATATTTATCACTTAAGTCACCAGATTTTGGGCTAGGCTCTTCAATGGTTCCCCTGGACTGCATACCTAGTAACCACTATGAACCTAGAAAGTAGATATTGCTACTGATTGATATTTAAGTAACAGCCATATTACAATTAGTTATTGCAATGAACTATGGTTTATTGGGAAGAATTTTATAAATTTTATACATATGATTATATACATATATATAGATACAGATAGATATAGATCTAGATATTAATATATTTGTGTGCATTTGGCAAACTAGAGTATGCCTTGACAATTGGCATATTATAACTGTGGAATAAATTAAAAGTATATATAGGTGCCTGACCAACTTAAAGACTTTCTAGAATACCAATAAAGAGATAGCGTTTTCAATGAATAAGAGATGGTACTATTTGAATGTAACTGGCAAGGGAATTCAGACTAAGCCACACTGATGAACAACTGGTTTTCAGTTCATTTATGGTCTGCACTTTGAATGATGGATTGGTCTTGGGATCATATAAAAAAATTTCATATTTCATTCTTTTTATGATATACATTTAGATTATATTGGAAGGCTAGACAAAGTTTAGCAATTTCATTAAGTAAACATTTAAATTTATTATAACGATAAGGCCTTCTGACAGTTATTCCAATTTGTAGACTTGGAAATTTATTTGAGAAAAGCACGGCCATCAAATAGCCTGAAGGCATGATCAAAAAATGCATGTTAAAAACAGTGTGAAGTCTGTGTGAACAAGCTTATATTTTTTATTATTTTATTTACTTATTTTATTTTATTTTACATTTGTTAACCGGGAAAGTCCGACTGGACACATATCCATTTTCAGCGGAGGCCTAGGGAGAAAAGCTCCACATTGAAATTTAATGACACTTAAAGTTGAGGTTACAGAGAAATCTAAGAACATTTAACAAAATCAGTGACAAATTCAAATCAAAGTTACATTTAGATAAGAATAAAAACATTGTTGGTAATGGAATAAATGTATATATGTCTGATTATCATGTATTTGGGGATGTTTCAGTGGAGTTTTTTTGTAACCTGGTGGAAAGAACCCCTTTAAGTTGATTTAAGCTAAAAACTTAAAATTCACTGTTGAGCTGCATATACATAACTAAAGAACACTGAGCCATTCATGTTTAGTAGCAAGATTATACACTTTTTCAAATGACTGGATTGTCACTTTTGGAAGAGATGAGCAGAGATATTTAGACTTGTCAAAACATTCAGCAAATATCCAACGAATGTTAATTTTGCATACTAAAGGGGAAACACTACCTCATATTAAATACAACATCTATACTATTTGGAAATGCAGTTTTTATGAATGAAACTCAAATCAGGGAAAAACAGTTCCAAATATGGAGGCATGGAAAGAATGTCAGTAGCAAATAAGCATAAAGCGAATGAAAATGTCAAGACAGTGAAATTATCACTGTCACATTTTTCCAGTTGCTTTGAAATCTGTAACATCATTGCTATAAGTTCAGACTTTAGAGATGTGCTGAGCCAATTTGACTCATTCGACAAATGAAACATGAAAGACGGAACGACTGTAGCCTCTTCTGGGTATTGTCATCGAGCCAGTGTTTCTATAGTGACACTATTTTAAAAAGAAACTCAATATGTAAAAATCTTAATCCCATCTTCTCATATGGTTTTTGATTCACATTTCAGTTAAATATTTCATCATATCAAGAGCAATGCAAATAATGAAGCACGCAAGTTCTATAATACATTAAGTGTAAACATTATTTATCTGTTTTTACTATAACAGTTACACTTACAGGTCCTCTATTATTACTGTATTTACAGCAAAGAAGCGAGAAATGTAAAAACTGGTCTTTGGATATGGATATGTATTTGAAGACACTAAAATACTAAACTTATGCTACAGCACAATTGACCAGAGGTAAACACATGATTCTCATCAGATGTCCACATAATTAAACTACATTTTTACAGACCCATCAGTCTAACTAGCCTGATCTGCAAGCCCTTGGAAAGGATTATCATGCACCTTGAGGTGGCTTTCCCTAGTTTGACTAGGTAGGTTCTATCAGTAAACCAGTTAGCTACTCATCTGCTAACATACATACATATATATATATATATATATATATATATATATATATATATATATATATGGTTCTAGGTTATAACATCGACAGCTACTTTCACCGACAACAGAAACATCGACACCACATAATCGACAAACCATAACCACGACACCTCACATGCCCGACAAACAAGTAACCGACAGTCCACAAACACGAAACCCCATACACTGCACACACCACAATAACAACAATCAACTAACAAAACACATCCCTATCCAAAACCACACACAGAACACAAGCACACCAAAATCCTCACAAACCCACACTAAACCTCACACACACAACTATGTACAACCCTAACCCAAACCCTTACCTAAGGTCCGTCACTATCGCACACTCAGCTAACCCCTAACCCTAACTCACTTAACCCTCCCTAACCCAAATCATAGTACTACCGCACACTTACCTAACCAGCCCTAACCTAACTCAAAATATCACTACCGCACACTTACCTAACCCACGCCTAACCCTAACTCACTTAACCCCCTAACCCAAAACATACCACTACCTTACCTAACCCCTAACTCACTACACCCTATCCCCACAGACTGTCACTATCCACACTTACCTTCCCTAACGTCCACCACCGCATACTCACACAGCCTTCTTTCCAAGTCACTATCCCTGGCGTCGGCGCATCCGTGGCGAATGTCGATCATCTGGCCCGCTAATCCGTTGTCGGTGATGTGTCGATCTTCTAACCTAGACCCATATATATATATATATATATATATATATATATATATATATATATATATATATTGATGCCTAGCAATGATGTTACAGAATTCAAAGCAACTGGAAAAATGTGACAGTGATAATTTCACTGTCTTGACATTTTCATTCGCTTTATGCTTATTTGCTACTGATATTCTTTCCATGCCTCCATATTGGGAACTGTTTTTCCCTGCTTTTGAGTTTCATTCATAAAAACTGCATTTCCAAATAGTATAGATGTTGTATTTAATATGAGGTAGTGTTTTTTAACAAGGACATTGGCAACCTCCAAACACTCGATCCTACACTCAACCCCACACATGTAGGGGAGGGTATGTCTGTTAAATTTGGTCACCTTCTTTGAGACAGTCACCAAAGCCATGGATGAGAGGAAGATGGTGCACACTGCCTACCTTGACCTGGCCAAAGTCTTTGACACTATTCCCCACTCGGGCATAATAGATAAACTCTCTCAACTAGGCATCAATATATATATATATATATATATATATATATATATATGTTAGCAGATGGTTAGCGAACTGGTTTACTGATAGAACCTACCTAGTCAAACTAGGGAAAGCCACCTCAAGCAGAGGACTCATAAAGAGTGGCATACCCCAGGGTTCGGTCTTGGGGCCTCTGTTATTTGGGATATATACTTTTCTGAGGTGCAGTCCAAAACCAGTGGGCTATGGCTGACCAAGTTTGCAGATGACTTATTTCATCAATTCCCCTAGTGATATGGACATCCTCCAAGAGGGTCTCACCCAAACAAATGACTGGTGCCAGAAACATGGCCTCAAGCTGAATACCAATAAATGCATCATCATCCCCTTTGGGGAGAGTGACATCCCCACAAATTATCACATTAATTACAATGTCCTAAACACACAATCAGTCATGAGGGATGTGGGCACCCAGGTTGATAGCAACCTGACTTTTGACCACCCTTTACAGAAAGCTTTCTATATGGCCCATCTCATAAGTAAGGTTATCTCATCCAGGGACAAGGAGGTCATAACATCCCTGTAGTCTTCCCTTATAAGGCCCATTATTGAGTACAATGCCCCATTCAGCATGTACCTCACAAAGCACATGCAGCAGCCGGAGAGACTACAGAGGTTCCTCACCAGGAGACTCCGGGGCCTCAGAAATCTACCACACACAGATAGGCCAAAAGCCCTATCCCTCTATTTAGTTTCATACAGACTCCTCAGAGGTGACCTCTGTCTGGCATACAAGGCAATCTCAGATCCCGCCTTGATGGGACTGCTGCATATCTGCAAGTCAAGCTCCACTCGAGTAACCTGCATGCACGGCCTCAACCTGGTCTGTGACATCAACAGGACTTGTTGTTGGGACCGATTTGTGTCCTAGAGACTCCCCATCTGTGGAATAGATTCCCTGTCCATGTCAAGCAGAGTACCTCCTTCCCCAATTTAAGCGCAACCTGGATAACTGGATGGGAAACAGAAAATACATCCCTGGGATTCCACCCATGTCCCTGCTGGACAGGGGCATCGGATGCTGACTTGTCTAAACCTGGGCTAAATTCCTGGCTAGGCTTGTAAGGACATCAGAGTCAATAGCTTAGTAACTTCCTATGATCCTATGATCCTACATATATGAGAAGTGATAAACAATTGCTTCACAGAGCCATAGAGCAAGCTTCTAGAGAAAGTTCAAGAATTTGAAAACCCACTGTATAAGAAAAACATCAAACTTCTTTTAAGGAAGGGAATACTTTATACATAGACTAATCACTCCAGTTTAGATCTAATCATCACACACAATCCCAGTCTAATCTCAGATGTTATCTTCCATCTTCCTTCTATTAGTGACTGTTGTACAATAAGTTTCAGAATACATACCCCACAACCAAGTTTGCTCCCAGATTAATGTCATTCAGACCTAAGGCAGACTCACACCTTAGAAAATATAAAGAAGTCCTCTCTAACACAGCCAAGTCTTTCACATTAAACCTGAAGAATCCTAACCTTGCTGTGGAGGTTGTCAGCAAGGCCCTGGTGACATTCTTCCTTATA
>NC_056733.1:1632566106-1632588606 GCF_019279795.1 Protopterus annectens
TATACAGAAATTATTAAAAAGAATTGGCACTTATTACATGAAATACCAGGTCTAGTTTCCACAGTTGGTGACACCCCAAACTTCAGTTTTAGAAATAATGTGTCTTTAAAGCAGCAGCTCTGTAATACAGAACATCAGTCTTTTAGAAAAAATCTCTCAAACAGACAGGGCACCTTCCCGTGCAGGAATTGTGCTGCTTGTCTGCATGTCTACACTAAAAATGAGTACATTCATCCTGTGAAATGTTTTAAACTTTATACGAAGAATTATTATGATTGTAAAAGTGTCAATGTTGTTTATTTTTGTTTTTGCCAAGCATGCCATGCCTATTATGTAGGCAAAACAAATAGGAGCTTTAAAGAAAGAATGTTAGAACATATAAGGGACATACGGAGCAGAAGCAATCAAATGCTCTATCTAATCATGTCTTGAATACAGACAGTAGCCATTGTTTTAAATTTTTAATCTTACAACAAATAGTAAGGACAAACAGAGGTGGTGACGTAGAAAACCACACTGAAGAATTAGAACAACAATGGATCACTAAATTACAAGCAGATAGATATCCTGGTTTGAATGGCTGCACCTCATTAGTTCCTTACCTTAAGGCCAGGCGCCTTAAACACTAAAATATGAGTTTTTTTTATATATATATATATATTTTTCATTGTACTATTATGGCTATATATGTGTATATGTACATATATATATATATATATATATATATATATATATATATATATATATATATATATATTAATAACCATCAGGGATGACCCCCCCTTTTTTTTAATTATTTAAATTTTAGATATTATTGTTTTTAAATATTATTGTCTGTAAATACACACCTTTCTATATAATTTATGCATTTTTCTTATGGATATTGATATATGTTCTCATGTTAGTGGAGTAATATCTCTTTAAATTGTGATGTCATACTAATTGTCCTAGTATTTAACCAAGCATCAGTTGTAGTGATGTGGTCTGATGAAGCAACATTAAGTTGTGAAAGCGCTTACCGTTTGTCTTCTGCAATAAAGCACAGTGACTGATTTCCAGTGTGTAACTTTGGTGCCTTAATTTACTTTTGCCTCCTGTGTCATGTCTGTTGAAATACCATGGGTGTACATGGGCATTCTTTAAGTGAAGGGTAATCATTAGAGCTTGATGGAATGTGAGACTGTGAAATGTCAGCATTTTGAAGTTTGGTACTTTTACCAACTTGTTAATTTTGATAAGTCTAGGATTGCTCTCTATGGTCCATCTTTACTTAGCAGCAGAAACAGTCTTGAGTAAAAACCTTTGGTTTATTCACTGATATTTTACGTATGGCTTTTTGTAGAAGCAAGTCTTCTATCAAGTGACTTACCAATGCGTTTGGTCTTCAGGAATTGGAGAAATTTCTCAAAATTCTAGAAATAATGAGAAATAAAGTCTAAAGTCCTGACAGACCACCTGCAGAATCAGGTTTCTCCTGGAATGCATTGCAGATTTATTTATTAATTTGTTTTGTCTGAGAATATGGTCAGATAATTCCCAATTTATTTATTTATTTTGTTTTTTTAGAGACTGGAAAGTTAGCAGAAGGTTAATGGCTCTACTGGGATTCTGGGTAAGGGAAGTGGGAAGGAAGAAATGTGAGCCAGTCAATGCTGTTTGCCATTTGGGAGTTGACCCCGAGGCTCACATGACCTCTCTTTCTTTCCTTTAAGACTCTCTTTCCCCTTTGTCTGCTTTGCTTTACTTTGGCATCAGCAGTAGGTTTAATACTCTGAGGGGTAATTCATATTATATCTAAGACTGAGAGTAGAGCAGCTGCTTAAATGATTCCATCATTTTCTCTTCTCCTCCAGTTTCTTAAATATTTCTTATGTTTTAGGTCCAAAGAGCAGGTCATTGTCCATTTGTGCTTTAAGGAGATATGCTTTGGCACTATTTGACAGGGGTTGCATCCTAAGCCAGGTATGTTTTCAAATGACTGACACCACAGCTGCAAGTCAGGATACTGAATCTACAGCACAAATAGCACATTTAATAGTATGTTCATTCATCTGTGAAATGCACTAGACAAGGCTGACAAGTTTAGCCCTTAGTATTATTAGAAATGCCTCAGTAGCCTCATTCATCGGCTGGAGTTTACCATGATGCCTGATCATATGCGTGTCTGACAGTTCACAGTTCTGAAGGACAAATCTGTGGTATGTAAAACTTCTTCCAAAAATGGTCTAGTACTGTGACCTCCCAGTCATCAGGAATGGTATTTGCTCCTGGAAACAACTTGGATTCCATTACAGAATCCAGAGATACCACTGCTGGATCTGCCACTGGATTCATGTACAGGTATTTGAAAGGATCATGTATCCTATAAAAATGGTGTCATCTCTTAGGAAAAGGGTTTTGAAGATTTGATTTCAGTGGTACCACACAGAAGTAGAGGAATAATTAAGTTTTTTTTTTTGGGGGGGGGGTCAGCCTAGAAGGCCTAAATAGCTATTCCGGAGATCAAAAACCTCCACAGCTTCTCCATTTAAATTGCTCTTTCAGCAGAGAAAGATTCTTCACATAGTAAAATTTCCAAGATACGGAAACTCTGGAGGCCTTTGAACTAACACACAAATAGGTCTACTACAACTACAGCTAGTAACTCTTGACAGACCTACTCACTGCCACTTACTCAAAAAGTCAGGTGCTCTAACTCCCACTAGCTCAATATTACTTAATACCTTAGCCATCCCAGCACCTGAACTTATTAGAATGTATAACTCCACCAGAGTCCTAACTGTAACCTTAAAACTCTTACCCATTTCTTAACCCAAGTCCTTATTCCCTAACCCTAAAATTACACTCCCCAAACTTAAAATACCCGTTTATTCCATAACCTTAAAATTCTACTTCCCATTCTTAACCATGAAGTTGCCTAACACTTCCTAAACATAAAACTCCAAGCCCTGTAAACATAAATTTCCTGATTTCTCCCTACATCTAAACTCCCTTTCCACTCCCTAAACCTAAAATTGCTCTGCTGTTCCCTAGCCTTAAAACCCCTCTCTGGCTCCCTAATTCTAAAATTCCTCTCTCAGTCCCTAAACCTAAATCTCTTTCTCAACTGCTGCCCTAATCTAAACTGCCTCCCTCTCCCACTCCCTTCCTAATGTTTCCATACTTACATCAGTAAAACCTGAATCATGCGTTTAGTTAAGGTGAGCCAGCTCATGTTTGATTATAAGGAATAATATAATAATATATATACATATATATAATAATAATATAAAATCCATCTCATCTCCCTTTGTTCAGTTCTATTATTTAGATCCCCTATCCTAATTGTTTCAAAGGGAGTTTGAACAAAGGGAGGTGAGATGGATTTTTATGTTAGCAGCCCATAAGCTACCTGGGTTGAATGATTATGTATCTCTGAAACCCGTGTTGAAAGGTAGGAAGATTAGGAAGAAAGCTATTTAAGTTTGTGATTTATAGATAGGGTTATACCAGCATTTTTATAGTTAGACTATGTTTAGACAACATATAATATAATATAGTATACATTAGATGTTTTTTCTTTATTTATACATACAGTATTTTTGAATATTAGGAAGAAAGCTGTTTCATTAGTGATTTACAGATAGGGTAGTATTAGTATGTTAGATAGTATAGCAGGTTATTTATTTTTATTGTTATATATTTTTATATATATATAGTATTTTTATGTATGTTCTTTGTATGTTTCTTTTACATTATATTATATGCTGTTTTTTATATATTGCCTTGAATGAAATGTTGTGCTTTTTGAGTGTATTTGCATTTTGAATGTACTTGTTCTTTTAACTCATTTAATTAATTAATTAATTAATTAATTGGTCATATTCATGTGACACAAGATTCAAGGTTTTTAAAGTTTGGGATGAAGTTTTTTTGTAATCTTTGGACTGAGGAAGCAACCAGGGCTGGTTGCGAAAGTGCTTATCTACAATAAAGAGCACTGGATTTATACTAGATTTTACAGTGTTTTTTTTGCTCCTTCAGTGTGGTTTTAGCAGTATTAGGAGTTTACGTTTTTTCTGGATATATGGAAAACAGTTGATGACATATTTGTGACACATATTTATTTTTAGTGAGAGTACCGGACTCTGACATGCCAAATTTCTGAAAATCTTTCCATACTGTGCCACTTCTTTGGACCTTATCCATCTCTTCAAGAAGGCTGCACACACACACACACACACACACACACACACACACACACACACACACACACACACACACACACACACACACACACATATATAATATGCATTTCTTGGCATACAAAAAAAAAAAAAGAGAGAGCCATAGTTTTACTGTAGAGCTGTATTAACAGCATAGCTTATATGTCTCTAAGCCCATGTATCAGCCTGTATGGGTTCCCAGCATATTACGAAGTACAAACTAGTAACAAAAAAAATCCCAGTAACCTTGAATCATTGGATGTTAAAATAAAGTCTTTATTTCACCACAGGACCACAAGACCAACACAGGAACGACAATGAAAACTTTACCATGGAACTAAGCACTTTCACCCTCTCGTCCTAGGGCATCATCAGAGTACAAATTTTAGAAAAAACATCATCCCTTAAATACAAATGCTACTTAATTGATTAATTAAATTAAAATATAATCAATCAATTATACAATGTTCTAATTAAAATAAAACTCCTGTCTTTTAAAGTAACAGATCTAGTAAAAATTTATAAATAAAAGGTCTGGTTTAAAATACACATAGACATGAACTAGAGAGTAATAAATAAAACTAACACTAACAATATTGCACATAATATATATGTCTAAATTGTACATATATGAATGAAGTGTGTTTTTAAATTAATAAAACCATACTAAATATATAATATGTGACAAAAGATATAGAATTTATAAGCATGAAAATTTCAAATTAAATTGTGAATTATTCAGATAATATTACAATGTTATTTAGTAGAATTAAAATTATTATGTTATTTAAATACTGTTAAACATATTTTTTATATAAAACTACTGTATTATTAATTATTAATAAATAAATAAATAATTGTAGATAATTGTAGAATAAATATAATAATTATAAAAATTGAGCATATAAAGAATTTGAAATATTGTGTTGAAAATTCTGTAATGATGATCAGTTGCGATAAATGTTAACAGTTGATTAATGGATATGCTGAAAGTGTATAATAAAATTTTTTATTTTTTATTTTTTGTTAAAAAATCTTTTATATATATTAATAAATATTGATTTAATAAATATTTGATAAATATTTAATAACCTAAATAATTTACCCTAAAACAATTAGTCAAGAGACTGAATAAAAAATGAACAATTAACATGTAATATCATAAGAACTTGTTCAATATAATTAATGAAGCATATACTTACACTACGAATGATGATCAATTTATATAAGAACTTGTAATAATTATGAAATAATTAAAAAATATATTAAATATATGTATATGATTATGTATAAACTATAAATGCATATGGTTAGTTTTAATAAATTTGATAAAATTTGAATATATTAAATGTAAAAAAGTTTTTTGGCTGAAAAATTGCTAAATGAACTGTGATTTAAGCTTTAGTATACTAGCAATAGAAATTTGATCGTTAATTCCTGGATCTTTACTTGCATTTAATCTAAGTTGCCAAAGGCATTCTTTAGCTTCTAATAGGCTTTTAATGTCACCACCTTGTTGTACTTTAGTGTAAACAATTCTATTCTATTGACTAATTGTTTTCCTGGTAAAGTTTTTGTTGTCGTTCCTGTGTTGGTCTTGTGGTCCTGTGGTGAAATAAAGACTTTATTTTAACATCCAATGATTTAAGGTTACTGGGATTTTTTTTTTTTGTTCCCAGCATATGCATTACAAGGTTTATGTTTTAAGGGACACAAAAGGGTGTGCCACTCATGCTACAGCTTTGCTTCAGAGACGGATCTTAACCAAAGACTGCATACAGATACCAAGCTTGCCTTGATTCTTCGTAAATAATTCAAGTGTTCTACAGCAACAAGTGAGCAAACATTGTTTTCAGCATTACCATTTTGGACTAGCTTTGCCAATTTCCCTACTCCAGTATCATGCTGTACCATCTCCCAAGTTATACTCTCGTTACCACTTACTTGCTCTAGACAATCCTAGGCAATGAACATGTTTGAGTACATGAGTTGCTTTACTAACAATTGTCCAACATATATTCCTTTTATATATATATATATATATATATATATATATATATATATATATATATATATATATATTCATAGGTTCATAGATTAGTACTAGGCTAACTGCCCTTTTGGGTCACTTTAAGCCTAGCCAATTACCCCATGTGAGACTCAAACCCTGTACCTTGTGTCTGTAAGGTAAACACCTTAACCATTATGCCAACCTCCCACCCTATATATATTTATTGTCTATTTTTAAGTAGGAACAGCAGCATGTTTTGTTAAGATTGGTGAACTTGTTATGCAATAGGGCAGCACAAAATGATACTGTTGTTTAGTAAAGTCCTTGATTGGGCAGTGTGTTATTTCCGAGTGAATTGGGAGACTGTATTTTGATAGGTTGGATGTATTTCTGTACTAATCATTTTTATTTTGAGTTTCTGTGATGAAAATATTGATTGAATAACCTGTATTTCAAGCAGTACAGTGCTGTGTATGACACTTTTAGGCATTATTTATGTTTAAAGTTTTAGATTGGTCATAGTTATCATTAACTGAATATGGCTGTTATGATTTGGGGACATATTAAGCAGAAAAGATTGTGATATTATCATCCCCAGAATGTTAATGATAGCTAGAATGATTTTTGTAGCCATTATGCTTTTGTTATATATATTTTGCACAGTTTATGTACATAGTCTATTTTAACACTCAAGCAAGCCTTTTTGATTGCAATTGCTGTTGTGAATGTCTGAATACAAGTTTTGCATTTAGATCAGTTTTAATAATATGTGTAGGGATGATACCTCATATTTGCCAATTAGCAAATATTGTTATTGTTTTTATCTGTGATTTTGATAGTCTTTCACACAGAGAATGATTCCTATTTATTGACATACTGAATAGGCTGTATCACTGCTTAATGTGATGCATAGTTTGTGATATTAGACTGGATGAATACATTGTATTCTGATGAATACTAATAATATCTTTAGATTGGTTGTAACAAAATATTAAAGGAAACTGATAGGCTGTGACAAATTCTTTCAGGATTGGGTGATTTTTTCCATCCAAATCTCATTGTGATTGCTTGATTTTGTGCTACGTTGCTACTGTATTAAATATCATGAACATGTTGTTTTTATTAATGGTCTGATGAGGCAGTCAGTTTGATTGTGAAAGCGCTAACCTTCTTTCAATAAACAATTCATTTGGATTATTCACCTGTTTGTCAGTTTATCCTGCCTCTGCTTTTTTCTAGAATATAAAGAAAACCTCTGGCAGGTATTATTAAATGTTGATAATTGTCCAGTGCCTAATAACAATGTGATCCTGAAACCACTTCTGAAGATCAGGAAGCTTGACTGGTTAATCAGTTAATTATGGAGATGTACCAGGATTCTAAGAGTTTTGTTTTATGTCTGAAGAAGTACAGAACACTGCACAAAAGTACTTAACTTCTTACTTTATGATTGGGATATCTCAATAAATATTAGCAGTTTTATGTTGTGTTATGTTAATAGCTGTCAAAATTACGTGTTGAAAAAAAACCTCTGAATCAGCCATTTACAGCCAGAACAGACAAGGAGTCCATCCAGTTTTGACTCCTACTGAAATGTACTTATTTATTTAATTACATTTGTTTAGCAGGGTAGAAGACTCATCAAACAATGACAAATTATAGGCTCAGGCTCATTACATCATAATGTAATAAAACAATGTACAGTATAGAAATAATAATCGTTTACATTTATGAGTTACCATAAAAAATCTGATAGTATATACATAGAAAATTTGACAAAACAAATATATGCACAGTTACATAAGTGGACTAGAAAAGGGAGAATAGAGGTAAAGGAGATGTGGAGATAGCTAGGTTAGGAAAGCCAACACAGACCACTAACATGAAAGAGATAATGTCACAAGTGAGAAGTTGCCATCTTTTCTACAGTTTAATTATGTGTTACACTTAGTTCGAGCATATTTGCCAGGATTTGAATTATATGTTCATTGTCTATTTTATTTTCCTGAATGTAAGTTATATGTTTAATGCTTTTTTCTGTTCTAGAAATCAATGTTCCATTATGTGTACATATTCACTGTTGTACTTTGCATTTGCTTAAATGGCCTGGGTCATGGCTGAAAAGGATCCTTAGATCAGTCCAATTACCTGATTAACAAAAAATTAATTAAATTAATGAATTAAGTAAATTAAAATAAATTAGTAGTATGAAGAGAGTTTGAGCTGTAAAACATCCCTGCTCATATTGCTGTTTCATAAAGGAAAGCAAACAACAAGCATATGGCATATATTAAGAAATACATGAGAGTTCAAATGTGGATGTGATATAATAAAAATACGGGCATACACTGATGTGTAATTACAATTTGCAGACGACTTCCTCAGCACAATATTTTGTTGTTTACAAGGTGACTGGGATTGTGCATGGATAGCCTAAGACCACATGATATTCATGAAACGTGGGTATTGTCCCTGTTGCAGAATATTTTCCCCTCTGGTACCCTTCAAGTTATGAGAGTGCATATAAGCAGTGCCTATGTTACCATTTATGTCACTTTCCAAATTAGGAAAATCATATACATGACCAAATGGTAGAAAGATAAGGCATGTTATATTGATAAGCTTATGCACAGTTTAATAGTAAGAACATATGAGCATTGCTATGTAGTCTTGGAATGTAGCAGTAACAGTGTTATTTGCAGGCAGCACTGTACCCTATATCCATGTCATAATTTTTTGTAATTAAGGAGGGATCGTAAGGACCAGAGATAGACATAATTTATTTATACTGTCAGAATACAAATGATAATGTATTCTTACTAGTGACAGTGAGTATAATGTTAGCGGGTCTTTCTTAAGCCAAATTTTAGGGGAAAATAAGAAAAGCACCACCAAATAGCCACACTTTCTTTTTACAAGTGAACAGTTACTACAGCTTAAGCAGTCAGGTTTCATCAGTCTTACATGTGATGTTATAACTCACAATGGCATTTCATCAGCAATTCAGTTAATATTCTCACTTTCAGATATCTACTTTCCTATATTTTACAATCAGCTGTAAATAGCTAGAAGGTAGTCTGTATACTTTTTTATCATTATCTGATATGGATTTAAATATCGGGACTAGTTTTTCATTACCTTCTGCTAGATGTGGGTAAACAGCCTAAGATTTTATGTTGACATGTAAAGTGCATGTGTCTTTTTTTAAATAGACTTTATATATAATTTTCTAACTGCAATTGCAAGACATTTTGATGCAGGGTAATTTTGCAAATACCTCCCATCATTAAATAGGATTCTACAATGATAAGAGTTCACACTGATATGAGCTTCATGACAACCAAGGACCACAGAATATTTTCTAACATCATGCAAAGTAAAACGGGTGTGAAAGGAACATTCTGTCAACCTGCAGACACATGACAAGGGAAAGTTATGAGGAACTGGTTCATTATAACTTCACCTGCCTGACAAAAAAGCAGCACATAAAAATAAACTTACAACACTTCCCTTTTGAAATGGCCAGAGATCTCATTTGATTAAATTTGTAAACAATTTAATTTAGGTCACACAGTTGGCTGTATTTATTTTTACATTATGAATACACTGCTTCCCTGCTTGTAGTTGCGATTGTGTCATTTTTATCTCCTGTAACAAGTATGTAGTTAAAAGAATAGCATAGCAAATGTCTTATGGCAATAAAAGTGCATTTCATATAAAAGTGTCAGGTGTTTGCATTGATCTTTTTAACCTTCCAGCCATTTTACTTAATTGTATTTGTCAAACATTTGATGGCCAAAGAGGGTGAGCTTAGTCAGCCAGATTTGGAATAACCTTGTCCTATGTAAACCATGTCACTGGTCCATGATTATATCCTGGAATCACATCTCTTTCAAATGCAAAAAAGCTGTTCCAGTAAACATAACTCATATATAATTTCTGTCCAGGACTTCTGTCTAATTACCTTTGTGCCTTATGCTTTTCTTCTTACTCTGTTAGTGGTATGCCCTCCATAAATCTCAGTGCAGACCATTTCACTTGTGAAGTGGAAATAACCTTGTAGCTTAATTTCTAACTGCAATGTTTTTTATTTCTCTATTTTATAAGGTTATATTTACTATAGTTAGTGTTTCGGCTTAGAGATCTCAGGAATTGTATGTGTTTTAATCTACATGTACTTATCAGCAATAAATACAACTGTTAGAAGTAAATAACCACTGCTAGAGGTTATATTACTCTAATTATGTGAAACATTAACTATAAGAAGATGATGTGCACAAAGCATTTGTACAACTTTATTAAATCTAGATATAACACATTCATACTCAATAATTCAAGAGAAGTGGCACAATTGCCCTCATAAATATGTAAAACAGAAGCTAGATACAGTTAGGGGAGGGTCTTAACAGCATGGTAGCTGCAGTAATTACTCGCCCACAGAGCCCAAATTAAAATGTCCAGAGGAGAACATGAGCAGATTCTATGAGAATGACATAGCTACAGATTACCAAGTATGTGTGAGGAGGGGCAGAACTATAGGTTATTTATTTGCTTACAATTGTTGACCAGACATGTCGAATTAAGAAATTTTCCTTTTTGCTGGAGTGTCACTGAGAAATAATTGTCAGTTTTACTAGGTATATGGCATTGATTTAGCCTAAAAAGGAGTCCGTACATTAACTGTTTGACTAAATTGCACTAATCTGTTTTCTGTAGGGGTGCTTTGCTAAGGACATTCTCAGTCCAGCATGACCAATTAAAAAATATAGTGTCTACTTGGCATATACCAGTCATTCATTGTTGACTCTCCAGTCATGCATCTTCAGTGCGAGGATGTTTTGTTGTGGTGAATTTCATTGCAGTGCATTGTATTGTGGTTTTTCCTTTTTTTCTCCACTGTGTTGTGATTGTGGAGTTGCTATACATAATTTTGTGGGCTGTCAGGTGTTTGTCCCCCTTCAAAAAAGATAACTTTTTGTCTGCTTTCATAGTTTTTTTCATTCAACATTTTCAAAATTATAGTTTCAGTAAATGGTGAGACAAAAAGGTTATTGTGGAGTGTTTGTAGGTAAACTGTTTATTCATTCATTTGAAGCTAAGAAAATGTTCAGTTTCTAGATGAATATTTATTAGTCTTGATGAAATTGTATGTTAGAGGGAGGTGAAATCAGTAAAGAACAGTGATTGATGAGTCAGTGATGACACACAACACACTATCCTGCTACTTATATACAGTCAGTGACAGTACAGACTCTTTTCACATCATGTTAAGGTAGCTACTGATTAGTGGCTCATCTGAGAGCATCAGGAGGCCAGAAGATTGATGCAGCTGGCTTTGGTACAAATAAAACTGTAAGTGTATGATACTGTTGGACAATCTACTCTGCAGTAAGCAAAGCAGGCTGATTGTCTTTGTTACATGTGTAAAAAAAATGGATACAAAGCAATAAGGAAGCAAGGAAGTGAACAATGGCATCAGTCAAAGAACATGGGAGTATCCGCACGCCTGTCAGTTAATGTAAAGGATAAAGCCAATGAACTGTTACTAAGCTGCTGCCTATAAACCAGGTTTGATTCCCACAGTCTTTATCCACCTGCTATATAACTTTGAGCAAGTCACTTAACAAGACAGCATTTGTTGAGGGTTGGCCTAATGGTTAAGGTGTTTACCTCACAGACACAAGGTACACAAATTGATTTTCCTCTGGCCATCATATAGATATTTGCATTGTAAATCTCTGAGGAAATAATTACAGGTGATATGGCAGCTTAGTAGGTTGTAAGTTGTGAACAGTGTGATCGACTAAACAGAGTGAAACTATATAACATAAAGAGAAAAAAACATTACAGATTTCAGTAAAAAAATTAATCTTCTTCTCTTTTGGCTGTTCCCTTTTAGGGTCACCACAGCGGATCATCTGTTTCCATTTCTTCTTGTCCTCTGCATCTTGATCTATCACACCAACCACCTGCATGTCCTCTCTCACCACATCCATAAATCTTATCTTAGGCCTTCCTCTTTTCCTCTTACCTGCCATCTCCGTCCTTCAGTAAAAAATTAATACTGTATACATATTTGTAATGAAGGACTTGAAAGTGACACTCCATCAGTTGTGAAAAGCTCGGTGAACATGTTTAAGTGGCTAGAAGCAATATGTGTCTGTATTACAGCATCACTGAGGGATTTATTTCCTAGCCAAAGGTCTGAATGCTTATAAAACAGATCAGATAAGGAATAGTTAAAATCTAACTAAATTGTGGTACATGATGTATTTATAGGTAGGGGAATAATTTTAGTTTTAATTTTGGTATCTGCATGGCATAGTACAATTGGTCACTGCTCACATGAAAGTGTCCATAAGACAGGTAATAATAGACTATCTACCCAGTGTAACTACTCCTTAGAGCTGGGGAGTGGTGCATTCTTCTTTCTAGTTTTTTGAGGAGGTACTCATTCAAGCATAATGGATAACTGTATGTCCTTTCTCATACAATTTTAAGTGGGCAGCTGTACCAGACACATACATAATCCTTTGTCATCTGGGATTTGGTCTTAGCAAGGTCAAGCCTGCAATCATAATCTCATATGTACAGAAATCATATTTATGGGTGATATAAACTGTGATTGCTCCCCAAATCCAGCTGTGGCTAGGGGATAATGAAGTGAGAAGGTGCCCCAGGTGCAAGTTGTGAGGGGGCATGACTGTCATTGTAAATGGGATGCTTGGGCAGCTGTACACTTACATGATTTGCTTTTAGTGTGTACGCATGTGATAGAAAACATGCAAGGAGCAAGTTATGTGCTGTAGGCCAGAGTATATTTTTTGGTCCTTAAACCTGCTAGTTTTTTTTAATTATTACTGTAATTATTTGGTCCTTAAACCTGCAAGTTTTTTTAATTATTACTGTAATTATTTGGTCCTTAAACCTGCAAGTTTTTTTAATTATTACTGTAATTATTTGGTCCTTAAACCTGCAAGTTTTTTTAATTATTACTGTAATTATTTGGTCCTTAAACCTGCAAGTTTTTTTTTAAATTATTACTATAATTATTTGGTCATTAAACCTGCAAGTTTTTTAAATTATTACTGTAATTATTTGGTCCTTAAACCTGCAAGTTTTTTTTAATTATTACTGTAATTATTTGGTCCTTAAACCTGCAAGTTTTTTTAATTATTACTGTAATTATTTGGTCCTTAAACCTGCAAGTTTTTTTAATTATTACTGTAATTATTTTTCATCCTCAATTTTGAATGATGGGGGGCATCAACTAAGGGAATTCCCAGGACACCAACTATGCTAGCTAGAGCTCTATGAAAAACTCCCTTTGTCCTTATAAATTTGCATGGATTAGCATATCTACTTCTTCCCTTACATAGGTTGATAGAATATAGGCAGAATGTGTCCTGGATTGGCAGCATCATAATCGAACAACTTAGCCATATCAAGTTTACTTGCAAACTCCCAGTCTTTGCAATTTGTAGTCATACTAAAACTAAAAATGCATGCCACTACATTCAAGTGAGATGCCTGACTTACCTTTTGTTAGATACACTTTTTTTTTATCTCCTCCTTATCCTGTTCTCCATCAAAAAATGTATTTGATCCTCGAGGAAAAATTTTTCTGAAGACAACTGGAAACATTCTATTCACAGATTCATGTATCTTGAACTGGTATAATTACTACTTGTCTGGCAGAAGCTACAATGTTCAGTGTAACAACATTAACAAGTGGTGTCCCTCAAGGATCTTTATTTGTTCACCTCTATTTTCCCTGTATATGAAGCAGTTCTCTCACCATAACGGCCTGTACCTTCTCTAGTATGCAGATAATTCTACCACTGTGTGCTTAGTGATGATGTCATCCAGCGCAGAACAAAAACATCAGGTCAGCTTTTCAAGTTAGAATCATGGCTGTGAGTTTTGGGTTATCTTTAAATGTAGCTAAGATAAAAAGCATTAATTGTCTGCATTCAGTAGTATAAATTATTAAGATAAATGAAATTATACATTTTCTATGCTGATGGATCTCCTTTTGATCAGTTCCAGACTGTGAAATATTTAAGTCATACACGATGAGTCACTGTCTATTGGTCTGTTCATTGGTCTAATAATTTTAAAATTAAATCTGGCTGTAGGGATTCTGTTTGAGAATCAAATTGTTTTGTGCAGGACTGCAGAAAAAAATGGTTTCTGTATGAAGCTTATTCAAAATGTTGTTCATAGCAATCCTTTTCATCAACTTATTAATATAGGCCCCTGTGAATACTTGAAAGCTTAGTTCCTGCACAGATACTGCTAGATGCATTTTCCCTGAACTAATACCCACCAAACGTTTAGGGGAATTATTAAGACATTCCCAAGTATTTAAGCTTCCTTCACCCCCTACCCACTTATCAAATGTATATCTAATAACTGGCTGATCACCCAAATATCAGGAAAAAGGAAATATACCTATCAAGCCTTACACAAATCTACCAGTAGAACTGATCCACCGCAAAAAAACACTCTAGAAGCCAATACTTCAGGGAGTTTCACTCTGGTGCTATCTCATTGGGGAATCTCCCTATTAAAACAGATTTGCACCAGTCGCGAATTACCATATAATAAAGTAGCAAAATTTGACTGCACAATGGTATCACGTAGAATATGATCTGTCTGATTAGTATACATTCATTAGTCTGAAACACATTTCAGCAGTCGTACAGTTGTGCGACTTTAAATGTCGAATCACAACACTCTGAACATACCAACATTTTGAAAATGGTAATCCCGATAATAAGACTGAACCATTTTCAAAATCAAAAAAGTTACATACAGCGTTATGAAGGGAGACAAGCCCCCTGCACCCCCATGTGTGGGGGGGCTGCACCCCCCCACACCCCCTACTTTAATATACAAACTCTGAGATCGCACTACAGTGAGGGAAAGGACTCATTTCCCGATCTTCGCTATAATGCGATCTGCACCCAAAATGCCAACTTCAAATGAACGAATGCCAATGTGCATTCACTCATTTGAAAGTCGCACCTTTTTTTTCGTCATTTTGGAGATCTGGAGGTTGTACTTTCGCACACTGGTGAATCGTACAACCTCTGTGCAAACAAATGAATGTATACTGGCTGATCTCAGTTGCAAAAAATTGGTGGTCCCAGAACTGTGCATTAATCTACCACACTGGAGTATCAGTGTAATGTGACTGTTATATTTTTGTCCTTGCTTCTCAGTTCCCTATGGTAGTATGGCTATGGGAGTAAGTATAAGTTTTTTTTTTTTTTTATACAAACACACTTACACACATATATACTACTAGGGATGTGCTACGTTACATGTTAACTTGGCTGTGGTCTGACTGTGCAGTGAAGAAGGCATGTCAGGTGTAAGGTGGAATCACCCTCCCCACTACCCTGACAAAAAAAATGTTTTATTTGTGTTGTTACCTGCAGGTTTAATGGGCATGATTTCAATGAGTTTAACCATTAAATGCTGCAACAACATCTTGTACGAGACCCACAATTGCCTATACGTGTAATTCTAAAGAATTTATTTTTTATTTTATTTATTTTACATTTGTTAACCGGGAGAGTCCGACTGGATACATGTCCATTTTCAGCGGAGGCCCGGGGAGAAAAGCTCCAGGTACATAACAGACATAAGAACATTGTTAATGCAAAAAAGAAAGATAGTTGAGTTCTAAATACAATATAAAGATACATCACATCTTGGGAAAAAAATAACAGCAGCATATAAAAAAAAACATAGGTCAGTTACAAAGGTGAGGCCTTGTTAAAAGCGGTTAAGGATAGTGAGGTAAGAGAAGGGTAAATGATAGTGGTTAATCAGGTTTGGAACAGGGACATTGCCAGAGAGTATTGAGATGGGGTTTAAGCTTTTTTTTGAATTGTAGGAGTGAAGGTTCTGAGGTGAGCATGGTCGGTAGGGAGTTCCACATTTTACCTACAAAGTTTGAGAATAGAGAATCCCCAGCAGAATTATTGGCTTTGGTAGTTTGAGCTAAGATCTTATTGGAGGAGCGTAAAGATTGCAGGCTAATATAGGGGTGAATGATGTTTTTCAAAGAACATCCCTCTATAGCCCTCAATAACTTAAATGGTTTAAACTTACAAATTAATAACAATCCAAGCTGTTAAAAATGTCACACCTATTTTTTCTACAAGTGTTCAACAAAAGTAACCCACAATAGGCGCTTTTATCTCATCAGAACAAGGAACTTCCTTAGAGTAAAAATCTAAACATGTTGACAACATTTAAATAAACTCTGACTAATCAGATCCTTCAAAAAATAAATAAATATGTCCCTGTTCGAACACAATTATATGCACTTAAATGCCCTAATGTTGATTTAAATGAACTTATGTATATTGCAAATAGTCACCATATACCAAGTACTAAAATGCATAATAATAAGAAAGTTAAAACATACATTGAAAAGTGAATATACTTTAAAAAGTAGAACTTATCTTAAAATACTTTGGAAAATGTATTTTAAAAATTATTAGTATGTTGAAGAACATATTAAGAAAATTCATTAACAATGCATTACATTGAAAAGCATATCAATTCAAAAGTGCAGCGCTACACTTCAATGCACTTATAAAAGACACGTGATCACTAATACCTGAGGGGGTCACTAGTAATAAGTCGTACTTGCCACAACAACTATTTGTGCTCAAGTAAACTTTACAAATCACCCTCCTACCATTAAAATGATCCTTGTCGATAATGAAAAAGACGACACTTAGTCAAATGACTTCCTTCAAAAAATTCTACTCGAAGCACTGGAAGACTTTTTTCCTTTTAATGTCATAATGTTTTCATAAAATCCTGTCCCTCAATCTCCTGCTAGTTTAAAGTGCATAAAATGTAAGGCAGGAGAGATACAAGTTGCTAAACATACCACACCTGTGGTCTCACAATTGTAATAGCTGAGGCAGGGGATATTCCTTTCAGAACCTTCTTCGCGAACATACCTACAGTATTTACATTGCTCAGGTTTGTTTATTGTTTGTTTATTGTTTATAGTCCCTCCAGGGTTCCGCTCCAAGAGGTTTTTGATACTTTTTCCCTTTGCTGAGGATAAACTATGGAGCTTGACCTAACCTGCATTTTAGATTTGGACTAAATAAAATATCCTGTGCCCTCTTAATGATGTTGGTGTTCTTATGTATATCTCCCCATACGTTAATACCACAGTTAGGTCCATGTTTTTTTCTATAACACCTTTCCTTTGCATAGCCTTTTCTGAAGAACATGTAAGACTGGCATGGAGTAAAGGTGCAAATCTTCTTTGCCTGCCACCTGTTACCTCATCTATTATACTATTTAGTAAATACTTAGGGTATCACCTTGTCAGTTTCCACAGTGAGCCAGTTGTCTTCACTTATAGGCCTTGACAAATGCACCATTTTCCCTTTCACTAAACTACATTTTTGAAGAAAGGTGTGGCAACCATCAAAAAGTTCAAGTATAAATTAGAAACAAGTCTCTTTCTGACAAATGGTGGAGGTAAATCGCCTCAGTGTAATCTTTATTTAAAGTGCTGTCAAGATAATTAATATTGTCACACACTGTTTCATAGGTAAATCTCAAATAGTTTATAGTTTCCTCCAAATAAGAAGTAAATAACAAAAACTGGTTCATATGTCCTTTCCATAAAATCAGGATGTCATCTAAAAATCTGTAATAAACATGTACCCAAGAAAAATACTTAGACGTGAATAAAAATTGATTCTCCCAGACAGCTAGTGCAATTTTCACATATAAGGGAGTACATGCGTCACCCAGCAGCCATTACAGCAATCTCATAGAACTAGTCGTCTTCAAGAAAATACATAATTATTGTCAAAACCAACTCTAAAAAAGTGCATAACACAAATAAATCATTGTTGGAGTATTTTTGTCATCACTCCAAAAACAACAAACTTTCTAAACCAGGTGTATGTGGGATAACAGTAAAAAAGGTTCATCACATTGATTGTGATAAACATTAAACCATCACCAAATACTACTGAATTAAAATAATTTAACAGGTGCCAAGAATTACACAATATATGTAACTTGTTGTCCAAAATATATTTACACAATGTCAATACACACTATCAGTGGTCTCTGATCCCTTGGCTGCCACTATGGATCTCAATGATGGATTGATGTAATTTTTGTGAATATCTGGTATCCCAATGATTGTGGGGACTGCTGGTTTGCTCATGCTGACAAAGTCTAAAGCTTCCAAGTTCATGGCTCCTTGAATCACCATATCTCCAAGACAAAATTCCACCATACTAAAGGCAATGTTAATTTCATTCTTAGAGACTCTCATATACATTTTCTCATCCAACAGCACCTGCATCATTTTAGTATAATAAATGAGGTTTGGTAACAAACAAATTTGTCCGGGGACCTCTTCGAGGGGGCTGGTTAGATGGATAGATTAGTCAATGTTAAGAGGGGAGGGGGGGATGAAAGGTTTAAATGAGAATCAGGGATGTTTGGGAGGAAATGAGGTAAGGATAGGGAGGGGCTTATGGGGTTTATGCAAGTGTAACTGGGTAGGGAATCAGATTTTGGCGTGAACTTAACACTATGCACTAAAACCACTCTGCGATCCTTGTCTGGTTTCATAACACATATGGTCTTGTTCAAAATCATTTAATTCAAAATCTGCCTTTCTATTAAAGACAAGTTGTCAGTAAAGTAACTTTTTTGGGAAATGACCAGTCTAAACTGGCCTTTTTTATAATAAATTTTCTAAAGTATTTTTAAAGTAAGTTCAATTTTCAATCTATGTTTTTAACTTTTGTATTATTATGCATTTTAGCACTGAATACACTCTAGATTATTGGCAATATACATTGGTTTCTTTCAATGAAAATTTGGGCATTGAAGTGGATGTAATTGTGCTCAAATGAGGAAGTATTTATTTATTTTGGAAGGATCAAACTGGTCAGTGTTTATTTAAATGATGGTCACCAGTTTAGATTTTTACTCTGAGGAAGTCTCTTGCTCTGATGGGATGAACGCACTTAGTGTGAGTTACTTTTAGAATAAATTAGTGTGACATTTTTACTGGCTTCGATTTTTCTCATTTTTCTTCATTTGGTGTGGAAACTTACATACTGCTTGCACTATATGCAGATGGACGTTTGCTCTTGCACCCTTCACTGCATATCCAGGCCACAGCCAAGTTAAAATTTAACACAGCACAACCCTAGTAGTGAATTAATATCTGCATATTCAATAAATCTTAGCTCCAACAGACGTCACAGTGCTTTTGGTCATGCAGTTTTCTGTAACTATATATCACTGGTGTGTAACAAGCTGTCCTGTGTTATAAAGAATGTAAATAACATTAAGATATTCAAGGAAAGTAAACAACTCCTGAATTAAAATGCATGCATCATCTGTACAAAAAAAATCACCTAAATCTTTCAAGGTACCACTTTTTTCAAAGGTAAGCATAGTCATAAATAACAACAAAGTAATCAAACAGTGCTTTGCTGTTTGAGTCTTTTGACAATCCTTCACTGTTAGAGATTGCTTTGTTTGTTTATCACTAGCATTGTCTCTTCCTTTTTAATTATTCTAGTCCTTTTATTACACTTTTCTGATTGCTACAGAAGATCATCAATTATTCTCTTCAGTTTTTAATTTCCCTTATTACATTCTCTCCCCTTTTCAGTCACCTATAACGTACTTTATTTATTTTAACAATTTCTGATGTTTTCTTTCTGATCAGCTTCATCTTCAGCAATGAATCTGTCTCTCACCTTTTTCTATGCCTTAATTACTAAGTTGGTGCCTTAAGTCTTTACTGTGCTTGACTTGTTTTTTTTTTTAAACTTCGTTTAACTTGCATCCCAAATACAGCTGTATTCAAGAAAAAGAAATAACAGCCCAGTAGCAAGGACCAGACTCGTACTCCCCATCAAGGATAACCTGACAGATAATGTGGTGTAACATCTAGCAAAGTAAATATGCAAGAACTACTGCTCCCAACTGAATGGCACTGTGTCTGTTTTCTCTTATTTCATACATCATGTTTGATTTTTCAGAGTAATGAATACACCAGGAGTCATTATTGAAATGTGCCACAGTTGTTTACGAATGTATATTTAATTAGTGAGTAGTTCTAAAGCAGTGGTGTAGCTCAGCAGATATTTGCTTAGACCAGACTAATCAATCCTCCTTCTGATGAGCTGTTACTATAGGAAATCCAATTTCAATTAGTAGTCTAGATATGGATGTACAGGTTTAGAATGACAGTACAATGAAAGCTAAAGGCAAACTAATCAAGTGACAGATGTCCTACTGAAAAAAAAGCCATAGTGTAGCTTACCAGAAGAATTATGCTTTGTGAAATAAATTAAGCTTTAATGTGTTAAAATGCAAAATCTTTTCAGGCATAGATTATTTATATTCTGTCCTTATTCAGGTATAAACTATAAAATTTACTGTTGAATTTCAATCAAAATGTCAGTCTTGAAATATTTCATGCTTCTAGTTTTACACCTTCTGCATTTCATTTGTTCTAATTATGCAATCTATTTTCCTATGAACAGTTCTCTATCAGTTCATCAAAAATCAGTTCATCGAATGGCATTTTCAGTGCAATTATATCGAACATGGCATTCGATCTGTTCATACTGAGATTGTGGTATCAGGAAATTTGCCCTTTCCTCAGTGTAATGTGATATTGGAGATGGTATATATAACTAGCAGGGGTTTGTGGGGGGAGAAGCCCCCCACATGAGGGGAATTCAATGAATGGCATTTCTGATGAAATGCCATTCATTGAAGTGACGGTTCAATGAAGTGATATAGACCCCCAATGAAATAAACTTTTGATATTTCATGTGATACTCAGGTGACATTTGTATATATAGCAGGTATTACCTATGGATTGTGTATACATAATGTGCTATTGTTTTGTTATTAAGATTCATGAAGTTTTTCATATTATACTTAAGCTCATTGCATTGTGTATATTTTAAAAACTCTTCTTCTGATTTTGTACTTCTGTTTTGCCCTTGTAGCTATGACAAGCCCTATTACCTGACTTTAACAAATCAACAAAACAAAATGAAATAAAATAAATACATGCACCAAGATACTGACAAGTAGTTGTAACTCCCAGGCACCCACATTAAATTGTTTAGAGTTAAGACAAATGATGTAGGCTATGAGATGTGGACAACCTGCTGCTTGAAGTCCAGGCTTCGATTCCCTCAGTCTCTATTTGTCTACTATGTGACTCTGATCAAATCACTTAAACAAGACAGCATTCCTGGGATGAGTCTAAAAAAAGATCCATGTAGGTCAATGTCCTATCCTGGTTAACAAATTAACAAATTTTTCCTCACAGCATAGTGAGGTCTTAAAAGTAAAAATATTTAATGGCGAGGTAACAGCTTACAGTACAATATATCTGCAATGATTAACAAAATACCATTGTTTCTTTCTATGTTAGCCAGCATGTATTTGGAATAGTATGCATTATTTCCATCCGTAATACTTTTCCTGTGAATAATAATCAGACTCTTTTATGTTTCAGCATTTGAGTTTGGTACATAGTACCATTGGAAACTACATGAGGAATCACTTATGAGGGTAAAACTTGACAATAAAACTGTAAGGGGCCTTAGGTGACTAAAAAGTTAGTTTTAATAATTCACTTTCTATTAGATGTCTGAAATATGTCTAGTCTGGTAGCATGATGAATTATTGTGTGGAAATTGGGCAAAAAGACAGTTTGCTGAAAAGTTCGTCAAACTGTTTAGATACAGATAACAACTTTCAACAGGAATATAAACTACCCCAAAATGAGACAGCCCCAAAGTAGAATATATACTGCTAGGACTTGCCTCCCATGGTGAAATTGGAGGTTTATTCCTTAAGTATTCTTTCAGTGTTCAAACTGTTCAGCAAACCATTTTCATTTAATTGTCATTTTGCCATACTGTAGTGGATCCACTTAGGTTCTTTTATTATTCATGTTGCCATAAGTATTGGTATGTGTGGCATACCTTTCAGGATCTGCTGGTTTACAGTTTACAAGTTCAAAGTGCCCTGAAAAAAAAAAACAAATGTGCATATACAAAATATATATGTATATGTACATGGATTCCTATTACATGAACGAAAGTTCACTACTTTGAACTTGTAATAGGAAGCATCACTTCTGCAAATGTTCACTTTAACGAAAGTGAACTTTGCATAAGTGCACTTCACCGAAAACACTGCGCCCAGTGGAGGACATAGAAAACA